>NW_024342469.1:1243992-1244932 GCF_902729225.1 Pteropus medius | reverse complement strand
AGGCAGGCGTGTGCCCGGGCGGTGGGGTCTGAGGCGGGGTGGGGGTCTGAGGCGGGGTGGGGGCCCTTGCACGCAGCCTGCAAGGGCCTGACCCCGTGTGGGCCGAAGGACGGGGTGGACCAGCTGCCTGTCTGAGCCCGTGACCTTCACGGCAGCACCGGCCTCCTCTGCAGGGTGGAGCTTTGCCTCCTTCCCTACCTGTCCATTGTCCATGACACGCAGTGCTCCCCGGAGGTTGGAGGTGAGGGGGGCGCGGGCGAGGGAGGCACAGGGTTTGGTGGAGCCGGTGGGCAGTCGCCCGACTCCAAGCAGACCCCCGGGTCGTGTTCGCACAGGGCGTGGGCCGCATCCGCTGGGGAAGTGGCCGGGGCGTAACAGGGTGTTTGGGGAGCACTCCCCCGCAGGCGTCTGCCTGCACGTTGCGGGGGCCCCCAGGAGGGGTGGGGGCTCCGGGTGTCCTGTGGGGGAGGGATTCGGGCCGCTTGTTCTCCTGAGCCCCTCCCTTGCTCTGCAGATGGAGAAATCGAGGCTGGGGTGTGGGAGCACCCGGCCCGAGGCTGCCTGGGCCCCAGCTCACGGTGCTGGCCGAGCAGGGAGGCAATTTTCAGGCAGGGGGCCGGCGTGGCCAGAGGCTTGCAGAGGGCCACACCGCAGGACAGGCAGGGCTTGCATCTGGCCGTCTGGGCCGGGGCCGAGCCTGGCGGGGTGCCGGTTCACGGGGGAGCATCCTAGAGGCCCAGCCCGATCAGCACCCCCGCATCCGCGTGGGCCCGACTGCTTGCGATAGCACCGCTCTCTCCCAGCGGTTTTGGGTGCCCCCCCCGGCCCACCGATGTCTCCAGGCAGAATGCTCTGGGGACTGCGCATTCTGGGCACACGGCACGGGGGATCGAGCTCAGCCAGCGCCGGGCACCGGGCACCGATGAACTGGGCCGCCACT
>NW_024342469.1:1233913-1243917 GCF_902729225.1 Pteropus medius | reverse complement strand
GGGGCTGCTGCCCGGGCCGAGCTGTCCACTCCGATGCCAAGCCCCACGGTCGCTGGGGCTGGGGCTGGGGGAGGGCGTGGGGGTGGGCACGGCACCGCGCCCGCATCTCCCGCATCTCCCGAGCACTCGGTCCGTGCACAGTCCGTGCACACATTATTTTTAGCTATTTGTGTTATTTGTCCCGTCGACTCAAGTCCTTCCCTGAAGAGCCGTGGTTTCCTAGGAGGCTGATGATGATAAATGCAGCACACAGAAGCCTCTCGCCACCCTGTGCGGTGGTGTCCACCTGTCCCCGGAGCGATGGCTGTGTCTGCCCTCGGGCTGCAGGGTGACGCCGGGGGCACGGGGGCTGATGTGGCCGGCGGAGCGGTCTTGGCCTTGCAGGGCAGCTGGGGCCGAGCCAGGCAGGGGGCTGCAGCTGGCTCCGGAAACAGCAGACCCCTGCGTGTCTGACCCCCCGGAGTGGCCCACGAGATGGGACGGGGACTGAGGAGGTTTGCAGGGCAACATGAGCGGGGGCATCCTGGCCCGTGCCCAGCCTGGGCATGTGTCAGTCTGAGCATAGGTCAGGGCCTCGGGGCTCCTCGCAGGCCTCGGGGGTCCCAGGTCCCCTGCTGGGCTCCGAGCGCCCTGCCGCCTTCCGCGGGGCCATCTCAGGCCGGCGCGGCTCGCGGTCCCCGCCTGTCCGCTGTCCACCGTGGACCGGGCACTCTGACAGCATTTCTGGGTGCCGGGCAGCGTGGTACAGACAGTGGGCAGGTGACGTCTCCATGGTGGCCCCCCACCACACCCACGGAAACTCACTCCAGCCAGCCCCCGAGGCTTGGGATGGAGCTGGGGTGGGGACCGAGCTTCCCTTCCGGAGAGTCCGTGTCCTGCCCGAAGGATCCCTTCGGACCTCAGCGCTCCGAGCGCAGCCCCGGCTTGGCGAGCAGGGCCACTGCCACCGGGGCACCCCCAGAGCGGCCACAGCCACCAGGCTGGGCAAGCAAAGCCCGCGTCGGCGGGTCTGGAAGGAAGTGTCCCCGAGCCCCTGAGTGGGCGGGGTGGCGAGCCTCCGTCTCGCTCTGGACTTGGCCCTGAGCCTACATCCCCCGTGCACCCTGCTGCTCCTCGTCTGCGGCCCCCACTGCCCCGAATCACAGTCACCCTCACGCCTCCCCTTGGGGCCTTGCAATGAGACCGGGTCCAACTTCGGGGGGCTCCCCATCCCCACACGACCGCGCCTCGGTGTCTTTGCCCCTCTGGGCCCCAGGGCAGGCTGACCAGTCACTCTCAGCCACTGCAGCTGGAGTGCCCGGATGCAGCACGGCCGGCATGGGGGCTGTTCCGGCCGCACAGGCGGGCTGGGGGAGCCACACACAGCCACCGAGAGTCAAGGGCCTCTCGGGCAGGGCAGCCAGAAGATGCTCGCCGGGCTGAGCAAAGCCAAGCGGGGTTCCATGGGGCCACGGGGCCACCCCGGAGTGCCGCGGACGGGAAGCGGCGCGGCTGGGTGTGGGCGTGGGACTCGGCCCGCGTGCCGGAGAGGGCGCCCACAGCCCTGAGCCCTGGGGGCCGGGGAAGGGTGCGTGCTAGCTAATTAGTGGCTGGCGTCTGCGGGGACCCAGGATGGCAGCCTGCGTCCTAATCCCTTAAGAAGAGATCGGCTCCGATGCGATGCGGCTGAGCTCCAAGCCAGATAAATCAGGACTTCGCCTGCATGGTGTCTGCAGCCTTGTTAAGTGGCGAGATTATGCAAAAAAGTCCTCACGAAGGGTGACGCGCGGTCCCCGTGGTTTCTCGCAGGCCGCTCGCTACTCCCTCTCCGCTCGGCTGAAGTTCGTTTCCAGGGAATTGGTGGCTTTGCTGTTTAACTCTGAACCTCTGCGTGGAGGCCGCGTGGCCCGGGGCTTCCGAAACGGGCCTGGCCAGCGGGGCCCGTGCTCCGCGGGCTTGTGGAGCGCGCACGGGGATTTCACGGCCGGCTGCTCCGTGAACGTGATGGTCCTCGCGCCAGTGCGTTTTCTCCATCTAGCTAAAAACAGAGGGAGCGCGAGACGTTTTCCTGAAAGTTATGGTGACGGCCGCTCCCGGGGAGGCCAGGGAGACGGAGAAGGCTCAGCCTCGGGGAGCGGGGAGCACGTCCCTCGCTGGCCTCTGCCCGGCTGCGGGCTCCGGGACATGGCGCGGGGAGTGGACAGCAGCCTTCCGGGCCCCTTGAGAAGAAGGCACATCCTAAATGTCCAGCCACAGCTGGACGGACTGCCCCGGGTCCGTCCGCACAGCGGGGCCTCGCTCAGCCTGACCGAGGAGGACGCTCTGACGCCCGCTGCAGCCCGGACCGCGCTTGAGGACGTGGCTGTCGCCCAGCGAGATACGCCGGCCGCAAAGGGACAAACACCGTGAGGTTCCACTAGCAGGCGGTCCCCGGCCTCGGCAGTCTCAGACGCAGCGGACGGTAGGCGGCGGGAGCGGGGGAGGGGCCCGCGTTTCCCGGGACGGGTCTCAGTTTGGGATGCCGGGAAGGTCTGGAGGTGACCGCGTTTACTGTCTGAGCTGTGCACCGACAGACGGTTCGGACAGCGAGTCGAGCGTCACGTTTCGTCACGACAGGAAGGCTGTCGGCCGTGTCGGGCTGCGACGATGCAGCTGAGCTGGGGGGCAAGAGACTGCGCCAGTCTTGGGGTCAGAGGAGAACTGAGTGGGCAGCGCGGGCCCTTTCCGGTGCCCACGCCCGCAGTGCCCGTTGCCAGCCCCCCATCGGTGCAGGGCGTCCCCACCGCTGACCGCCATGCTGCGGGTGGCAGCCACGGTGGGCCCCCCGTGGTGCTGCACGTCCCGTGGGCCAGACGTGTGGTGACCCGCGTCCGCCACCGTGCTGTCCCATGGGGTGGTTCCAAGGCCTCTGTGCCCACATCGTCACTCAGGGACCACCGGCTGATCGGGCATCCTGGGTGCTCACCCGGCTCCCCACGGGCAAGGCCACCGTCCTGCCCCGGCCTTGGCTATGACGTGACTGCAGGCAGGTTCCCTAAAAGGCACCATGACAGCCATGTGGGGCCTCGGAGACTCGGCGCCCACCTGCCTGGGGCCCGGGCTTTCTCTCAGTGTCCTGCGGCGGCGTGGGGCGGGAGTGGACAGTCCTGAAGGAGCGTCTGCTCCTGGTGCCAGCGCCGGGGGCTAGCCCTGTCGGGGACCCGGCGATGGGCTCGTCCTCAGGCAGGGTGCCGGGGTGGGCCCGTCTTCCGCACAGGCCAGCACGCACAGACGCACGCGCACACACACCGGGTGCACGTGGACGCACGTGTGCTCAGCACCCGGGGCCCCAGCCTCAGAGCCTGGGCCTTCGTCACCCTCCCCTGCTGAGTGGGCTCAGTGCCGCTGTCTCAGCTCGGTGGGGCCCAGGTGGCCGTGGGGCATGGGGGTGCGCTGAGCACTATGGGGTCACTGCGTGTGCCCCCGCAGGGTCCCGGATTCGCCGTCACCTGTCATGGCAGGCGTCCTGTGTGCTTCAGCCTCCCAGCTCCACGGTGGGTGCTGCCCTGTGACCCTACCGCCTACGTCTGCGGGAGCTGCACACGCTCTGGGTGCTGCTGCTCCCCGTCCCAGGGGACCAGGCTTGGGACTCACAGCTCGTCGGTGTCCTGCACCAGTGGCCGGTGCAGGCCCAGGGCCTCTGCCTTGCAGGCTGTCCCGACTCACCCACGGCACGCTGACTGTGACCAGGGAAGCTGTTAGAGCCGAATCCCGTGGGGGGCCCGATGTGTGTGTGTGTGTGTGTGTGTGTGTGTGTGAGTGAGTGTGTGTGAGTGTGAGTGTGTGTGCACACCGCGTGTGGGGCAGATTCCATACGGCCCTTGTTAATTACTGAGGAAGCAGAGTTGGGGCACCCTCCAGCCCCCCTTTGCTGAGGAGACTCGGAAGCTGCAGCCCTGGGGCCTCGGTTCCGGCAGCGGGGGCTCCTGGGCCGGGCGAGCCCCGTGACAACTGGCAGAGCCCCCCCGCACCGTGCCAGGTGTGCGGCTCGCCCCAGACTCCTGCCCTGCCCCCGGTCTGGCGTGGACTTGGTTTTGGACGTTCCTCGGGGGTCGTGTTGGGCAGCTGCTTATTTTCACAGGGGAAGTGGCTTCGGATTCGTGTGAAGATGCGGGGTGCTGCCCTTTGCGGGAGGTGAGCCCGGCTGCTCTTGAGGGCGGCACTTCCGGAAGTGTGATGTGGACAGGGGCCTCGGAGCGAGGGTACTGGGCAGTCCCCAGGGGCGGCTCGCTGCCCTGGGAGGGCGGGCGCTCTGCCCAAAGTCCCCGGGCCTGTGGGCTGCAGGAGGGTGCGCTGTGCCCGCTTCCTGCAGCCTGGAACGCAAAGGGCAGTGGGCAGCGGGGCGTGGGGCTCAGGGCCCCCTGACTCCTAAGCTCGTGCCCACAGGCCCGTGATACAGATCACCCCGTGAGCAGTGACATCCTGTGACGCTCAGGAAGGTGGGGCTCAGCCCTGGCGGTCACCCTGACTGGTGTCCCTGCCGTCGGGGGGCCCCACACCGGGAGTCCGGACGCCGGAGGTGGCAGTTTTCTTCTGTGAGAGCTGGCGGGACTCGGGTTGATGACCTGCAGTGCTCAGTCTTTGGGGCAGCTGTGAGCGGCAGTGTGTGCGTGTGTGTGTGCGTGTGTGCACGCGTGTGCGTGTTTATATGTCGTGTTTGCGTCAGGTGTTTGTGTGTCGCGTGCGTCGTGTGTGCATGTGTGTGCGTGTGTGCATGCGTGTGTGCACGTGTGCATGTGCGTGTGTGTGCGTGTGCGCGTGTGCACGTGTACGTGTGTGCATGCACACTCGCTTGCTCGTCCCTGGGACGCTGGTCCCGGCAGCCGGTCCCTGAGATGCGGTTTCTCCGCTGCGGTTTCTCTTAGTCCTTCTCCGTGTCTGTGGCGTCCTGCGGGGCGTTTGCCGAGTTCCCCGTCGCTGTTTCTTACTGTGCGTCTATTTCGTGTGCATTAGCCGCCTGGCTTCAGAGCTGATTCAGTGGCAGACACAACGGGACCTCGAAACCCTCTTCTGTCTCGGGACCTGGCCTCCGGGGCCTGGGCCGAGGCTCTGGGGTTCGGGGCGTGTCCCCAGACGGCACCGTGCAGCACACCGCAGCGGTTCTTCCTGCTCATCCCCGAGCTCCTGAGCCTGGCTGACTCTTGGGCCCCCTGAGTCCCCAGACCGTGTTAGGGGAGGAGGGCCACCTGCGGGGAGCAGCCGGGGTGGCGGCAGAGGCCTCAGTGCTGTCGGTGGCCCTGGGAGCCCAGCTTGGAGTCACCTGCTGGTCCCCACTCACCTTAGGACCCAGGGACAGAGCACACACCCCGCGTGGGGCCTGCCGGGCCTCCGTCCCTCCCACCCGCTCCATCGCGGGGCCCCTGTGTGGATCCTCAGCACTTCTGCTGCTTCAGAGGCTGTGGGGCGGCGGTGGTGGCGCTGCGTCCCAGGGCCCCCCCCATGGCACAGCAGTGACGCCTGTGAGGGGCGGGAAGGCGGCCAGCAGAGGAGGGAGGCCGCGTCCGGACACGCCCACCCTCGCGAGCCTGGTGTTCACCTGGCACAGGTACCGGAAAGGCGGGCGGGCGGGGCTGCACCGCGTGGGGCCCCGTGGTCCTGTGTGTAACGTCTGGGGACCGTAGACGTGATGGCACTGTGACGGGACGTGGGGGCGGCGTCTGTTCAGTGGAGGGACCTGGGGGCTGCCCGGGGGCCCAGGCTCACAGGCCCAGGTCTGGAAGATGGTGGACACAGGAGGGCGCTCCGTCTGGACGGCAGTGAGGGCGGCTCAGGAGGGGCTTCCTGCAGCAGGACTGGCCTGGACCCAAGGGCTGATGGACGGATGGACAGATGGAGTATGGACGGATGGATGGATGGACAGATGGAGTATGGGCTGAGTGAGCAGCAGGTGGCGGGGCGGGGGCCAGGGCTGTGTGGACGGTGAATGTCAGCACCGCTGAGGCCAAGCGCCCCGGGCCTGCCGTGGGCCTCCTCTTGGTGCTGGGGTGGCGGGGGCGCCCAGGCCCACACCCCGTCTCACTCCCAGGAGGCCTGGCCCTGCGCCTGTCCCCACTTTGGTGGCTTTTCGGGGAGCCTGCCCAGTGACCCCTCTGCGGCCGGGCCCATGGAGCTCAGGCGACAGGTCCCGCCTGCAAGTGGCCCAGGAACCCTGCTCCCCCAGGAGTGTCCCCCACCCCCACCTACCGCCCAGACTCCCGCGCTTCGTCCTCATCCTCTGCAGGCAGCCGGAGTTGGCGCTGGGCTTCTCAAGTCTCGTAAAATCCGTGGGGGGTTTAACCAGTTAGGTCTGCTGCCCACCCCCGTATTAAGCCCCCAGGAGGGAGCAGCTTCTCCATCCACCCCCCGCCCCCCCGTCTTCGGCCTCCCTGTCTTTGCAGAGGACAATTTAATTTCATGTCTGAATTCGAGAAGAGCCCAGGCCTCCCATTCTGGCCCCGCAGGTCCCCAGGGTGCTGGCAGGGGCCCCGAAGGCCAGGCCTCGTCCCAGGGCGGGGCGTCTGTCCTGGGGTTCGAATCCTGGTCCTGTGTGGTCAATCTTCCGGCATCTGTCTGTGAACCACCCCGTTCCAGGCCCAAGGCCCAGGGCGCGTGGAGCTGGCCGCAGTGACCCCTGCCCGCAAGCGCTTTGTGGTCAGTGCTCCCCGCCTCCCCCTGCCCCCATGCATCTGTCCATCTGTCCGTCCATCCTTCCTTCCTCCCGTCCATCCACCGCCGCTCCACGCAGTCAGCCATCCCCGGCAGGAGCCTGACTCCGCTGCAGCAGTGAGCAGACGTGGCCTGAGGCAGGCTGGCGCCGTGCCCACGGAACAGCCTGGTCATTCTGCCTGGACAGGGCCACGGGCCACACCCTGGCGAGGGGCTTCTCTGGGGCTGTGAGGCTCAGAGGGTGGCAGGGTGAGTAAAAGGCGGGCTGAATCCCAAGGCAAAAGCAGGGTGTGAGGCGGCCCGGGGCCCAGGGGTGACAGGTGCTGAGGTCCCCATGCTGCGCTGTGCCACAAGCCCAGCCCTGTGTCCTCGGAATCTGAGTCTTCATGGAGCGAACCCGCTGGGTGGGACGTGGCTTTGACTCAGATCTCGTAAACGTACATGTGACCGGGTCCACCTGGGGAGACCCAGATCCCAGGGCCCGGTGGTGGCCGAGCGCCTGTGCTCCGTCAGGGCCGTCTGGGGTCCCCAGGCCCCAGTCCTGCCAGTGGCCGGGCCTGTGAACGGGGCTGCTGCTCCCCACCGAGCAGGGGCACAGGTCTCAGGACACAGGCAGCCGGGCCCCACTTTTCTTGGGAAAGGACTTCTGCCTGGCCTGGCTCGGTCTGGCGAGGTCCGGCAGGGCGGGTCCAAAGCTGGGACCCAGGGATGTCTTGAGCCGCCTTGTCCAGAGAGAGCCCAGTCCCCACAGCGTGTCTTCCCAATACAGTGCTCCAGAAACCACGCCGGGGCCGAGGCACGGAGCTCTGAGACCCGGCTGTGTGTCCTTGTTGATGACAGAGACTTCGGGTGCCCCGCTGACGGCTCCGCCCCGAGTGTGTTCCCGCCGTCGTCCTTCAGTGGTCACGAGCGAGGGGACTAGGGACAGCACGCGGCTGCTCGCACGTGGAGGGCGGGCCCCGGGCACCCCAGGGCCGTGCCGGGCACTTGCTTGTGTCAGGGAAGAACACTCATGCCGTGCCCTTGTCGAGAACGCAACGAGGAAGGCTTCACCCGGGGCTGCCGCACGGGGGAGGCGAACTCGGCCCCACGCAGGAGACCAGCGGGGGCGCGATCCTCACTCAGAGCCGCGGAGTTCGTGTGGGGGCGGGGGCTCCCCGTAAACCGGCTCGGCGGGATTCTTTGCCAAACTTGCGCTTTGCAAGGCCAAGGCCAAGGCCTAGAGGGCAGGGCTCAGGGGAGCCTGACCCAAGTGTGGGCAAGGACGGAGTCACCACCTGCCGTGGCGTGAGGCTGAGTGTTCAGAGAAGAGCGAAGTCCTGGGAGGCTCCCTGGAGGGGGCGGTGCACCCGCGGGACAGACACGCTGTGGCCTGGCGCGCTCAGCAGGCAGTCCTGGCTGACTCGCAGGTCGGGGCGACGTAGCTTAGGCTGGACGATGGCGTATTCTGAGCTGGAGCAGGGGGCACTTCTTGGGGGGCATGGCCGGCTGCCCATGGCTGCGGCCTGCAGAGACCCCTTTGCTCCTTAACTGTGGTTCTCGGCGTCGGGCCTCCGGGCAGTCCTCGCGTCCTGTAAGTGCCAGGCCGGGACGCGCCGAGCCCCGTGGCCCCTGCAGCGTCCCCTGGGCCTCGCCGAAGCCCTGAGGGAGGCGGCGGGGTTTGTGCGTCTTCCCCGGCTCCTCCGCGGCCTGAGCCCGGAGGGTCACCCTCGGTCCGCGTGGGTGCGTGTCACGGGGTCTGCGTGACGGGTCGGGTTTGGGCCAGGGGGGTGTGTCGACCTCATCCTGGGGTGGCTGAAGGGAGCGAGGTCGTTCACAGCGGAGGCAAAGCCGGCCTCCGGTCCTGGGGCGCAGCCCTGTCCCCCGGAAGCCTGGCACAGGCGGGGCAGGCACACGGCGGGGACCCGTTTCCCTCACGCGTTCTGGGTTCCCGTCGGCTGTCACAGACCCTGCTCCCTCACAATAGTTCTGGATTCACAGAGCACTGAGGACAGAGCAGAAAGTCCCCATTCACGGCTCCCGCTTTCCCGTCTTCGGTGACCTGCCATAGTGGGGACACTCGCTGTCACGGAAGGACCGGGCCGGGCACGTGGCCGATCCCCGAAGGCCTTTCTCTGTCCAGGATCCCACCCAGGCCACCGCATGGCTGGGCTCCTCCTGGCTGGGACAGTGGCCTCGGCGGGGTGAGGCGCCCGGGGCGGGGCGAGGCGTGGTCTGGCGTAGCCGGGGGCCCGGGCTTTGGGGAGGAAGCGCCCCTCGCCGAGCCCCGTCAAGCCGCGTCCTGTCACCGTGACCGGTCCCCGTTGCTGCCGACCTCGCTCTCCGGGCTGAGGCATGTCCGTCGGGCCCCGCCCGCTGTACGGTCCCGGTCACCGCCCGCTGTACGGTCCCGGTCACCGCTCTCCCGTGCAGTCCTGACCACTGATGCGGGGAGGTCGGCCCTGCCTCCTAGAGGGCAGAGGGTCTGCGCAAATTATTGGAAATCCTTCACGCGGGAGATGCGTGTCTCCTCCCCGCGTACTAACGGATTCCGTCGTCCGCGGGCTTCCGCATAGACCGTCGGACGTTCCGACACCGCGAGGTACGGTCCGGTGCTTCCCTCTTTACCTGGTTGTGCAAATGTTTTAGCTTTGGCCCCGGGAGCTCCTGTGTGGCCCGGACGAACCCGCGCTGCCGGGAACGTTCTGTGTGTTTTGTTCGTTTGCGAGCTCTTCCTCACCTCCCGGCACCGTAAGGTGCTCCGGGCTGTGTCTTACCCACCCCGTTCGACAGTCGGCCCCTTTCCAGGGGACCTGGTTCCTCTCGTGCAGAGAGATCGGGGTGCTGTGTTCGCTGTCAGTGGTAGGAGGCTGTCGCTCCTGGCCCCTCTCCGCCGACAGAGCAAGGATGGGCGTGCGTGCGTGTGCGCGCGCGTGTGTGTGTGCACTAACCGCGGACGGACACGTGTTTGTGTAACCGTCTGTGTCTGCATCAGGCTCAGCGTCCCTTCTGACTGAGGTGTCCCCAGCTCACCGTCAGCCCCGTCCCTGCGGACCCAGTGAGAAGCCGGCTCCGCCATCTGCCCCCCGTTCCCGAGCCGTCCAGTTCAAGTGCGGCGTCCGGCAGCCTCCGCGTTCGCCGGCACCCGCTCCCCTTCCCCTGTGGCCCAGACGCCCCCATGGGCAGCGCCTTCTCCGCGCTGCTCACGGGCGGGTTTCCACGCTGAAGCAAAGCTGGGTGCTCCTCCCTCCTCCCGGGACCCCCAGCCCCCCGAGTGCTTATTTCAAGTGTACATGCATCAGGGCCACTCCGCGTGGTAAGGTATAAATGGCTTTGGACAAATGCACAGTGCTGTGCGCCCC
>NW_024342469.1:1233504-1233862 GCF_902729225.1 Pteropus medius | reverse complement strand
TCCTTCTACTGTCCCCACAGTTCTGCCTTTCCCGAAGGTCGCAGAGGCAGAAGCACGCGGGGCGCGTCTGCCCCGACTTCCCCACTCAGCCGCGTGCACTGCGGTTCCGCCGGGTCCTCCTGTGGCTCGGTGGCCCACTGCTCCTTAGTGCTGGGGGACGGGCCACTGTCTGGACGGGCCACGGCTCGTGCATCCGTCTCCTGCCGAAGGGCACTCGGCTCCTTCCAGTTTGGGGCAATGATGAGTAAACACCCCGCACAGGCGTTTTGTGTGCAGTTTTCAGATCGAGAGGCGTGGGTGCCACAGGGCCTGCGGGTCAGAGGGTGAAGCCTCGTCCGGGCTCGTGAGCAGCGGCTGG
>NW_024342469.1:1232813-1233431 GCF_902729225.1 Pteropus medius | reverse complement strand
GCTCTCCTCAGGCTTCTGGACCCCGGTCGCTCTGACAGGCGCGGGCTGGAGTCTCCCCCGGTTTCCATCCGGAATGTCCCGATGACGTTGAGTATCTTTTTATTTGCAATTTGCCGTGTTTGGGGAGGTATCTGCCCAGAGCATTCGCCCCTTTTCAAACCGGACTGTTTGCTTTCTCGTTGTTGAGTTTTCGGGGTCCGTGCGCATTTGGGGGACAGACCCTTTATCAGACGTGTGGCTCGTCTTCTCGTTTTCCTCAGCTCTGCTGACGGCAGACGTCGTTAATGTCGGTGAAGTCTGACAGACCCACCTTTTTTTTTTATTTCGTGGATCATGCTTTTGGCGTTTTATTTAACAGCTCATTACCAAACCGAAGGTCACATAGATTTTCCCGTTTTCTTCCAGAAGTTGTACATTGTTGTGTTTTTTTACTTAGATCCCCATTTTGAGTCGATTTTCATGAAGGGGATGGGGTCTGTATCTAGACCCTCTTTGTGCATAGGGACAATGGCGACTCCTTCTCGCCCAGACCCCCCATCCCAGATCACGCCTGCCCGGGGCGCCTCTTCTCCCAGCCAGGAAGCCAGGGTGAGTCCCCCCCACCCCCCCAGAGTCTGC
>NW_024342469.1:1192701-1232571 GCF_902729225.1 Pteropus medius | reverse complement strand
TCTAACTCTCCCCATGGGGACGCCGAGCCCTGTCCAAGACCCACCCACCATGACTCGATCGTTCCTCTGGGCTCCAGGTGCCTGGGGACCCTGCAGGGAGGGGGGCCGGGAGCAGCCGGCCCCAGCCCGGGGGTGCAGCCTGGGCCTGGAGCCAGCCATGCTCGGCCTGGGCTGAGGCCAGGGAGGCCGGCCGCCCCAGGACCCCCCTCTGCTGCTGACATCGCATGTTCCAGGGTCTCAGCGGGCTTAGCTTGCAGCGGGCGCTGGCCCCTCCTGGCTAAGGGCCGTGTCCCTCCGCGCCCACTGCTGCCTCCAGGCCCTGCCTCTGACTGGCACAGGGCGCCACGCGGGGGCGGGGGCAAGACTCGGGAAGGGCCCTGACCCCAAGGAGCCGCCACCTCATTCCCGGGGTCTCTGGCCCCACAGTCCCCAGCCCACCTCGGCTGCAAGCTCCGGGGAGTGATGCCCGGAGCCTTTTACTGACTGCGAAGGCGTGAACCTCAGTGTAACCACCAGTGTCTGCGGCCTGTGCCAGGGGCGTTCCGTCCAGCTCGGGCCGGGCCTAGGGCCCCGGGTGGTACCTCATTAGTGGGCACGTCGATGGGGTCATTGACTGGGCGCCCGCCAAATGGTGGCACAGCCTTAATCACGATGGCGAGCCCGCCTCGGGGAGAGCACCAAACGCGTCCGCCCCCTTTACCATCTGTCCCTCCGCAGACGCCGCGTGTTAGCCGGGGAGGGGGCCGCAGGCGGTGCCAGCCGCAGCGCCGGGCAGGGAGGCGGCGCGTGGTCTGCGGGGCGCCCTCCTTCGTCCACCTGAGGCCGGCACCAGGCCCTCGGACCACCCGCGGAGCCCTCGGGCCGCCCTCCCTCGCTGATAATTGGGTCTCGGCAGGGCAGCGGCTGGGAGAGGCCACCAGTGGGTCGTAGGATGCACTTGCTCCTCGGCAGGGGCTCAGGTCCCAGGGGACAGGGGGCCGTGGGGCTTCTCCAGCCACTGGGCTTGTGACAGCAGATCCCCGAGCACTCCTTTTGGAGGGTCTGGTCCTGGTCACTGCTCTGCACCCCGGCGTGGCGGGAGCTGCTGGCCAGCTGAGGGGCCAATCAGGAGCTCCGGGACCCTCGGCCACCACCACGGTCAAGGCGGGCCAGCTGTTGGGGCCGAGGTCTGGGGCTGGCCTGGGAGCCCTCAGCGACCTCTTGGGTCCTGCCCCTCTGGGGGCCGTGCCGGGGGGTGAGCAGGCAGCATCAGCACCACCCCCCCAGGGGCGGCAGCCGGCCCAGGCTTGCGGAAACTACTGGGCAGCGCCCCCCGGCCCGCGTCCTCCTGTGGGCAGGCCGTCATCCACCCCACTGAAGGGAGCCAGCCAGGAAGGGCCCCCCCGTGGGGAGGGTGCTCCCCAGGCCCCAGAGCTGGGGTTCTGGTTCCTCTGATGCCCCAGCACCTGCAGCCCGCAAAGCCCGGGGCGTGGCGGCCGTGCTGGCTGCAGGGGCTGCTCGCTGTCCCCCACGCTTCCTTGTGCAGCGATGTCCCCATGATCACTCCCAGGGGCCCCGGCCGTGCAGTCAGACAAAGCGCTTTGGGTCAGAGCCCCTGATGTCCGCAGCACCCGGCCAGCCCCGGCTCAGAGTGGCACTCACTTCACAGCAGACGGGCCGGACTCGGGGGCAGGGACCCAGGCCTTCGTCATCTGGCCTCTTTCCCGCTGTCACATGGAGAGGACGTGGGGGACAAGCAGCGGAGGCTCCCAGTGGCGGCTGACGCTCCGAGTCAGGGCGCCGCCTCCCTGCGCCCCTCCACTCCCGGCCAGGGCGGTGGCAGGACCCCGAGGTGAAGGGTCGCACCCTCCTTCGGCCGGGGTGACGTGGCCTTCCCGACCCCGGCCAGCGTCCGGCCTTATAAAAACAGCACAGCACAGCCGGGCACGTCTGCGGTGGCTGCCGTCACAGGCGACCGCACGTTGCGTGGATTAAAGCTGTCACTCGTCACCTTGGTGTCCCCAGGCCAGCTGGGAGGTGGAGACAAGCTCTCTGCACGGGCGCTGTGTGTGGCTTGGAGCAGATTGGGTGACCTCGGCCACGTGTCTTCTCACGCGCCTGCCCTGGCCACCTACGGCCAGCAGGCCGGGCTCGCACACTGCCCGTGGGGGCGAGGCCAGGTCCCGGGGCCACGTGGGGGAGGGCACAGCTCCTCAGGGACGTGCGTGCCCCAGGCCCGGGGACACCGAGGGCTCCACCTGGGGAGCGGCCGCCTCCTCCTCCCCTGGCCTCTTGGCCTCAGGCCAGATTCGCCTGTCATGAAAACAGCACTGACAGCCGTCCCCTGACTGGGGGTCTGAGCCCGTCACGGTGGCACAGTGGCCTGCCCGTGTGCCCACAGCGTGGCCCCGTCAACCCCGCGGGCACAGCCGTGACCGGCGCTGTTTCAGGTTCGTGACGACGCGTCCCGTGCGCACGGAGCTGTGAGGTGGGGGCGGCCACCCCTCCCGCCCGCCATCTGGGCTGAGGGGCCGTGCCGTCCCCAGTCGGCCAGAGCCCACTGGCCACCCTCGTCCACCAGCGCGTCCCTCCCTGTTACCATTCCTGGTTCTTTAACTACTTTCCGCCCAGTTTTTCAAATCGTATTTTCTCACGGTGTCGCAGTGAGCCGAGCACACGGTGAGCCGAGCACACAGCCGGGGTGTGACTCGTGGGTGCCCATCAGGGCAGGCTGGGTGGGGTGGCGTCCTGCCGACAGCGAGACCGTGACCCCGGCAGCACCAGAGGTGGCGCGTGCCAGGAAGGGACGTCCACATCACCACGTCCAGAAGCCGTGTCACGCCCCCGCGGGTGCCGGGTGCTCTGTGTCCTGCGGTTTGTCATCACTGCCTCTGCTGTAACCGGGCCTGGGGCCGCCCTGGCCGCCCGCGCTGGCCCTCGGGCCCCGCCGACCTCCTCGCAGCCCCGCGCTTCCTGTCTAATCCGAACAGCACCGTGTCTGCTGAGTGCCACCCTCACGCGCACCTGTCCGAGTCACGTAGAATCTTGGTTCTGTGACCCTGCAGGTCAGATGTCCCTCCAAACAGATTTGCGTTATCACCGCCAGGATTAAACCGCGTGTCTGTGTGCCCCCCGGGAGTGGAGGGAGTGCTCACAGGGTCAAGCCCCCCGCCGCCCGGGGCCTGCATGTCACCGTCCGCCCAGAGCTGTCCTCTTCCGCATTGCCGTCGGGAGGCCTGGGCCTGGGCCCACGTGACACCACGTCCAGGTGCAGAAGTGGCCCCACCCCGACCAGCACCCGAGGAGCTGGCACAGCTGGCCTTTAGGACACTGGCCCGGTCTCCCAGTGACCTGGGCGCAGAGTCTGGGTGGCAATGGCTCTTGTTTGGGGACCGGGTGGGGCCCTGCCACACAGCCTGTCTTCCCGGCCTGACGCAGAGAAGCCCAGCCGAGGCCCCATCCCGCCCCGGGGGCGTCCAGACAGCGGAAGTGGCCCGTGCTCTCCCTGCCTAGCCCTGGTCCGGCCCTGGCTCTGACCCTCCCAGCCCGCAGCCCCTGTGGGGTGCTCCTTCCGGGGCCTGTGAATCCTTTTCTGGAAAATGAGGACACAGTGTCAGTCTGGTGGGGTGGGGGCTGCCACTATCTCGGGGTATCGGGGAGCTGGGCACCCGAGGGGGCACTGGCCTCTGACCCCAGAGGGTCTCTGTCCACCCTCACAGCTGCCCATCTGCCCGTCGCGGTCGGGACCAGCCCTGTCACCCCGGCTTCGGCCCGTGCTCGCGGCTCCACTCAGGTGCGGCTGCCCACAGCCACGGCGCCGAGGCCCTCACCCCTGCCGTCGCCAGACGCCTGGCTCCCTGCCGTCCAGCCCTTCCCGCCGCTGCTCCCAGACGCCCTTCCCGCCGCGGCGGCTTCACGTGTCCCTTTATTGATCCTCACTTTGTTCTCAGCACGTGTAATGTGTGTGATGAGCCAGCGCGAGTCGAAATCTGCCGGGGGTGGCCCTGGGGCTCCGGCCCGGGGACGGGGTTCTGCTCAGTGGGGGAGGGTCCCAGACTTCGGGGGCAGGAGGTGCCCGGGAGGCCCCGGCCGCCCCCATCCGGGCCCCGCACACACTCCCAGGTGGGCGGGAGGGCGGGGGTCACTGTGCACAGCTGCCCCGAGCCCTGGGCGGGGGACTCCGGGGCCCCTGCAGCCGCCCACGCCCCTCGGGTTGCGTCCTGACACGGCCCCGCCCGGGTCCAGGGCGGCCTGGGCAACGCGGGGCTGCGGTGCAGGCGGCTGCTCCGCAGATTCCCTCCTGCCACCTCGTGTGCTGCCTGCACCTGGCCCCAGGCTGGGCTGAGGACTGCGGGTGACCCAGGTGGCAGAAAGGCAGGAGCAGTGCTGCGCGGTGAGCGGCGTGCAGGGCCCGGGCGCCTGCCTGGAGGAGGGGGCTGATGCTG
The DNA here is from genome assembly GCF_902729225.1 of Pteropus medius. NCBI lineage: Eukaryota > Metazoa > Chordata > Mammalia > Chiroptera > Pteropodidae > Pteropus > Pteropus medius. The sequence goes on along the minus strand of NW_024342469.1, from coordinate 1,228,147 downwards.
CGTGGACGAGGAAGGGCCCCAGGGCTGAGGAGAGCCTGGCGCGCGCCGGGGGCGGCCGGCTCTGCCCTGCACCTTCTGCCGCCTGCGCCTCGTGTGCCCCTGCAGGGCGTCACCCCCTCGTCACCCCCTCGCCGTTCCCTGTTCTGATCTGCAGCACACGCCGCCCCCCACAGTGTCCTCTGTCCCCATGCCCAGGCGTCTGTCTCCCCCAGCGGGAGGCGCGCCCGGGGCGAATGCCCTCCGCTCAGCGCCCACTGGTCCCAGGGCCCAGCACGGCGTGCAGCAGGTGCTGACCATCGGCCGAGGGAATAAAAGAGCCAGGCGGTGAGCGTGGGGGGCGTCCCCGGGGAGAGCGTCCAGGCCGAGGCCAAGGCCGCACGGCTGGGTGGGCCTGGCCGGCCCAGGGGCGGCCAGGGTCTCCGGGATCACAGAGGGGCCCTGGGCTCACAGCTCGGGCACGGACCGGGGCTGCCCCAGCCGGGCTTGGGGAGGAGGTCGGCCCCCCACGGGGCGAGCGGGCCAGGTGTCCATGTTTGCCGTGCCCCGTCCAGCGCCGATGCGGTCTCGTCCGTGTGGACATTCAGTGCTAGTTAATGGAGGCCAAGGTGTTTTACGGGGCGTGTGACATCTTAAAGAATGCAGGACTGTCCCTCTGCTGGGACACTGGCCCCGTTAGCCCTCGGGGAGACGGCCGCTCTCCCTGGATGTCGGACACAAGCAGGCGATGAGGGAGCCAGTTAACCTCGCTGAGTCGTCACCTGCAGACGAGACGTGTCCCTTCTCTGCACGCTGGGCCCAGAGCCAGACCGAGGCCATGGGGCCTCACGGTCCTCCTTTCTGTGTCTGGGGTGTTCATGACTGGGGAGCAAGGAAGTGTCCCCATGGGGCAGCAGAAGCAAGGGGCTCGTCCACGTAGACTGTGAGTACCTGTGCGTGTGCCGCGTGTGTGCCCGTGCGAGTCTGCATGGGTCATGCGTGCACTGAGCATCTCCGTGCACTCCCGTGCAGCTATGCGTCTGTGTGCCTCTTGGCTGTGGCGTATTCACACCTGGGGCCCACCTGTATGGCCCTGCGTGAGGTGTGCTCTGGGTCCATCGGCCCGGCGTGTGGAGTGCGCACATCTGTGCCATCTGCGTAGCTGTGCGTGTCCTGTACTGTGCTTGTCTGCGTGTGTGCACCAGCCCGGTGTGGAGAGTCACAGCTCTGTCCCCAGTACACTTGGTCCTGGAAGAGGGCCTTGCTGGCCCCCGCCACCCTCGGGGCCCGGCTGAGACCCAGGCCGCGTGCCCCGTGCAGCCCGGGGTCCCCCGATCAGCCCGCTGCCAGCCAACTGCCCTCCTCGATGACCCGGCCCTTCATTTCCGGTCTGGCCGAGGCGAGCCCACACTTAATTTCCTGTCTGCCCAGGCAGGGCCGCAAGCACCATGGTGCCTGGGAGTGGGGGTCGCTGGCCTGGCCCGGTGCACTGGCTTTTATAGGGCGTGTTCCTGGTAGCATCGTCTGAGGTGTCAAGAGAAGCAGCCTCCGGCCCCCTGAGGCCCCTGTGCAGAGCGGATGCTGGGCGGGTGTCCGTCTGCACGGCTGGGACGGGGCTGGGACGGGGCTGGGACGGGGCTGGGACGGGGCTGGGACGCGGGCGGCTGGCCTCCAGGGCCAGGCCACTCAGCCCACGTCCGCGCCTCTCTTGCAGGTCAGCTGGCCGCCGGCACCTGTGAGATTGTGACCCTGGACCGGGACAGCAGCCAGCCTCGGAGGACGATCGCCCGGCAGACGGCTCGCTGTGCGTGCAGAAAGGGGCAGATCGCGGGCACCACGAGGGCCCGGCCCGCCTGCGTGGACGGTAAGAGCCCAGGGCCCAGCAGAGGCCACGGCGGCTGCCAGCCGCGGGCCCGCCGGACGCAGCCCCCGGCCCTGAGCGTGCCCTACTCTGGCTTCAGGCCGGATATCGAGCCGGCGCAGCTGCTGTGCGGGGCAGCGCCGGCTTGTGCATGTGGGTGGGTGTCTGGGGTGCCGTGGGGTGGCAGGGGTGGGGCTCCCAGCATGCTCCCTGGGATTTGCTGGCCTGGAGGCTGCAGCCCCTCGGTGTCGCTGTGGGCAGAGGGGAGCGGAGGCCATGCCGTCCACAGGATGGCCATGGCTGTGGTGCCTGTCGCGTCATCCTTGTGACCTCTGGCTGCGGCTGGCAGCCAGGCAGTGGGCTGCTCCCCGTCTGGATCTGGCAGGAGTTGGCACCCTCGGGCCCCACGCTCGGTGGCGTGCAGCAGGGCCCCGCCCCTCATGGGCTCTGCGGGTATGCGCTGGGCCGGAGGGGACCCCCACACAGCCCCCAGAAATCTGGCTATGGCGGACGAGACGCACACATCAGCATCCTGCGGACTCAGCACTTGAAGGCACTTGCATGAGGCGGGGCCTTCGGCGCTGTCCTTAGAATCAGTCACCCCCAGTCTTTAACGCAAGAAAGGAGGCCCTCGCCATGGCCGTCGGGGCTTCGACGAGGGCGCGTCCACTGCGGAGGCCGCGTGCGCCCGCCTCGGCTTCTCGGGTGCGGAGTACAGGGCTGACACCTCGCGAGTGCCAGGCTCAGGCCAGCTCGCAGACGCACCAGCAGTCCCGGGGGTGCGGGTGGGGGTGGGGAGGGTCCGCGTGGGAGTGTGGACCCCCCCATCCCTGGTGGGCGTGCCCTAGGACCGTCCAGGCTCTCAGCTGGGCGCACTCTCCCCCAGCGCCTCCAGCAGGAAGGGGACGGGGTCAGGGAGGGGCCCAGGGCTCATGGCCGGAGGGAACAGGCCTGGCCGCCACCATCTGGGCCCAGGTGCCCTGTGCACCCTGGGGCTGAGCGGGCAGCCCAGGTGCAGCCCAGTGGGGCCTTGCCCAGAGCCTGGGGCGACCGGCAGGGCCCCCAGACGCCTCCCCGTGGCCCCACGTTAAGTGCTACTGCCTGTGCTGCCGGCTCTGGGGGGCTTTGGGGGACGTCGGGGTCACTCAGGATGTGCGGCCAATGTCCCGTGGGGGCTGGAGGTGGACGGCAGGTTGGCAAGGCCACGGTGCGTTTCAGGACGCAGAGCAGCGAGGAACCTGTCCAGCTGTCTGTCCACCGGCCGAGGTGGCTCAACAGCGTGAATTTCAGGGGTACGGCGTCACGACCCACTCCCCGTCCACTCGACGGCTCGCCCACCCCAAAACCCAGCTTCCTCCCGGGACGGGAGCCGCACCCCCAGAGCTGGTTTTGTTTCTAAGAAAATGTCGTGTCCTCGTCAAAGGCCCCCTGTCAGCCTGTCAGTGGGCGTCCCCACCCCACCCCCAGAGGCGGAGGAGCTAACGAACCGCCCGCAGCCGCTCACGCCCCGGCACCCCAGAACCCCGCCCCGCCCGGCCGGTTCCGCGAGCTGCATTAATTCTGGGCCATCCCGCCCGCGTCTCTGCCTGTGCCGGGAGCGGCCGCACAGGTGGTGGCCAGCACGCCGTGGACGACGCTGACGGATTCCTCCCAGGACGGAGGGGAGGGAGGGAGGGCCAGAGCCGCAGAGCCTTCTCTTCCTCTGTCCTAATTAGCTCCGCGAGCCTGCAGGACACGGGGGTCTTGGCGAGCACTAATTGAATCTGGGTCTGCTCATCTGAAACCGCGGCCGCGCCCCGCGCCCCGCGCGCCTGCCAGTGCCCCAGGAGCCGGGTCCCAGACACCCGAATTAAAACGCCCGGCAAATTTCCAGGGAGGCCAAACAAACGAGCTAGCTGGCGTTTTCTGCACAGTGGGCATTTTCCAGGCTGCCACCTAATTTAATTTTCGCTTTTCTATTTCCTTGCTCTGTGTGCATAATAAGTTTCTTTGCATGTGGATGTGTCTGCTAAGGACAAAGCCTGTGGGCGGGGTCTGCGGGGAGCAGGGCACCGTGGGGGCGGTTCACGCTGCCCCTCCCGTGACCAGGTCGGTGAAGACGTTCATTCAGTCAAACATCGCGACGCCCCATGGCGGGGAAGGCAGGGAGAGCTTGACTCGTCAAATCTCCAGGTCCAGCCCGGGCAGGGCCGTGGGACCGCCGAGCACAGCTGTCCCCTGCTGCCCGGGACCACAGGATCCGGGGTTTTAAACAGCCCAAGGTGAGCGGCGGCAAGCGGTGGCTCCAGGTGGGTGCTGGGGACCGAGCTCGCGTCTGCATCCGCAGACTGCCGTGACGATGACAGCGTCTCGCTCTGCGCATCGGCGGTGACGTGCAAAGGCCCTTTTGAAACGGACACCGAAGGGGACCTCTTTTTTTCCACATTTATACTTCCCTAGAAGCACGTGAGGCGCAGGTGGCCGTCGGGGTGGAGCAGGGACAGCGCGTGGCGGGGTCTCTGTGCAGACGGACGGCTCCCGCAGTTCGCGGACAGGAAGTGGGAGCACGGGGCTCCGGGACGGAGCCCCAAGAGGCCTCGTCATTCCGAAGGGGCCGCGAGGAATCGAGAGTCGGGAAGCGGACCGGCGCGTGAGGTCAGCGGGCCCCCAGCAGGGTGTCAGGCCAGGCCAACGGGGAAGGGACGGTCTTTCCGGCAGCTGGTGCCGGGACGACTGGACGTCCGCGTGCCACATACAACAACGACCCGGCGTGGGTCCGAGACCTGCGGGTTAAGGGCTGAAACTACAGGACCCTTAGAAGTAAACGGGTAAACCTTTGCGACCTTGGATTTGGCAAAGGGGTCTGAGCTATGACACCAAACGCACGGCAACGAGAGAGAGCACGGGAAGCGGACTCCGGCAAGGTGGGGACCCTTCGCATCGCCCAGGGCGGCATCGGGGAGCGGGAGGGGCGGCCCACGCGGCGAGAGGAAACATTCGCAGATCATGCGTCCGATCGGGGACTCGTATTTACAATACGTAAACTCAATAATCAACAGGGAAATAGCACGGTTAGGAAATGGACGAAGGGTCTGGATGGACGGTCCCCCGAAGGAGGTACGTGTGAGAATAGCCAGGCAGCACACGGGGACACACCGACGCCACCGGTCAGCAGCGCGAGGCCCCTGGGTCACCGTGACGGAGCACTTCCTGCCACCAGCCCCTGGGTCACCGTGACGGAGCACTTCCTGCCACCAGCATGGTGGGTCAGAGCCCCAGCCGAGCCACGTGTCGGCGAGGACGCGGGAGGCTGGAGCCTGATGGGGTTCAGCGGGCCCCGACGTCCCGAGCTACTGGGGCCACCAAGCCCGCGCGGCGTGAGCACACCGGACCCTCCAGCCAGCCCCACCACGTCGGCGGCGTGGGACCTGGGAGGGAGCGAAGGTCTCCGTGCTCCGGTCCCCGGCCTTTCCCACGTGAGGCTCCTCCTCCCGGGGCCTCTGAGCCATGGGGACCCTCAATGGCTCTTTCTTGCTCCATGGGCCGCCAGGGAAGGACAGCCAGACACACGAGACACCCCCTCCCCTGGGCCCGACGAGGACGGCTCCCGTGTCCACTCAGGCTCCAAAAGGCCAGCACTGGCGAGACCCCCGCCCCACTCTCCAACACGGAAAGGCCTCGATGGGGCAGGCGGGACGCAGAGCGGGCAGCCGACCCCACCCATTCGAGGGAAAAGCTTTCCCGTGTTTCAGCCCTGAGGGCAGTGAGAGTTACTGCGCACGTTTAGAAGCGTGTGTATGTCCTCGATGCAGCCGTGTGGCCTCCTCAGGTCACCTAAGCTCTGAGCTGTGGGCAGAGAGGCGGCAGGAAGGCCTGAGAGGCACCGCCGGCCCGCGGCTCCCTCTGCGTGGCGCACCTGCTCCTGGAGTCGGCCGGACCTGCCCTCAGAGGGGTGGGCCAGGTTTTCAGAAGGGCCGTGAGCTGATTGCTAAACACAGTCATTATTAAAATTAAGTTAAATAAACTTACCTGTACGTGAAGTCCTTCGAAACGAAGGTGCCCACCTTAAGACACCGGGAAATGAGAGCCAGCCGAGCCCGAGCCAACTGGAAGGAATAAAATGGTAAAGTTTAGAACGAGATGAAATGGAGTGAATAGAGAACCTATGAAAATCAGCTAAACCAGAAGTTAGTTCTTTGAGAGAGAAGCGAAGTGAACAAACCTTTAAAGTGATGTGTGTGTGAGAGAGAGAGACAGAGAGAGAAAGAAACAGAGAGACAGAGACAGAGAGACAGAGAGACAGAGGTCGGATCACCTGATCGGGAACAAGAGAGGACTCACCTGCCCTGCAGAAATACCGAGGGCGGAAAGGGATGCTGCAAACACCTGCGTGCAGATAACTTGCACGAGGTGCACACACACGGACTCGAGAAGAAATAGAAAGTCTGAATAGACGTGGGACAAGCGATGATGAGTTGGTGTCACTGGCGAATGCTGCCAAATTTAAAAAAGCATTGACACCAATTCTTCTCAGACTCTTCAAAAAATAAATAAACAAATACAAGAGGAGACCTGTCTTAACCCGCCGGCGAGACCGGTGTCACCTCCATGCCGAAGACGTCACGAGACGACAGGTCTCACGGCGGCAGACCCGGAAGTCCTCAGCAGAGCACTGTCCAGCCACGTCAGTCCCGTGCCGGCGGCGTCACTCGTCATGACCGAGTGGGGTTTAGCTCAAGGATGCGAGCTCGGATCGACCCGCGCACCCCAATAAACACAACGTTCGTGGCATCGGGAGCAATGAGCGCATCGCAGAGCCTGGACGCAGCTCAGACTCCAACAGCCTCTCCTGATAGAAACACTCGGCAGACTCGGAAAACACGGGAACTCGGTGTGACGAAGGGCTCCCAGGGGGCACCGAGGGCCACCGTCGCAATCACGGCAGAAGCCGCGTGTCCGCCCTGAGACCAGGGACGGGGCGAGGACGTCTGCTCTTCGGTGGCCCCGGGACCAGAGGGGCAGTCGGGCAGGGAGAGCCAACGACCGCCATCCTCGGGGAACAGAAGGCGCGAAACGTCCTGGGGGCCTGCTCTCCGCGGGGGCGTCTTAGGGACCCACACGCGCTCGCAGAGCTAGGAGGGGAGCTCGGCGACATTGCTCGGTGCCAGATCAATACACGAGATCGATCGCCGTCCACGGCGGCGGATGAGCTGAGGAGAGGATCCCGCGCACAAAAGCCGCAGACGCTGCAGCGCTCGAGCGTGAGCCAGACGCGGGCAGCGTCGGCGTCCTGTCCGAGCACGGGCAGGGGGGCCGTTCTCTGTCACCCTGCACGTGCCCTCTGTCCGCCCCTCAGCACGCTTCCTCCCAAGCATCTCTCGCCGGCCCGCCTCGGAGCCCCTGGACCGGGACGGCCTCGTCCACGCAGCGTCTCCAGGACACAGCCACCGCCACGGGAGGCGCCGGCCGCCGTCTGTCCTCCAGCCCTGACGCCCGCGTGACGCCCGGGGCCGGCGAGCCTGCGGTCCTAGTGCGGAGGGTCCAGGGGGCACAGGGACGCCATGGTCCAGGTTCTCCCTAACCCTTCCAACTGTCCCGAACGCATGGTGCCAATGTCACCTCCTTCGCCTCGTGCGTTTGAATCAGCTTTGGAGAATAATCAGCTCGTGCAAGGAGGAGGGTGCTTGCAATGTCGTTGACGAGATGCTCTGCAGGCAGCCGGGAGCCGGCGCCCCAGCGTGAGGCGGGGCCCCGCCTGCTGACTGCAGCTGTTAGCGGGGACGCTGGTGACATGATTCGAGGAAGGGTGCGGGGCCTGCGCTGATCTGCGTGCCGCCTTCCTCCCGTCCCCCTTCCACAGCTCAGAGCCACACAGACACTCCCCCGCAGGGGGGGTGAGACCCCAAGACCCGGGCCGCCGAGCTCCCGGGGGCCAGGGCAGGCCCAGCTCTGCCCAGGGGCGGAGGCCAGGCCTGTCTGAGACTGCAGGTTGCTCTGCGGCTTCTGGGAAGGAGGGTAAGGGGCGCTCAGCCTCGAGCCCCTGCCGCTCGGGGGCGCCTCCTGCAGCCCCGAAGCACAGTGAGCGGCGGGGGGCGGGGGGCAGAGCTGCGCTGGGCCCTGCTGTGCTCCCTACGGCCGCCCTGTCCTGACTCGGGGTCCCTGGCTGCCGTCCCCCAGCGGCCTCGGGTCCCAGGCTAGACGGCGCCCCGCCCACCCCCCACTCCCGCCCCCGCCGCCAGCAGCGTCCGCGCCCCCGAAAGTCAGCCCCCGATGAACACAGAGCCTCACGCTCTCTTTGATGCTGTTTGAGATTTCAAACTAAATTAAATAGCGTGAGGAAAACAAATCAAAGCCAGGGAAATGTGACGAAACTGTGTTATTTTGATCTCAGCGGACGCTTTGATCGTGGGAGATGGGGTGCTGGGGAGCGGGCCTGCGCCCACGCCTCCCGGCTCTCGTCCTGCCTGGACGGGGCCCCCTTCACGCCTCCCGGGCGCCAGCACGGGCTCAGGAGACGGGCTCAGGAGGCCGGCCGGGCAGGGACTGTCCCTGTGCTAGGAGCCCGGGCTTCTGACGGCCTTCCAGAAAGATCTCTGATGCTGTCTGGACAGTGAGTTCGGGGCAGCAAGCACAGGGTCTGGGCGAGGTCAGGCTGGTGCCAGAAGCTGCGGTGACTAAGGCGAGAACCCATTGCTGGGGGCTAGGGCATTAAATTGAAACTCCCAGGCTGAGTTCCTGTGAGGAACGGAGACACAAGCGGGCCACCGTGAGGCGAGGCAGCCCAGGATGTGCCCCTTCCGCACGGGCTGGTGCGAGCTCACCTGTGGGCCTGTGCCCTGTGGGGGCGGGCGGGGGTCTCCGTGGCCGGGAGGCAGGGCCCGGAGGGGTGTGAAGGCGACTGAGGTCAGCGGGGAGAGGAGCGGGCAGCTCAGGACGCAGGACGGGGCAGTGTGCCAGGGGCCAGCGCTCTAGGCCGTGACTGCTGCTCAGAGCCGGGCGGGCAGAGCAGCAGGGGCTCCCTCTCCCCTTCCTTGTTCTCTGAGGCTACTGGGGAGGGAAGGAGGCCTCGGGGCGGGGAGCTGGGAGGTGAATAAAGGTCCCCTTCAATTATGCAGGGGGCCTGGCAGGATCGGGCGTCTGGGCTCACGCAGGAGTGACACCTGATGGTGGGAGAGCCTGGGAGCCAGGAGGAGCCACCCGGCCAGCTGGAGCGTCAGGATTCGGGGCGGCTGGGCGAGGGCGGTTTTCGGGGTCAGCCAGAGGACCCTGGCCTGGGCCCGATCTGTGTTTTGTTTGGCGTTTACTCTCCATCTCCGTGTCACAGTGAAGCTGGTTGACTTGACAGCGACCTTGTGATTCTAAGGCTGAGATATTCCTGTTCTGTCCGGAGCAGGGTGCTGCTCCTGAATGTCCCGTCGAGGGCACCGTGGTGTAGGGACCCCCCACCGAGTGGGTGCCCTCTGCAGTCCCGTGCCTGAGGACCCGAGCTGAGAATAGCCTCCCAACTTCAAAGGAATTCCAAGGCGTGCCCGAGATTAAGTGCAAGCGGGCTGTGCCAAGTGCAAGGTAGCGGAGCCCCTGCCACGCACCCCGCAGCCACGCGCCCCGCCCGGGCGCTCGATCCAGCGCCTGCAGCGGCCCTGGCCGAATTTCAATGGCGTTTTAAAAGGCGATGTTCCTTTTGCCGCGTTGCTTCTCAGACGAGCGATGCCGAGGCTTCCCGACAGCGTCTATGTATTAAAGTCAGCAGCGTGTGGATCGGAAGCGCCTGGGGACCAGCAGATCCGCGTCGTCGCCTGCAGTTAGCGAAAATTCTCATGGCGTCCATTGACACAGCGTGGCCAGCGAAAGTCAGGCGCCGGGCAATGTGTCTAACTCGGTAGGCGAGCCGCAGGCCAGCAGCGCTCGGGCCCAGCGTCGCGGCAGGGAGCAAGTCACCCGGTCGCCTCGCCGCGCCTGGCGGCCCCACCGGAACTGCGAGCGGGCCTCAGGGTTTCTGGCCCGATGTCCTTTTCCGCCTCGTGGGCGTCAGGGCAGGACTTTGTGAGAACTAAAGGCCCGGCGTCTCCCCTGCTGTCCCTCTGTCGTCCAACTGGGCACAACTCCATGAGCCACATTTTGGTCACCCAGAGGAGTCCCCCAGGCGGGCAGCAGCCTCCTGGCGGCGCTCTCTCTCTCAGCAGCTAGAGGTCAGTAGAGGGCAAGGTGGACAGGCGGCGCACGGGTCCAGCCTCATGGGTCAGGCCCGGTGGGAGCTCGTGGCTGCTGACTGCGCGCGGGAGGTGCTGGTTCCCTGGGGGACACGTGGCACCATGGCACCTGGCTCCGTGCAGGACAGCTGGGGTGTCAGCCCCCCTCAAGGTGAGATGGAGCTTGGACCAAAGCCGCCTCTCGCCCCTCTTCCCTGCCATGCTTGGCCTTGCCCGGAAGCCAGACGGACGGTGAGGTGGGAGGTGAGGAGCTGTCCCCAGCCTGTCCCCTGCGGGCAGGCCACCCCCAGACTCCAGCCCTCCCCACATCAGCCCCCCACAATGAGCCAGCCTTGGGGAGCAGCTGCTCCCCACGTAGCCTTGCAGGGGGCTCTGTGAGTGTGGTCAAGCTGCTGCAGGACATCCGGGGACAGGGGTGACCTTGTGAATGCAAAGACCCCACGAAGGGCTCCGCAACCCCCTGGGACCAGGTCGAACCCCAGAAGTGGGACCCGGGCCTGCTGCCCCGCCTGGCCCAGCAGCCGGCCTGCATGCCCGCGCGCCGCAGCCCCGCCCCGCCTGTGCGGGGAGCGCTCCGCGGCCCCACGCAGCAGCTGTCGCCGGCCTAGCTGCACCTGCGGGTGCTCCTGTGTCACCGCAGTCCCGTCCGGGGGCCTGAATAGGGCCCCCGAAAGCTGGGCCGGGCTGCCCCCAGGCCGACGCGTGGGGAGGGGAGGCGGGCCGCCCCCGTGGGGAGCCAGGGCCGGCGAGGGCCCCGGCCACGTGAGGCTCGGTCGCCGTGCGTGTTTGAAGCAGCCCCTCGACTCGCGCCCCGCCCCCCGCCTGTTTCCTGTCTGCGAGGTGGGCGTGGCGCCTGCCCTATGGACCAGGGGGGGCAGTGAGCGTGGGCGTCCCCGCGCACGTGTCCTCCCGCGCCGCTCACCCGTCTCCGCGGCCGTGCAGACGCCTCCCTGCGAGCCCAGCCCCCGGCCCTGCCTGCCATGGCGCCTCCCGCCGTGTGTCAGCTTCTGGCCCTCAGGCCTTCGCCGCGGACCCTGGGGGGCGGCGCTGCCGGGGAGTCATTCGGCTCCCAGCCTTGGGGGGGGCACCCCTCCCCTCTCCCCCGGCGCCCCCACCCCCACCCCCCTGCGCTGGCACGGGACGTGATCCCCGCTGTGACTTCCCTTCGAAACTACCGAGAAACGTCCACGGAGGTGACTTGGACAGTGGGAAAAAGTAGCGAAGAAAAGATCCTGGAAAGATATTTTTCATACTCGAAGAAAACCGCTGCTTTGAAAGTGCTGATCTTGCTCGGTGCGTCCGAGGGTAATGGCAAAAAAGAGGAAAGGGAGCCCGCGGGCGCCTGGAGGGCGGCGAGGCCCTCGGCCAGGTGTGGGGCGCAGGTCAAGGTCGATCCAGGCCGCGTCCCATGGTCCCGTGGCAGCCACAAGGCCTGACGCCAGGGCCACGGCCCGCCCCGTGGTCAGCGGCCTCCGCGTGTCCCACCCGCCTCTCAGTTCTCTTCTGAACCCTAGATTCAGAGGTGCTGTCGGGGTGCCACCCGCGGTGTGGACCGTCCTGGGCACTGGCGTGGGGCCCTCAAGCTGGGCTCGGGGAACCGCCCCTGTGGTCCCCGGCTGTCCTCTGCCCTCAGTTGTCCGTGCCGTCCTGGGGAGTCCGGTGAGGCCAGTTGTCCTCGAGGCCTGGCACAGGCGGGTGTTTGTAAGTGTCCCAGAGACCAGGCGGTTAGTGCTCGGGACCAGGTGTGGCAGGCGCCCACGGACCCTGGGGCCTCCTCAGACCTCCACCCACCTGTGGAGGGAGCTTAGCCGAGTGGCCTTCCCAGGCCACCCTCCCTCAGGACGAGACGTCCGTCCCCACAAGGCCAGGGTGACTCTACGGCCTGGGTCCCACGGTTTGCAAACCAGGCTTTTGTCCAGACATCGGTGCTGGGCTGATCCACATTGATGCAATTAGACGTCGTGTCCCTGGCCTTAATCACCATCTGCCCAGTGATGCAGCACACGGTGGCCGGAGGACCCGGGCGCACGGGGAGGGCAGGGTCCCAGGGAACAAGGGCCTGGGTGCTGGGGTCCCCGTGCCTGGACCATCCGAGACCCAGCACTGCCTGTGAAGCCCAGCGAAGGCCCATCCCAGTGCCTGGCGTTGGACACGTCCGCCCCCACCACGTGGGGTTCGACGGGGCGCGTGCAGTGGCCAGCGTCGGGCACAGACTGGGGGGCACGGCCGGGACCCTGACGCTTGCTGAGTCTCCTCCTGGCTGCAGAGCGCGCCCCGCGTTGATGTGCCTGCCCCCGCTCGCCCCCACCCAAGCCCGGCTCAGCGAAACACGGGGGACTCTGACAGTCGCCGGCACGCCCCACAGACGCCCTCGTTGGGAGGGGGGCTGCAGGAGGGGCTCGCGCCCCTTGGCTGCAATATGAGGGGACTGTCACCGGCTTACTCACCCCGTTCCCCGTGCCGTCTGTGCCTGCGCTCGGCTACGGCTGTGATGCAGACCAAGCAGCAGCCAGAAGCTGAAAACATTTCCTTTCTGGAGACAAAGTTCGCAGGTGACAGACCCTGTGGCCAAAGTTTATTTTATTCCCATGAAGCTCAAACCGTGCGCTTCAGTGACACGGTGGTGGCCCCCGGGTCGCCTGCCATCCGTCCCGTTGCCACCTGTGGCCCGTGCGCGCGGGTCTGCTCAGGCGCGTCCCCCGCAGCCACGTCCGTGAGGCTCTAACCGCGGCCGTCACCGGGGAGGCGTGGCCTCGCTGCCCCAGACGTGCCTCCCGCCGCCGCTCCGGTTTCTCTGCGTGTTTGTTTACGTGTCTCCCTGTTTGCTTTTCGCCTTGCTTTAAGCACAGTGTGTAATTTTGTGTGTAATTAGTGAGCGTGAGTCACAATCTGCAGCCTGCTGTTCCTGGGAGGGTGGTGCTATGCCCCGCCTCGGGACAGGGTTCCGCTTAGTGAAAGGAGGGGCCCCCCAGACTCGGGGCCCGACCTGAGCTCAGCGTTGGAGGGAGCTGGGGCCCCTGGGAGTCTTAGCGGTAACCCAGGGAGCCACACGCAAAGGCCGGGAACCTAGTTTGCCCCACGTTAGGGATGCTCGGAACACGAGGGGATCAGGCCACGGATCAAACGGGTCATCAGGAGAGGTCACTTCCCGTCACTTAGATCCAACTTTGCCAAGTTCAAAACGCAGGCAAGAAGCTCAGGAGAACCCCTGCTCCAGGCTGAGCCACGCCACACGTGCAGACTCTTTGCTGGGCCTGAAGCGCCCTCCGCTCCTGCAGGCACGGAGCATCCTGCAGTGTCCACACGGCCTCCGTCACTGCCTCGCCGGGTGCCACGGCCCGCACGTCGGGGCTCGGTGCCGAGCTCACGCGGTCCGGGATTCTGGCGGCCCCACACACAGTTTCGTCCACTTTCCTGGAGACGGGGCGCCCTTGGCCGTCGCTGCCGAGTGTGGGGCACGGTCGGCTCCGTGCACTGTGCCCGGTCAGGGCGTCTGTGCCGGGCAGTAGGGCCGCAGCGACGTCCTCGCCCCCGTACTGTGAATGTGGCGTCATGCGGAAACAGGGTCTTAGCTGCAACCAGGTTGGAGGAGGGCCTGATGCAGTGACCGGGCTCCTTCTGAGCAGGGGAGACGCCGGGTGAGGACCAGGACACTTGGGGAGAAGACCGTGTGACCAGAGGGGTGCGGGGCACCTGGAAGCTGGGAGAGGCCCCGGCACAGGCCTTGGAGCCCACAGGCTGTCACTGCCACCGTCTGCCACCGTCCGCTGATCTTCCTCGTGGACTGCAGGAGGCACTGAGGAAAGGCCAGAGGCCAGAGGCCTCGTCGTGACCACGCGCAGACCGTGCGTGTGCGACAGTCAGGAGGGAGGCTGGTCACACAGCCTCTGCCGCCAGCCTCCCCCCCACCCGCCTTCTGCAGCTTCCGGTAGGAGCAGAGGGGCAGAGGGGTCTCCGAGCGGGGTTCCTCGGCCCCTCCCAGCAGGCATGGCTGCCTGAGGCTACCAGGGGTCACTGGCCACCACGGGAGGGAAGGCAAGTCCAGGGTTTTCTGGCGCTGAGCACGCCCAGGTCTGGGTGGAAGGATGGACGGATAGAGATGGACGGATGAATGAGTAAGCAGGTGGGTGGATGAGTGGACAGACGGAGGGCTAGATGGACAGAGGGTGGTTCTCTAAGTGTTTGGGGCTTCACAGCGAAACCGTCTGTGAGAGGTGGTCGACCTGAGTCTCAGGCGGCGGGGACCCCTGAGGAGGCAGGCAGCCTGTGTCTCCTCCATACAGATGGGACCATGCTGCTGAACAGCCACGCCACACCCCTCACGTCCCTGGGGACCAACCCCACACAGCACCCATCTTCACGGGCACTCGGGAGCTGGTTTCATTTAGGGACAGGCTCTCTACGTGAAGGGCTGTCCCATCCCCGCGTAAAGGAACGTGTGGCCGTCCCCGGCCCATGAAGGCTCGGCTCCCCCAGCACAGGGGCCCAGGTGACCCCAGAACGAGAGGGGAGACGCTTTCCTCCCCACATGCTAAAATTAAAGGCCGCTGCCTGCCTTCTCTTCCCTCTTAAGTTCCTTCTGTCGGTTGGTGGAAATTTGCCCAAGAAAAATGATCGGAGTGTGTTTTTCTCCTCTACATACATTTCGTTAATTCTAATGAAATAATGAAACAGGTAGCTCGTGACGACTGTTTTTTTTCCCTCCCTCAATCTAATTTGATTACCCAAATGTGGAGTGTTTTCCACTGCTGTGGCTCCACGCACGCTAATCACAAAGCGAGACTTTCCCATTCTTCAGAGGCGGCGGCGACAGCTCCCAAGCGGCTAATGAATCACGCTAATCAGAGGCCCATCTTGAAAATTAATACATTCTACTGTAACTATTTAAAGAAAAAATAATTATCGAGACTGTTCTCACTAAATTATGCTGCCTAAAAGTTGTAGAAAGAAAATTTTGTCTAATTTGAAGACGTCATCTGGATTTTGCAGACTTTCCGTTCCTAAGTGATTTGGGGTTCAGTGCTCAGAGCAGAAGAGGGGGCCCCTCTCGCTGCTTCTGGGGTCTCGGGGGTGAAGCCCAGGCCTCGGCCTCCTTCACGGATGCTGTCCGGAGGCGAGCACTGGACCTCGGGTGAGCTGGGGGCCGCTCGGCCCCAGGCTGCTCTGGGGACAGGGTGTTCCCGGCCACCTCCTGGGTGGTGGGTGTCGTAGTCTACAAGGCCGCGCGGAGACCCCCAGCAACGCGGTTCCCGAAGGCAGAGCCCGCTATCGCTTGTTCCCCGGCTAGACTGTCGAGTGTGACGTGCGGTGGCCGTGGGTGCCCGGTGAGGGTCCTTCCAGCCCCCTGTGCCCGCGTCCCTCCCAGGCGCTCACAGAAGCTCCCGGCCGCAGCTTCGGGGTGTGGACGGTGCGGTGTGGGAGGCTCAGGCTTCGGAGACACGTGGGAGCCCCCCGTCCTCCGCGCCCACCGTCTCCAGGGCCAGGCGGGGCAGGCGGTGGGCGTCAGCGCGGGGACCACGCAGGAAAGGCCAGGCCGCCTCGCACGGTTCCGAGCGCCTGATGAACCAAAGGGACACGTATGGGGCGGTCCACACGGAGACACAGGGCGGAGGACACGCGGGCGGAGAGGCCGCCTCTGGGCGACCGAGGTGGTCGGCTTGGCGGGTCACCCAAGCCCGGGCTGACGTAATGCGCTGGCTTTGGCCTTTGGAGCCCGGTCACCCCAAGGGGGGCCTGTCGGCTGCAGTTTTAGAGAGAGACAGCCTGGCCCCGTCCCTCCCGCCAGGTGTGGCCAGCTGTTCCTGTGTGGCTGAGGGTCCCTGCGCCTGCTAACGGGCGGTCCGCGGGCGTGACGTGCACGGCCGTGTCCTGCCCGCCTCCCGTGCGCCTCCCTCTCCCCGACCCTGGGGGAAGGAGGAGGGCGCGAAGTGAACCCCATAAACTGTGGTGTGTCACGCACACACCCTGAGAACCCAGACATGGCAGACACGTGCCGTGGATCGTGATTATTGGGAATTAGAACGCGTGAGCATTCAGCTTAGAAAGCAGCTGTGTTGGTATTTCTGTCGTCTGTGACCACAGTCTGTGGCTGTGTCTGTGTCTGTGACGGTGACCGTGTCTGTGCCCAGTGTCAGACACCCCGTGGGGGCCGGCAGGGGCTGCGGGAGCAGCGCGTTCCCAGGCAGGGCAGAGTCGTGACTGACCACAGGCCCGGGGGCCGCAGGCAGGCGCCGCCCAGAGCTGTTGGCAGAGACCCCTGGAGCCAGGCGGGGTCTCCTGCGAGGGCAGGGCCCCCGTCACCTCACGGCCCCGCCACGGTGGGAGCCCAGGCCGCAGTCCACCTCCCGCAGAGCAGCTCTGACCCCAGCGACCCCAGAGTCCTCCTCAGGAGCCCAGCGGCCTCTCGCTGGGTCCCCTCAGGACTCTGCCCTGCTGGGTGTGACGCGTGAGGCACCGATCCGCGCTCACGGCGACTCGCTCAGCCCTTGCAGAAGCCCCGCCGCGGGGTGCTGGCTCCCGTCTGACAGGCGGCGAAGCTGAGGCCCAGGGAGGGCGGGCACCTCGCGGAAGGCTCCGCCGTGGGCACCGGGCTGGGACTGGGCCGTGGGGTCGGGCTCCAGAACGTCCCCTGCAACTCTTCAGGAAAGTCTCCGCTCTGCCGGCCCGCCCCGTCCACCCTCCCTGCCGCCCCGTCCACCCTCCCTGCCACCCCTGGGAGCCAGGGGGCCCCGCGAGCTTCCTCCCTGATGGCCACAGGGGACAGAAGAGCGTGGGGCTCTGGTCAGGCTGGCCACAGCTCAAAGCCCTGCATCGTCGCTTCCCGGCTGTGTGACCTTTGCAGATCCCCTGACCCCTGTCCTTGACCCCAGTCACAGTTTGCCAGACAGTTTCAGCAAATGGACCTTTGACTGGGACCCACCTAAGCCACTCCATGTCCTGGACCTGCCTCCGCCGAGCCCGCCGCTTCCCAGCCCGGTGCCCCGACGCCTGGACACAGGCGGCGGCCCTGCCCCTCCCCCAGGACGGGGAGCCCCCGCCCAGCCCCCGTCGCCTCGTCACCCTTCGTTTCTCCCTCCCTCCTCCTCGCCCTGTCCCTCCCTGAAACATTCGCCCGAGCTCTCCGTGTCCCCAGCCCTCCGTCCTCACGATGCTCAAGTTGCCAGCTCTGTCACTCACAGGGGCCTGGGCTGCAGCAGCAGCTTCATACTGGGGAGTGGGAGGCCAAGGGACGTGGACCCAGAAGTGCTTAGATGTCCTGGCAGAGGGAGGCTCAGAGCCGAGCAAGGAGCAGGCCGCCCTGGCCGGGGCCCGGGGCCTGGGGCCTTGGGGACGCCACACCAGAGAGACTGAGGAAGGCCACAGGCCGGCGACCCTCCGTGCCCGCTGTGGACGTGTGTGCGTGCGGGGCGTGCGAGGTGGAGCGAGGCTGGGAGGAGGCAGGGAGTGTGACACCCCAAGGCCAGGCCAGGTTGGGTCCTGTCAGAGGCTCGGATGGGACCAATTGGACCATTTCCAACTGACTCTCCACCGGGCCTGGGGACAAGCCCAAGGGACATGGTTAAAAACGACCCATGCCCCTGACCCACCAGAGGCCAAGGACCCACCCGTGGTCGTGACACATGAGCAGGCTGTGACCGCTGTCCCCAGCTGCCAGCCGCCATCTCTTGGAGTTTGTCAGCAGCGTCAGCCCTCGGGGGACACTCTGCCCAGGACAAGGGCTGCCGCACCACCGGGGACCAGAGGAGATGCAGTTGTGACGTGGCGTGAAAGGCCCCTTTGTCCCCGGGACGTGGTGGCCCGGCACTGTGCCTCCGCCCGCCTGCAGCAGGAAGTGGCCCGGGCTGAGCGAGCCCGGCTCTCTCAGCGAACAAAGGCCGAGTGTGCTCGGCGCCAGCCTGCGGGGCCCTCTGCAGGCCGGCCTCCGGCACCGCGGGCCACCGCACCGAGGGGACACTGGTCAGCGGTGCCAGGTACCCACCCACACGTGACCCCACGCGTGTGCCTGTGCGCATGCGAGTCGGTGCGTGTGCACACGTGTGTGTGCACGTGCGTGCTGCTTCACAAGTAGGCGTGTGTGTTTGTGTCGTGTGGACATGTGCACACGCATGTGTGCACACGTGTGGCTAGGCGCCGTGGCTGCGGCCTGGGCAGGACTCACGCCCCTCCTGCCTTCCTCCCTCGGCCCCACCTCACGTGACGCGTCATGGCTACAGGGCTGTCTCCCCGTGACAGTGGCCACGCGCCCCCTGCCCCACCTCTCCCAGCTCTCAGAGCTGAGTGTGTGACGGGGGAGGGCGCCGGCGGCCTCCACTCAGGCTTTGCGAGGTGATCTGGACCCACGCGGGGCAGAGGGCAGGTGTGGGGTGTGGCAGGTGGCCTTGGCTGAGGGCACAGAGCCATCCTGAGCTGGGGCCTGGAGCAGGAGAAGGAGCCGCCGTGCACCGTGAGGCAAAGGGACGAGCCCCTGCCCCGCGGGGTGTGTGGCAGGATGGCGTGGGCCTCCTGCTGCTCGTTCACTATCCCAGGCTCATCCGAGTGACCGCGAGTGTCTTCTGTCCTCGCCCGACCGTGACTGCCATGTGTATGTGGCCCCTGACCCGCTGAGCCCGATGCCAGGGACTCAGCCCCCCGGAGGACGAGCAGCCCTGACTCGAGGTCCCCCTGGGTGACAGTCGGTCGTGCAGGACTTGAACTCAGGCCCGTCCACCTCCAGCTGGCCCTGCGCAACACGTCCCGCAGACCAGCCAGCATGGTGCAGTGTCACACTGTGTGACACGCTGGTCGGCCCTGCTCTGTGCGCTGCTCAGTGTGACGTGGGCCTCTGGGCAGCCTGGCCAGGCTGGGGTCCCACCTCCGAAGGCCACACTCGCCGCCTCAGACAGCCAAGTTTCCGCTCTTGGCTTCCTGGGCGGGACTGGCGTCGGGTCCCAGGCCTCCTGGTGACAGGCATCTGCGCGGTGGCACGCTCTGACAGTCTGTCCCTGCGCGTGGCTGAGGGACAGACGGGAGCACAGGCTGCGATGTCTTCTAAGCCCCTCCACAGCCCCTTCCACCGCTCTAGCCCACCAGGGCCTCAGGCGTCACCCTCGGGGCTTGGGGGCGTCACGCTCAGGGTTTGGGGGCGTCACACTCAGGGTTTGGGGCTCTACCTGTTCCAGCCCCGTGGCTCTCGTGAGGCTCCTCGCTGTTGGACAAGGCTCCCGTGCCATCCTTTACTGTCACCAAACGATGCATCGGGGACAGTGGGCCGCTGTGGGGACTTCTGCAGGAACAGGGGACAGACAGGAGAGAAGCCCAAGGCGGGTCATGCTGGTAAATGTGGCCGGGCTTGTCACAGTGGTCCTGGAGTGGGGACAGCGGGGACCAGAGCACAAGCAGGCGGGGCGCCTCCAAGGGCTCAGCCTGGGGAACGGCGACCTGGGGCAGCCAGGCGGTCCCCTCCCCCACGGACATGGTCCCCTCCCCCACGGACACGGACACGCGGCCCACACGGCCTGTGAGCGCCAGGAAACGGGCTCCGTCCAGACTCGGGAGCAGCCGTGACCTTGCCAGGCTGCTTTGCCGACACGGGGGCTGCCGTCCACGCTCACGCACGCCACGCCCGCTTCTGGGGTTCCCGTCTAGGCCTGCGGGCCACCCACACCGACAGCCACTGAACGGCCGGGCGCGGGGGCCACCCGGGGCTGCCCGGTCCTGTCGCTGCTCTCCCCACCCCGGCGATGATGAGGACTCAGGACCCTTGGTCGTGGAGTCCCTCGGGGGTCAGCAAGTGAGGCCCAGAGAGGGGCCGTGGTCACCCACGTGGCCTCACTCCCAGCCACGGCCCCAGGCCCCGGATCCTGCCCTGCAGACGGGCCAGTCTCACTGCGTCTGACGCTGTCCCTCCGGGGACCCTTCCTGGCCCTCGGATGGATCCCAGAGGAGAGACTGGGTCCCATCCCTGGGAAGGGGCCATGGCAGCTCCTTGAAACCGTCCCCACACCCTCGGTCACCGCTTCCTGAGGGGCTGGCAGCCCAGCCAGCCTGGGGCAGCGAGCACGAAGCTGGGGCCGGGGAGGAGCGGGGGCGGGGTGGGCCTGGCCGGCCGCCCGGCGTCCAGTGCCGGGTCCCGGGCGGCAGGGCTGACGCTGTCTCTTCCCCCCGCAGCTCGGATCATCAGGGCGAAGCAGTGGTGTGACATGCTGCCCTGTCTGGAGGGCGAAGGCTGCGAGCTGCTGGCCAACCGCTCGGGCTGGACCTGCACACGGCACGGCGGCCGGAGGAAGACGACCACGGTGCGTGCGCGGCCGCGGCCGGCCCGGCCCAGCGGCGAGGGGCACGGGGGGACCCCCAGCCCCCTCCTCCTCCCCGGCCTCCGCCACCTCCCGCCGCGGGCCGGATCGGCCTGCCCCCGACCACCCTGTCCCCGACCACCCTGTCCCCACCGGACGGCCACCGAGCGTGTGCGGGGCTGAGCGGCGGACAACAGCGCTTGGGGTCGTCAGTGCCCCACACAGGTCGCTGGCGGAAGCGTCTGGTTTCTGGGGCACGGATGGTGAGAGCCCCGCGGCGGCTTCAGAAGGGGGGCCGGGGGTCGGGGCCCTCACCCCCCTGCCCCAGGTGCATGTGGCCATTTGTGGCAGGAACCCTGAGGGGTCATAGTCCCCCGGCCATGATTCCCGCATCGGGCCGCGGGAGTTGGTCCCCTACCCGGCCGCTGGGCGAGGGTCTCTGCAGGACAGGGCCGCAGCCCCTCGGGAGTGGGACGGGAGGCTCGCCCGCCCTCCCGCTGCCCCTCGCCCCGTGCGAACTCAGATGGGCCGTTGCCACGTATGTCAGGAGGCCGGGGTGGCCTGGTGCAGGGGACACCAGGGGGCCTTGAATGGATGGCCGGAGGCAGCGAGGCTTGAGGAGCTGCAGGGGGCCTGGGGACACAGCCCTGCGGGCTCCTGTGTGACACCGGGGACCAGCCTGCTCAAGGGGACCCCACAGCACCCTCTGTTCTCAAGGGGACTCGGGGCTTCCTCTCGTCAAACCCGTGAGCCCTTCCTGGCTCCCGTGCCCCCTGCCCTGCAGGGGTCCTGGGGGATGGCTGTGTGCAAAGGGCCGGGGCAGGGGAGCCGAGCACCCCAGCCCGCAGCCCCTTCAGCAGACCAGCCCCGCCCCCCACCGCGACACGCCCTTCAGTCCCTTAATTGGCACGAAGACCCTCGTGAGGCCGGCGCTCTCGTGCCCATCGGCCTCACGGGCTCAGAGCTCAGCTCCATCACCCCGGTCTTCCAGCCGTGGGAGCTGCAGCTGGGGCAGGCACGTGGCCGCTGACAGCCGGGGGTCTTAGCCCCGGAGCTGGGGTTTCAGCCCGCTGGGTCCACCCTGCCCAGAAGCCGGCCCCAGCCCTGCAGAGCCCACGTGTCTGGCCGCTCCGTAGACAGGGTCCCTGACTAGCCCGTCTGAGACCAGCCGCCCTGGGGGTGCGCCTGGTGCTGTCACAGGAGCCCAGGCACCTGGGTGGACCTGCTGGTCCAGGCGTGGGAAGGGCCCTGAGTCCCCATGGGGACCGTGCTCGCACCAGAGGCCCCACCCGCCGTTTGGCGGCAGCGAGCCTGGCATCACTTGGCAACCTCTTTCCTGCCCACCTGGTGGGCGGGTCCCTCCGGGCAGCTGTGTGATGGCGCTAGAGGCCCAGGTGCGCGCTGCTCCTTCCCAGCACCTGCAGAGGGGCCTCCGGCTCTAACACAGTCGCCGGCCGGTGGTGACCTATTTTCAAAATGTCCCTCGGAAGGTCAGCGGAGCTCTTGACCCGAACGCCGTGTCATTGGAACGTGCAGCCCGATTCCACGATTGCATCTCGGCTCTCACAGATGCTAGATTAGCGCTGTGGGCTTTCTCATTCGGCCATAAATTGGTTTTCTGCGAGATGGGTTTTAAGAGACCTCATGATTCCTTGGCTACATGGCTGTTAATTCCATCCCAGAGCCACCCCCCTCCAGCCACAGCCATGTCTGGACGGGGCGGTCACCCCCTCCCCATCTCGTCACCCCGCTCCACGTGGGCGGTGGCCGCTCACTTCTCTGTGCCCACCTAGCTGAGAGCTGCTGGCGGGCGGGCCCTGGGCCTTCCGGGACCCTACTCTGTCCCCACGCCCTGGGCCCAGAGTTACGAGTGATGAATTGATCCATCACCGCACTGAGGGCAGGCCCCAGACATGCTGCTGTTTGCATTTCCTGGGCCACCGCTTTTCAAAGTGTGCATTGTCGCCGCATTAGTGGGTCATGAAATTAATTTGGCGGAGCCTGAGCAGCACGTAGAAGGAGGAAGAAACAGGGTACAAACAGTAGAGCGTCCAAGGCTGGTACCACGCAGTGGGACTTACACGCGGTCGCGGTGGGAGGTGCGGGGGCGCTGGGCGTCGCGGTGAGAAGCCGGCCCGTCCTGGGGCCTGGGGACGACCCAGCGTGCCTGCTGCTCTTCAGGCACCGGCTCTTTGCTCCGTCTCCGCTCTGGACCTTAGTCTGCATCCAGCCGTGGGACCTGGGTAGACGTTGCAGGCCGTCCCCAAGGTCAAGACCAGCATCTCCTCCTTGGCACCTGCTCCTGGAGACAGGCTGCGAGCTGGCAGCCGCCCCTCGCTCAGCCTGGGGGCTCCTGGAGCCGGAGGAGGGAGGTACAGCTGGGTCCGAGGCCGGGAGTCGGGCCACACAGCGAGCAGAACGTCCTCCTGCGACTCGCCACTTCCCTGTGTAGCCGTCTGCCAGCTGGCTACGCGTGGGTGGCAGTGGCTTTCCGGAATATTCTAATCAGAGCGCAGTGTGCCACGTTTGGTCACGTTTGTGCGCTGCCGGGCACCCAGCCGCGAGCTGCTGCTCCGTCCCCTAAGTCAGACAGGACAGCTGGACTGCGGTCCACTTCCTGAACCGGCCGTGAAACACCGTATTTGAACTCGCTGTGTGGGGACCCCGTTGTGGACACGGTGTTCCGTGGGGTGTGGGTGCAGTCCTGCCCGGGGCTGGATCCGTGGACACGCGTTACACCAAAGCCACACTTTCCCGAGAGCGGACTCCGAGACACGCTAATAGCGGGCGTCTCCGACCCCGCCTGCACGGGATGACCAAGTTCGCCCAGCCCGCCGTCCCCGAGTGCAGCGAGGCAGGGTGTGGACGGCGGTCGGCGCCTCTCCCTCCGCCCGTACCCGGCTGCTGTCTCTGCCAAGTGGCCCCTGCCCTCAGGAGCTGACCGGTCCTGGGGTCAGTGGAAAGCAGCCAGGAGGTCTCTCATTCTTGGATTCAAAATGTGCCACCCAAGGGGCTAGTGTGTGTCAGGTGTGGCCCCAATAAGATCCGTGAGAAGGACAGGCCAGCTCTCTGCCCCTGGAGCACCAGCACGAGGCTTTGAGACTGCCTAGTCTGCCAGGGCTCGAGGTTGCCCCCGCCAGGCTCCCTCCAAGGGCCGAATGTGCACAGGAGGGGCGTCCCCCTTCCCCGAGGTGGCTGAGCGCCTGCGTCTAGGTGACGACGGCCAGTTCGCAGCGCCGACCATTCTGCCCTGGTCCGCAGCCTCGTCCGCGTCCTGCAAACCACCACTGCCGGCCACCACGGGGACAGCCGGCCGTCTCCGGAGACTCTGCGTGCGAAGGAGATGCACCTGGGCCTCGCGCTGGCGAGCCTTGCGAGCATCGGTGTCTCCGCGGCAGACAGAGCCCAGGTGCCGGGGGCACGACGCGGGCCTGGCCACGCCCACCCGCCTGTCACTCACAGCCAGGCCCGCAGCAGGCGGCGTTCCAGGCGGCGGCGGCTCGCTGTGGGCGCTGCGCGTTTGGTTTCCTCCGCGGCAGTGGTGCTGTGAATCGTTTTAAATGTACAGATGGCACGTCGTCGAAAACGAATGGAGGAAACGTGCCAGGGACGGCAGGACGAGCCACCACGCAGCGGGGTGTCCCGATGCCACAGAGGCGTCGGGGGGCCTGCCGAGAGGACTCGCCACCCCCGCCCCCGCCCCGGCCCCGCCCCTGCACCCCTGTGTGGATCCACGCTGCAGATGCAAGACAAAGCCCACATGGACCCCAGACCTCGGGGGGCCCGTGGGGCCCCAGGAAGCCCTGCGGGGCCCACAGAGGT
Source organism: Pteropus medius (assembly GCF_902729225.1). Lineage (NCBI taxonomy): Eukaryota > Metazoa > Chordata > Mammalia > Chiroptera > Pteropodidae > Pteropus > Pteropus medius. Next base: position 1,204,028 of record NW_024342469.1, on the reverse strand, counting down.
GGCCCCAGAGTCAGATGCATTGCTTAGGATTTAGGGTCCAAAGTGTCTATGGAGGAAGCGGAGAGGGCACCTGCCTGGCAGAGTGCTGGCTGGTTGCCCGCGGCCCACCTGATGGTCCCAAAACAGCAGTTCTAGGGCAGGCCGGGGCCTACACTGCACACGGGACATGTCCCCTAGATAGGGGTCCCCAACCCGTGGGCCGTGGACCGGTACCGGCACGTAGCCTGTCAGGAACCAGGCCACACAGCAGGATGTGAGCGGCGAGCAAAGCTTCGTCCATATTTGCGGCCGCTCCCCGGCACCAGCATCACCCCTCAGCTCCGCCTCAGGTCATCAGGCACCAGATTCTCGTAGGAGCCCCAGGCCCCGGTGCCAAGAAGGTTGGGGACCGCTGCCCTTGAGGAACCTTCAGAGCTTCTGAATGGGACGGACATTCTAGAGCAAGGCGACGTGCGACCACCACCACACCGCCCGTCCCCGCCTGCCCCTCTGGAACCACCACCTCCCCTGTCCTGGGCCTTTGCCAGGGCTGCTCCTGAAACGTCGGAAGCAAAGCGGGCCCCTGGAACGGCGAGCGAGCCCCTGCGAGCTTGCCAGCAGGAACGTTGTCACCTTGTCAACAGTGAGTGTGTGACAAGGACTGACAAGGTTCCAGGTGACCCCAAGCTCCCCGCAGACCCTTTGAGTTAATTCCATTTTCTGGTTCCAGGTCTCGTGAACTCATTGAACAGAAATCCTGGCAAGTGCTTGAAAACAGGTTGTCTCTCGTTGGTGTCCGACGTGCTCACACTCTCACAGACGGCTTTGCTCAGCGGTTTATTTTTCCATGGAGGACACAGGTGGATTAGGTTGTTCACACCTGCGCTGTGAAAAATAAGATCGTAAATGCGAGCGAGAGAAACAAACCCACACGCACGGCGATTGCCTGCGGGGGCGGCGACCCCTTCCCGACCCCCGCGGTCCAGGGTTCCTGGGGTCCCGAACAGACAGCGCCCCCGCCCCGCCCGGCCGGGCCTGTCCCCGCGTGGCGTCCTCCCGCTCTGCCCCCTCGGCATGCCCGGATGTGGCCGACACCCTCGGCCCCGCTCCGGCCCCGACAGCAGCACCCGGGGAGGTCACCTGGTGACCCGTCCAGGAGGCTCCAGGGTGCCACCAAGGGAGTGAGACTTGGCGTTCGGCAGCGACATCTGGTAAAGATTCACTAAGGAACATTCTGGAGTGCTCGCATTCCCCGTGTCCACATTGGGATGAAGCCACGTCCTCGGCCCCTTCTGGGGAGCCTCCTGACCGTGTGGCCATGGGCACCTCGCAGCGGGAAAGCCCGGCTCTGGGCGCGCGGCTGCATCTCTCAGTTTTGTTTGGTTTTCGGTTGCATCCGGCCTTGTGTGGTCACAGCCCGCGTGGCCTCGGGTGTTCACAGGCATGTGACAGGCAAGGGGCAGGTGAGGGAGCATCTGCAGCTTCCCCTCCCCGTGGCTGGGGCACCCACGCCCCGGCAAACTGGCGTCCCGGACGTTCGGGAAGCCTCGTCCAGGACCAGCACGGGGCTGTGGCCCGCCGTGTCGACATGGTGGCCGCTGTCACCCTCGCCCGGCCCCTGCCCCCCACCTGGTCCCCCCCTCAGATGTCGCTGCACACAGCCGGCGAAGTGGCATCGTGACTGAAGGAAAGAGAAATGTGCTCTGAAGTCGTTCAGACCCCCTCGGGCATCGCAGGAGCAACGAGGGACGCTCCCTGGAAGCCTCGCTTCATCCCCTGAGCCCCAGCTGGGACGAGGCCCCCCAGAATGCAGACGAAGCCGCGACTGAGGGCCTGGCGACCCTGCAGTGATCAGCCAGCGGGCCGAGGTGGCGTGTGCCCGCCCAGACCCCTCCGGGGTGTGCAGCAGCCCACGAGGAGAAGAGGGGGTGAGCGACGGAGCATCCCTGGAAGGGCCTCATGGCGGGGGGCTCCCCGCTGTGGGGCAGGAGGCTGAGGCGCACGGGGTCCTCGTTCCACTCGCTGCCTGTCCCCCGAGTAAGGAGCCTCTGGTGCAGTCAGAGAACCTGACCTCGCAAGTGATGACAGACTCCGCTGGGAGCCGCCCCCGCTCACGAAAGCCTGGTGGTCACCAGAGGTGACACCCAGACCTTCCGGGCAGCCTGGAGCCTCCCGCACCCCCAGGACCGGGCCTGCAGGCTAATTCTAGGCAGGATCGGCCTCTGCCTGTTTAAAAGGGAATTTTTCAAAAAGCATCAAAACCTAAACCCACACATGATTCTGTGGAAATAGAAGCGCGATCTATGGAAAGGAAAACTTTCTAAAGATACAAAGGCAGAGTCAGCCCCGAAAACGGACGTCTGCAGTGACCGGGGGAGACATCTGGAGAAATCCACGGCTGGTGTCAAAGGGACCCAAGGAGCCGCGGCTTCTGTGACCCAGGAGCCGCCTGGAACGAAGGCGAACCCCCCAGAGGGCTGCTGGGCGCGCCCGACGGTGAGCGCGGAGGTGCCGGGGACCCTCGAGGGAACCGAGAGGGGTGCTGGAAGCTGCAGGGAAATGCGGTGTCGCTGCAGGAAATCAGCGTCGTGACGGGAGCCGCCCTCGCCCCGACGTTGCTCGGGAGGACGCGGGGGAGGGTGAGGACAGCCGACCGCCGGCCTGCAGGCCAGGGGACCGGCGTCCGGCCCCCCGCGCAGACAGAGACCATCATCAGATTGCTGTGAGCACTGAGTTAGAGAGGAGCTTCCGAGAGCCGAAGAAAATCCCCAATTTAAGACAAAACAGAAGCGTCTCGGCCCCAGGCCTCCCACGGCGAGATCTTCGAATCGAAAGAATTAAAGAAAACTGTCCCTCAACGTCCAGGTCGCAGTGGGGGAGGGAAATGAGGGCGGAGGGAGAATCCACGGAGCCCACGAGGGCACAGCCACGCCCAGCGCCCTCTGACCCCGGCGGGACCAGAACCGGGCGGGGGTGCTCTCCAGGGATTTGACTGAAAAATCGTTTTACGTAAAATCCAGTCCTATTTCTAGTTGCTGTTCCGGCAGACGGGGGTAAACAGGACAGCTTTAAATTCTCACAGACACAGAAGCGTGCCACCCACGTTCCTTGCCTGAAGAGGTGAATGAAAGGTGAGCCCGAGCCGGTCAAGGAACGAAAACCCAGGCGCCGATGACCAGAAAGGCCCACGTAGGAGGGTTGGCGGTCACCTGGCACCAGCGGGTCTACAGCACCCCAGTGACTATGGCTGCCAAACTGAGCACGAAATCCACAGCACTCGCGTAATATGCCCTGTATCTCCTGACAGATCATCGTGCTGTAATAAGCTGACTCGTGACCTCCAGCTAAATGAACGAAGGCTGAGGACAAAGCTCCTGCACAGTAAGAAGAAAAAGCCACTCGATGTCTCTCCGTGGAGTAGGGGAACCATAAGAACTCGGGGCACGGACGCAGAGGCTCAATTATTGAGCGCGCGTTTAATTAACATACGGGCCGCCGCTCGACGCTTCTCCTCAGCTGTGCAGGTGCCACGCGGCGCACGTGTGTGAAGAAATTCCGAAGGGAGGACAGCCGGAAACCGGCGTGGAGCAAACTGTGCACGCCGGGGACTCAGTGTCAGCAGTGACAATAAATACGAATGGGTCATTCTCCTCCGCTACGAGTCAGGGGCTCCCAAGCAGGGTTTGCAAATGGCCCGATCTGTGTGTGTTGGCGCCCAGGAGCCCACCCTCAGACAGACAACAGCGAGGTTCAAAGCAAAGACTAAACAAAGATTCGCCGAGCAAACGAAATGCAAAAGAAGTCAGTCGTCAATAAAACGTGTAACATTGAAACAATACGATGTCACGTATTGGTACATTTAAGATACATTTCGGGTACGGACACGTATCGATACGGTTCCATGTGATGCAAATGTACTGATGAGCCAAACAGAAATACGTATGAAGCAAATTGGGTTAAAAGTTAAGGAACGTTCTGAACGCGACCTTTAGTTGGAAGTTTACACAACTCTGGCGCAGATCTTTTGAAAAATAAAATCACCAAGATTGAATTTGCAGGGCTGTGCTGAACAGTGTACCTTACAAACAGGCTGTTTCCGGTTTTCTGTCACGTATGAAATCTGTACGAGAATATCTATAATCCAAGTTATGGAATACACCTCAGTAAGAGAAAAAACGTGCCAACCTTCTTTCCCAATCGTGATCCGATATATTTAAAACTATACCAAAATGTAATAATAAGCTAGCAACCAGCACCTTCTCATAATTTGTCGGCTGAAGAGGAAACGAAGCCAGCCCACGGAGTCGGGAGCAGGGTCCGAAGTCGGCGTGCGGGTGTCCTACCCTCGTAGGGCGACCGTCACCTGCTTAACCCAGAGCAAGTCACTTAACTCTCTGTGCCTCGGGTTCGACACCCGTCAAACGGGCGAAGCGCCCTCCCCGCTGCCTCGCGCTGCTGTGAGCATCGAAGGAGTTAGGACGTCGCCGAGGTCGGATTGGGGGCAGCACGCGCTGGACAGCGACGCGCGTGAGCTGTAGTTATTGTGAAATCCCGTTTAGAACGTAGCGAGAATGACGCGGGCGGGCGACTTCAGCGGAAGATGGGCTCATGGGACCACTCATGTCTCTAAGTAACTTTATTTTTAAATCAGACGGGATGAAAATAAACAACCTACGCTCTAGAAAAAGCCGCCCTCGAAAACAAAATTTTTTTAACGAAAAAGAAAACTGGTAAAGATGAGAAAGAAATATTCATGAATTTTAAGAAGAAGGCAGGGAAGTGATCGCTGAGTCCCCGGCAAAACTATAAAAATGCATTTTTACCTCTGTCATGTGTGATTTTTTTTTTAAGTTAGAAAATAAATCCAGAAGGAAAAAGAGAGGATCAGCACGCACTGGGGGCTCTGGCGAAGATCACATGCGTAGCTGATGCCCTCATCACAAAATTTGGAACTTTCCATTAAGCATATGATTTGGGGGGAAATTTTATCAAAAATTACTGAAGAAGTAGGAAAAAATGTTAATAGTCCCCAGTAAAAATTCCAGGCTGCAAAGGTTTAATAGGCAGGTTCTTGAAAACATTTTCTGTTGCAAGAATCTTTTAACCAAAATACTGGAAAATTGCCCAGTTCTTGTTAGAGGCCAGTGAAGCCTTCATTCCGGAAGTGTCCTCAAAGGTAGACAAGTTCCCAACAAGGTCGTCTGTTCAGCAGAGACCGAGTCTGTGAAGTGCCCAGGCCCTGAGCCAGGAACGACTTCGCTGAGGACTGTCCTTGAGCCCCATGTATCCGGTGTCACTTTGGGGTCACAGATACACCTGGGGGATCCCTGCCCCCTGGAATGTGTGTTCTCCTGTGACAGAGGTGATTGGGACACGCGTCCCCCGACCCTGCATAAAACAACGGCATCCTACAGTCTTTTAACAGAACAAAGAAACGCCACCACACGGTCGATTTGTGTGAGAAATGAAAGTACATTTTAATATTTCAAAATCAAACCCCACCAGGGGATAAATAAAACATGTGTTCTAATTCAGTAGATGCCCGAAAAGTCACAGGCAGACGCCGTATCTGTTCCTCGGAAACATGTCAGGCAGCACAGATAACAGCAGACCTCTGGTGACCCGGGAGAAGGCACCGCCCCCCCCACCCCGGGTCCTAACGTCCCCTGAAACCAAAGCCCACAGGACACGTGGGCCTGGCCGGCCCGCTGCATCCTGGGACCCAGGCGGAAGGTCGTCATCCCTGTGACTGCTGACCGGCTAGGAATTCTGGCAGAGGCAGTCACATAACTACTTCTCATGAGGAAATACGATTACTATTACTTACAGACGAGGTAAACAGGTGCTTCTGACACTGGAGAATTGCCTGAAATGCCTTGAAAATGAATTAAAGCGTTTATTAAATTGGACCAAGTATGAATATGGAAGGTTCTCCTCTTATATTCAACTGGAAGTTTCATGACACAGACAAGCCATGGTCTAAATCAGAGGTGGGCAGACTGTGGCCCGCTGGCCAGATCTGGCCCTCCACCTATTTTTGTAAATAAAGTTTTATTGAAACTTAGCCTTGCTCGTTCACTTACATGTGGACGAGAGAGGAGCCGGACGCAGGCGGCCGCTGCTGTGTGACCCCGCGGTGTCAACCGTCCGCCTTGGGCAAGTCCGCGGGGGCAGAAAGTGGACGGCGGCTGCCAGTGGCTGGGGCAGGTGACAGGGCAGTGGCTTTTCAGGGAGAAGAAAATGCTCCAGGCCGGCCGAGCTCAGCTCTGTGACACACTCGCTGTCTCTCAGCTCTGGGTCAGCGGTCCAGCCCGGCGTGGCTGGCTCTCTGCTCAGGGCCTCAGAGCCGGAGCCCAGTGGCCAGGGCTGGACCTCCCAGGAGGCTCGGGGGAAGCCCGTGTCCCAGGCTTGTTCGGGTTGGTGGCAGAAGTAGGTCCCTGGAGCTGGAGGACGGAGGACCCGTCCATGTGGCTGCCAGCGAGGCTGCCCTGCTGAGAGGTGTCCACGTCCTCCTGGCCCTGGCGGCGCCTCATGACTGGGTGGCGTCACTCGTGGTCACACTGATCGGTGTCCCTGTGACTTTCTGGCTCTAGCACCATCTCCAAGTTCTGCGCTCTGTGCTCGTGGGGCAGCGCGAAGGAGAACCTTCCAGGCACCCAGCCGTCTCCCTGTCCCTGCTTCGCACCGTCCTGCGTGCCCGTGGTCACGGCCGCGCCATCATGGGCTGTCCCTGGCTGCTGCCCCGCATGCCATGGCAGTGCGCTGCTCGGCCTGGGGCTCAGGCGTGCGGGGCTGGGTCCAGGGTCCTCGTCTGCAGACGCACAGCGTCCCAAGGGGCCGGCAGCACAGGTGCTGGGCAGCTGGTGCGGGAACCGAGGCTGGCAGGGCTGAGGCCCTTTCCTGAGGCTCGTGTCCAGGAAGAGCCAGCTGAGGGTGAAGCCGAGACTCGCTGGGACGTGTTCTTGACCAGACTCCAGATCTCACCAGCAACCGGCCCCAGCGCATGAGTCAGCTGTTCCCAGGCCGAGATCTTGTTGCGGGGGGTGGAATGATGACAGGACAGGGAGGACTGGGGAGGCTGGCTCTGCAGTGTTCTGCCTCCCCAGTCCTGGGCCACCAGCACCCGCCCTCTGGGCCAAGTCCGGGATGGTCCCCAGAGGCCGGGCATGGGGGCAATCCCGGCATGCACAGCTCTGCACACACCTGCACCGCCCACCTGCACAAGCCACCTGCACACACTGCGCCTGCACACACGCCTGCACCAGCCCACACCACCACCATGCGCCTGCATGGGCTGCCTGCCACACCTGCCTGCACACACACCTGCACCATCGCTTGCACCAGCCATATACTGCCACCTGCACATGCTGCTTGACTGCACCTGGGTCTTACTAGCCACTCCGGATTCGAAGTGTGTGTGTGAGACACGTTATCCGGAGTCCGTGGGAGCCCTTTGTCCCTGGGCGTTCAGTCAGCGTCTGGCATCTCTGTAACTATTTAAAGTCAGGAACGTTGTCACAGAAAAGCTGGGGGTGGCTCAGGGACTGGCAAGCGCCCCGTTCAGACAGCACCGTAGCACTTCTGAGGCACCGGCAATCATTCACCATGGTCTCTAGTCCAGCGGTCCCCAACTTTTGTGGCACCGGGGACAGGTGCCGCTCTGAGACTCTGGGGCCTGACTATCTGAAGCGGAGCCGAGGCGGTGATGCTGGCTCTGGGGAGCGGCTGCGAATGCCTCCTCCGCGTAGCACGGTTCCCAACGGGACACGGACCAGTACCGGCCCTCGGCCCGGGGAGTGGGGACCCCTGCTCCAGGTCATCACATCTGTGGACCCTTGCTGACCGCCCTTCAGAGCCGAGCGTGAACCCACCATCACAGGGACAGCCGGCACAGCCCCTGGCCCGTCCCCGCTCAGAACTCAAGGCTCGGGGTGATTTCGCCTTGATGGCATGACTTCTTTGTCACCTGCGCCTCCTTCACCGAGGGCTCAGAGCCACCGTTGCGTCAGGGTGGGAGCTGGAGCTGCTGGCAGCGCCTCAGAGCCAGGCTCCCTCGTGACGCTTCATCCCTTCCCCGAGGGGAGCAGCACAGCTTGTGTGCAGCGTGGCCCCTGCGGCCTGGCGCACAGTCCCTAGGAACTTCTCTCGGGAGGCAGACTCCAGGCATGGCCCTGAGCCAGAGAGGAAACAGGCCATCGTGGAGAGTGACATAAAGTCCCTGTCCGCAGTCAGGTTCCGGAGATGTTCAGCTGCCCCATGGACCTGCGTGAGGCTCCAGGCTGGTCCTCTCTGTGAAAGCCAGGTGCACCGACACAGCCGTCCCCCGTGTCCCCAACACCGCCCACAGCCCCCCTCGCTCGCCGCCTCGTGGCGCAGAGGGGCCGCACAGTCAGCAGGGACCCCTGCACTCGATGCCCTGGTCACAGCCGTCTGTCAACCCCAGGACACTGGCGTCCGGTGCTGCGTCCTCAGCGCTGGGCTGTGGCAGGCGTGGTGACCGCCGAGACAGGTCAGGTGCCTGCAGCAGCCGGCGGCATCGGGCGGCGATAGCCGACCTCGGAGCTCACGCACTGCTGGGCTTCATTCCCTTCACGGTGGCTGCTCAAGACGTGCACGGGGACACAGCCGGGCGGAGGGCGTGGGCTGGCTCCGGCTGGCCCCCGGTCATCCCCGGAGGCCTTGCTTCGTTTCGCCTGCACCCTCCCGTCGCCGCCCCCGCCCCCACGCTCAGTCTCCTGGGCTCGCCTCCCCTCACCCCCGCGGTTCAGTTACGCCGTGATCTATGGCGGCCGAGCAGCGCTGAATCAGCGAAGCGCCCGCCCCAGGCTGCCTCGAACCGGTCCCCGGACCACGTGGGGTCTGCTTTGCAAGCAGGAGTCTGATTAGCACCCACATGTGCTGACTCTTTAAGATTCGCATGAGTCCCCCCTGCGTCTCTCTCGGCTGCTGGCTGGCCGCCCACCCCCCGGCCCGTTCATCAGCTCGGCTCGGCGAGCCCCTCTCCACGACCAGCTCCCCCGGGAAGAGGCAGCTGGCTCCCGGCGTCTCCCCACGGGAGAGCGGACAGCGGCGCTGCTGACCAGGGATGCGGCGAAGGACACCCGCACCCAGCCGGTCTGGGCCTGGCAACCAGACGCGGCCCCCGAGCCCCACCCGGGCAGCTGCTGTGAGGATGGCCACCGTGGGGGCCGGGGCCAGGTGGCTTCTCCGTGGTGGCCGTGGGGCTGCGGGGGGCTCGCGGAGCGTCCAGGCCGTGCGTGCGGGAGGACAGTACACGGCAGCGCCTCTCGGCCTCTCTGGTCACGCGGGTGGGCTCACCACCTCGGGGGACACCAGAGGCACGTGGGCCAGGGAGACAGAGCGGAGTCACAGCTGCCGTCGAGGGTCCCGCTCCCTCCCATGGCTTTGGGCCCGTATCTCCTTGTCGAAGGTGACACGATTCTGGTGACATAATTCTGCGTTTATGAAGCATTTCTCACGCACATGCCTGTCACTGGATTCTCACTGCAGACCTGTGAAGCAGGAGGGGTCCGTGTGTCGCCTCTGGGGTCACCAGTGGCCCCCACCCAAAGCCTGGGCTCCAGACCCAGAGCAGCTCGTCATGCGTGAGAGCGACTTTGTGACTGCCAGTTGGCCGGTCAGGTCCTTCGTCCTGACTGTGAGCACCGTGCCACCAAGCGAGCCACTGACAACCTTGACCTGTGTGTTGGCATCTGCAGACAGGACCCGAAGTCCTGGACTTAAGTCCATTTTCCATCTCAGCAAATAACCATCAGTCCGGGAGCAATGATGGGGGCTTTGCTGTGCGAGTCACAGAGCTTCGGTGGACCGCAGTCCCCATGGGTGTCAGCCCCAGAGGGCAGAGGGCGTCCTCGGCAGGAAGTCCCATGCGGGGAGCCCCAGGAGTGTGGGGTACAGGCCCAGTGACGACGTGAATACTGGCCCATCCGGCACCCAGTTCCCGCGCGATGTCAGAGGTGCTTATCGCCATAGCCGTGGGACCTGGGGTCCAGGGACGCCCCGCCAGGACACCCCACGCTCACTGATGGGAGGGCTGCGTTGGGACCCGACTTAGGGTGGAGCTGCCACTCAGGGGAGGTCGCAGGAGGGCGACTCTCACGTGACAGGTCGTGCAGACGGCCGCGCCTCACGGGGGCTGCTCCAGGGAAGGGCCTGTGTGTCCTGGGTCGAGCGGCCACCGGCCTGTCAGCGCCGATGAGCAGCCCGGTGGGGCTAGCGCCCCGACCCAACGACAAGGCCGTCACCTCCGTCAGGACCCCCCACGGCCTGCAGGGTGGCTCCAGGTGTCCGGAGCCCAGGCAGGTGACGGACAGAGAGGCGGGGAGTGGACATGACGAGCAAACACCACTGGAGACACGTCACAGGTGGCGCCTGTCCCTCGGCCATACTTCCCCCGCCCGGACATGGAACAGGGGCTCGTGGGGCCGGGGCGGGTCCCTGAGAACACATGCTCGCCAGGATCCCACGGAGAACAAGGCTCAGGCCACGGCACGCTGTCCATTTGGTTATTTAAAACACAGCAACGGACCCCGGCCGGTCCTGCCTCTCGCGAGTCGGGCTTTGGGGGGAAAGCGGGGTTTCCCTTGCGTGTGGCTGGCTGTGCAGCGTCAGGAAATGGTCTCAGAATAGAGTCCACACCGGTGGCGGGGCACAGGGGGCTGCCGCAAAGGCCTTCCAGAAGCTTCTTCCCTGGTCATGGTTGGCGTTTCCACGGTAACAGCTCCGTGGTCCCCAGCCTCCAGCAAGGCAGGCTGTGGGCACGTCCCCGCTGCTGCTGAGCACTCCGAGCAGTGTGCTCTCCACACGGAGGACTCGCCCTGGCCCTCCTGTCACCTGGACAGTTAGCGAGGACAAGGCGGTGGTGGCACAGGCACCCTCGCAGGCCCCACCCCACCCGCGCCTGAGGCTGAGGCTCAGCCGTCGTGGGAAGGACCAGTGCCTGGAGCCCCTGAGTGCTGGCCTTGTCACCGGCCACCCGCTGGAGGAATGCTCCCCCTCCTGTGCCCTGTGACAAGGGTGCCGGACCCCTAGTTTGTTGTCCGGGGAGCGGCTGGGGGCAGGCACTGCCCCAAGGTCAGTAGCAGCGGAGGAGCGTGACACCCCCAGCTCACTCGTCCGAAGGGGCTGGGCTACCCTGGAGTCAAGGCGGAAGTGGGGGGGCCTCTGGACAAAGAGCTGGGACGGAGGTGTCCGGAGGCCTCCCTTGGTCATGGGGCAGCCCCGGTGCCCGGCTGTGCCCCCATCCTGGCCCACAGGACTCTCCATTCTGGAAGCACCCACGGCGACCCTGCCCAGTGCTGCTCCGCTGTCGGGTTAGCCAGGGTCCG
>NW_024342469.1:1171479-1192690 GCF_902729225.1 Pteropus medius | reverse complement strand
TGCCTGCACACACACACCTGCACACACACACCTGCACACGCCCGCTTGCACACGCCCGCCTGCACACGCCCACCTGCACATGCACGGCTGCACACGCACGTGCCCCACTTGTGCCACGCTCCGTTCAAAGGCATGTGCGGGCCGTTGTCAGGTCCGTGGGAGCCCTTTGTCCCTGGGCGTTCAGTCAGCGTCTGGCATCTCTGTAACTATTTAAAGTCAGGAACGTTGTCACAGAAAAGCTGGGGGTGGCTCAGGGACTGGCAAGCGCCCCGTTCAGACAGCACCGTAGCACTTCTGAGGCACCGGCAATCACTCACCATGGTCTCTAGTCCAGCGGTCCCCAACTTTTGTGGCACCGGGGACAGGTGCCGCTCTGAGACTCTGGGGCCTGACTATCTGAAGCGGAGCCGAGGCGGTGATGCTGGCTCTGGGGAGCGGCTGCGAATGCCTCCTCCGCGTAGCACGGTTCCCAACGGGACACGGACCAGTACCGGCCCTCGGCCCGGGGAGTGGGGACCCCTGCTCCAGGTCATCACATCTGTGGACCCTTGCTGACCGCCCTTCAGAGCCGAGCGTGAACCCACCATCACAGGGACAGCCGGCACAGCCCCTGGCCCGTCCCCGCTCAGAACTCAAGGCTCGGGGTGATTTCGCCTTGATGGCATGACTTCTTTGTCACCTGCGCCTCCTTCACCGAGGGCTCAGAGCCACCGTTGCGTCAGGGTGGGAGCTGGAGCTGCTGGCAGCGCCTCAGAGCCAGGCTCCCTCGTGACGCTTCATCCCTTCCCCGAGGGGAGCAGCACAGCTTGTGTGCAGCGTGGCCCCTGCGGCCTGGCGCACAGTCCCTAGGAACTTCTCTCGGGAGGCAGACTCCAGGCATGGCCCTGAGCCAGAGAGGAAACAGGCCATCGTGGAGAGTGACATAAAGTCCCTGTCCGCAGTCAGGTTCCGGAGATGTTCAGCTGCCCCATGGACCTGCGTGAGGCTCCAGGCTGGTCCTCTCTGTGAAAGCCAGGTGCACCGACACAGCCGTCCCCCGTGTCCCCAACACCGCCCACAGCCCCCCTCGCTCGCCGCCTCGTGGCGCAGAGGGGCCGCACAGTCAGCAGGGACCCCTGCACTCGATGCCCTGCCAACCCCAGGACACTGGCGTCCGGTGCCGCGTCCTCAGCGCTGGGCTGTGGCAGGCGTGGTGACCGCCGAGACAGGTCAGGTGCCTGCAGCAGCCGGCGGCATCGGGCGGCGATAGCCGACCTCGGAGCTCACCCACTGCTGGGCTTCATTCCCTTCACGGTGGCTGCTCAAGACGTGCACGGGGACAGAGCCGGGCGGAGGGCGTGGGCTGGCTCCGGCCGGCCCCCGGTCATCCCCGGTGGCCTTGCTTCGTTTCGCCTGCACCCTCCCGTCGCCGCCCCCGCCCCCACGCTCAGTCTCCTGGGCTCGCCACCCCTCACCCCCGCGGTTCAGTTACGCCGTGATCTATGGCGGCCGAGCAGCGCTGAATCAGCGAAGCGCCCGCCCCAGGCTGCCTCGAACCGGTCCCCGGACCACGTGGGGTCTGCTTTGCAAGCAGGAGTCTGATTAGCACCCACATGTGCTGACTCTTTAAGATTCGCATGAGTCCCCCCTGCGTCTCTCTCGGCTGCTGGCTGGCCGCCCACCCCCCGGCCCGTTCATCAGCTCGGCTCGGCGAGCCCCTCTCCACGACCAGCTCCCCCGGGAAGAGGCAGCTGGCTCCCGGCGTCTCCCCACGGGAGAGCGGACAGCGGCGCTGCTGACCAGGGATGCGGCGAAGGACACCCGCACCCAGCCGGTCTGGGCCTGGCAACCAGACGCGGCCCCCGAGCCCCACCCGGGCAGCTGCTGTGAGGATGGCCACCGTGGGGGCCGGGGCCAGGTGGCTTCTCCGTGGTGGCCGTGGGGCTGCGGGGGGCTCGCGGAGCGTCCAGGCCGTGCGTGCGGGAGGACAGCGCCTCTCGGCCTCTCTGGTCACGCGGGTGGGCTCACCACCTCGGGGGACACCAGAGGCACGTGGGCCAGGGAGACAGAGCGGAGTCACAGCTGCCGTCGAGGGTCCCGCTCCCTCCCATGGCTTTGGGCCCGTATCTCCTTGTCGAAGGTGACACGATTCTGGTGACATAATTCTGCGTTTATCAAGCACTTCTCACGCACACGCCTGTTGCTGGATTCTCACTGCAGACCTGTGAAGCAGGAGGGGTCCGTGTGTCATCTCTGGGGTCCGTGTGTCGCCTCTGGGGTCACCAGTGGCCCCCACCCAAAGCCTGGGCTCCAGACCCAGAGCAGCTCGTCATGCGTGAGAGCGACTTTGTGACTGCCAGTTGGCCGGTCAGGTCCTTCGTCCTGACTGTGAGCACCGTGCCACCAAGCGAGCCACTGACAACCTTGACCTGTGTGTTGGCATCTGCAGACAGGACCCGAAGTCCTGGACTTAAGTCCATTTTCCATCTCAGCAAATAACCATCAGTCCGGGAGCAATGATGGGGGCTTTGCTGTGCGAGTCACAGAGCTTCGGTGGACCGCAGTCCCCATGGGTGTCAGCCCCAGAGGGCAGAGGGCGTCCTCGGCAGGAAGTCCCATGCGGGGAGCCCCAGGAGTGTGGGGTACAGGCCCAGTGACGACGTGAATACTGGCCCATCTGGCACCCAGTTCCCGCGCGATGTCAGAGGTGCTTATCACCATAGCCGTGGGACCTGGGGTCCAGGGACGCCCCGCCAGGACACCCCACGCTCACTGATGGGAGGGCTGCGTTGGGACCCGACTTAGGGTGGAGCTGCCACTCAGGGGAGGTCGCAGGAGGGCGACTCTCACGTGACAGGTCGTGCAGACGGCCGCGCCTCGCGGGGGCTGCTCCAGGGAAGGGCCTGTGTGTCCTGGGTCGAGCGGCCACCGGCCTGTCAGCGCCGATGAGCAGCCCGGTGGGGCTAGCGCCCCGACCCGACGACAAGGCCGTCACCTCCATCAGGACCCCCCGCGGCCTGCAGGGTGGCTCCAGGTGTCCGGAGCCCAGGCAGGTGACGGACAGAGAGGCGGGGAGTGGACATGACGAGCAAACACCACTGGAGACACGTCACAGGTGGCGCCTGTCCCTCGGCCATACTTCCCCCGCCCGGACATGGAACAGGGGCTTGTGGGGCCGGGGCGGGTCCCTGAGAACACATGCTCGCCAGGATCCCACGGAGAACAAGGCTCAGGCCACGGCACGCTGTCCATTTGGTTATTTAAAACACAGCAACGGACCCCGGCCGGTCCTGCCTCTCGCGAGTCGGGCTTTGGGGGGAAAGCGGGGTTTCCCTTGCGTGTGGCTGGCTGTGCAGCGTCAGGAAATGGTCTCAGAATAGAGTCCACACCGGTGGCGGGGCACAGGAGGCTGCCGCAAAGGCCTTCCAGAAGCTTCTTCCCTGGTCATGGTTGGCGTTTCCACGGTAACAGCTCCGTGGTCCCCAGCCTCCAGCAAGGCAGGCTGTGGGCACGTCCCCGCTGCTGCTGAGCACTCCGAGCAGTGTGCTCTCCACACGGAGGACTCGCCCTGGCCCTCCTGTCACCTGGACAGTTAGCGAGGACAAGGCGGTGGTGGCACAGGCACCCTCGCAGGCCCCACCCCACCCGCGCCTGAGGCTGAGGCTCAGCCGTCGTGGGAAGGACCAGTGCCTGGAGCCCCTGAGTGCTGGCCTTGTCACCGGCCACCCGCCCCCCGGAGGAATGCTCCCCCTCCTGTGCCCTGTGACAAGGGTGCCGGACCCCTAGTTTGTTGTCCGGGGAGCGGCTGGGGGCAGGCACTGCCCCAAGGTCAGTAGCAGCGGAGGAGCGTGACACCCCCAGCTCACTCGTCCGAAGGGGCTGGGCTACCCTGGAGTCAAGGCGGAAGTGGGGGGGCCTCTGGACAAAGAGCTGGGACGGAGGTGTCCGGAGGCCTCCCTTGGTCATGGGGCAGCCCCGGTGCCCGGCTGTGCCCCCATCCTGGCCCACAGGACTCTCCATTCTGGAAGCACCCACGGCGACCCTGCCCACTTACCAACAAAGAGCGAGGGGCGGGGCCTGTGACTGCAGACACAGCTGGTGGGTCTGGGGCTGCGGTCACCCCGCTTCCAAGTGGGGCTCACCCTGCCGAGCCTGCTCGCCCACGCGGGCCACCGGTCCTCAGGGCCCGAGTGCAGACTGACCACACGGACGCTGCGCCGAAGGGAGCCTGGAACATCCCTGCAGGACCCCGCCCCCCCTGGGGGGCAGAGAAGGTGCAGGAAGGTTCTGGAAGGGCTGCCAAGTGGAGCCACAGGGAGTCCCGGAATCACAGCGTGGCCTGCTTCTGGGGGCGGCGGGGAACCCAAGCAATGCGGACAACTGCTCGGACGTTTGGTGCCTGCGGGGAGCGATGCAGCCGCCCCGGAGGGTCATCGAGACAGCGCCGGCCAGGACATGGGGCGGGCTCCGTGCTTTGCGCCCTTCGGCCCCTGGTCGTACAGAGTCACCGCACTGCTAACCCGTGGGAGGGGCCCCCTCTGAGTGCTGTGCTGGGGCTGCGGGGGCCGTGAGCAAAGCCGGAAATGAGTGGGGACAGTCAACCCAGTGTCCCAGGGGCGCGACTGTCCCTCCGGAAGTTTGGGGGAGTTTGGGAGAGACCCCGGTGTCCCTGAGGATAAGTGATTCCTCCTGCAGCTCCAAGGAACAGTCCTGCATTTCCGAGGAGCTGACGGCTCAGGAACGGGGCGGCCACTGCCCACTGCCCACGCCAGTGGGTCATGTGGCGATTAGCACCTTACGAGGGAGCGAGGAGTGAAGCTCTAAGCTGCAGAGCGAGGCGAACGGAGGCCTTCGGGGTGGCCTCGCAGAGGCTTCAGTCCTGGCCGCCCGGTTTGGGGTCCCTCTTCTGAGAGCGTCCGGCCCTGTCCCTATTCCCGTACGTTCCGGCTGGATCTAGAGCTAAGTGTCAAACTTAAAAACCGAAGCTCTAAGAAATTGCTAGAACGTGTGCCGTGAGTAGTCACCACTTTAAGCAACAGTGAAGTCCAAATGGAAGGTTGCTGCTGACCGCGGGGAAATGAGAGCCTCAGGACGTCTGACAAAATGGGGACGACGGACAGAGCCGCCAAGGGGGCCTGCGGGCCGGGGGCTGGGGCGGCGCCCCCGCCGCCCGCGCAGACGCCCCCGCGAGTGCTCACGCGCGCGCGCCCTCCTCCAGGCCGCAGAGGGCAACGCGGGAGGAACCACGTCCGGGCGGCCGGTAGACACGTGGGACGCTCTCCTGCTGCCCGAGCCCGCGAGGGCTGAGGATGAAGCCTCGGGAAAGTGCTGCTCCGCTGTCGGGTTAGCCAGGGTCCGAGGTCAGGGTGTGCGCCCTGCGCTGCGCGCTGCAGACTGAGAAGCGCCGCCAGCCCGGGCGGGCCCGGGGCGGGGCGGGGGTCTGGGGCGGGGTCAAGGGTCAGGGCCGGGGCGGGTCAGGGGCGGCCCGGCGGGGCGGACGGGCGGGCCGGTGGTGGGGCCGGGCGGCGGGCGGGGTCAGGGAGCCTGCTGTCACAGGCGGGCGGAACCCCAGCCAGCCCCGTGTGGTCGCCAGGCACCGTGAAGAGATGGGAAGGAAAGACTGGAGTTTTCAGAGCGCAGACGGGGCGGGTTTTGTTTTCTCTTCGTACTCGCCTATATTTGCCTGTTTACGTACAAATAAGAATTTACATAGTTTTATAAAGAGAAAAAAGAGTCAGCACCTCCTCGCTCGGTTATACTTTGGGGGCCGGTGAGTGACTGTGCTGGGGGGCTCGGCCACCCAGGTGGCTGGACGGCTGGGACGGGAGGTTTCCCGCGTGCCGTGAGCAGCAAGGGTGCCCGGACCGTCATGCCCCGGGCCGGTCCCCCTCCGGTCGTGCCCCGGCCACGTCCCCCAGGACGCACGGAAGGGCGGGTGTTTCGGGGCTGCCGTCTGGCGGGGGGAGAAGGGAGTAGGGAGCAGGTGCAGACTTCCCCATGCCTGGATCTGGGCCCAGTGTTCTGTCCGCAGAGTGTCTGCCGACATCTATCCAGGCGCTGTCCTGGCTGAGTGGGGCTCGGGGACATTCCCGGTCCCCGTCCCTGACGAAGACCCCGCAGGGCTGATGGCTCTCTTCTCTCCGCTCACAGGTCTCCTGACAAACGCGGGAGGGGCCTCGGCTGCCCGGAGAGTCCCCGCCGGGGCCACGACCTCCTTCCACAGCGGACCCACCTGACCGCCACCCGCCACCCCGCGTCTGCCGCGCGCCGACAGCCTGCGTCGTCCTCGGCCTCCCGAGCTGAGCCCGTGCGGCCGCCCCGAGAAGCTGGCACGGGACACCGCGGGGTGCGCCAGCGTCCCTGGGAGGCCGGCCCAGCCGCCCTCCCCGGCAGGAGGAGGACCAGGACAGGACAAGGACGAGGACAGGACAAGGACGAGGAGCAGAGACAGCCCAGGGGCTGCGGCCCGGCTGGCGAGGGAGACGAGCGCGGCGCTGGCCGGGGCGGACCGGCCAAGGCGCAGGAGCGGCCTCTCCTGGTGGCCCAGACTGGCCGAATCGCTTTTATTTTCTTACCCTTTCAGTATATACTCGATAGACCAAAGAGCAAATCTATTTTAACGCGGACTCGCCCCCACCGTCAGAGGCCCTGGGGACAGGGGACGCGGCAGGGACATGCCGGCGGCCCCTGCGGGGCGGAGGGCGTGGCCCCGGCAGAGGCCCCACCCCACGAACTGCGCGGTGCCGCCCCCGGGGTCCGCCCCGTCGCCGTCCCCACGTCCCCAGGCGGCGCCCGCGCACGCCGCCGCCCGCGCCCCGACGGACCTGGCCTACTAAAAGCCTGCGTTTTAACCAGTAGACACGCCTCCGCGCTCCGTCTCCGGTAGTGGGACGGTCCAGTGTCCGCCACGAGCATGTTGGGTCTCCCGTGACTGCTGTCTCATCCGATTCGCCATTTAGCAAATTAAAGGAAACTAAAGTAACCCTCGTTTGAAAGAGATCATTAAATGTATTTTGCAAAGCCTAAAGTTATATATTTAACAGTTTTTCTATGTTGTATATTTGTAGAAAACCCTATTTAACAATTAACGTGGTAGCCCTGGCCGTGCGGCCGAGTCGGGGGGTCCCCGAAGGCTCCGGGGTGGGCGCCGTGGGGAGGCCGGCCCCCAAACCCAGGGGGGCCGAGCACAGAGGGCAAGACCGGGGCAGCGAGCTGACGACCAGGGTCGTGATGTCACATGCGCGTTGGCGGTGCTGGGGGCAAGGCCTGTCTTTGCGCGTGGTCTGGGTTCGGGGGTCGCGCCCCTCGGCCTCTGTCTTGGTGACCACCGAGTATACAATCCTGTGATCGCACGTCTTCTGGTGTGGACTGTCTCACATTCGCGGGCCGCGAGGGCCATGTGCAGCCCGTGTCACCGACCCCCATGGGACGCCCCGTCCACTAAGTCTTCGCGTCAGAATGTCCCCAGGATGGGAGCCGGGCCTCGCAGAGGGAATGGCGGGCGGCGTCTTCCCACGTCCCTCCCCGCAAGTCCTGTCACCAGGCCTGACAAAGAAGGGACAGTTACGTTTTTCTTTCCCCTGACTGACCCGCGTTCCTGGTTTCTGGCGAAGTACACTACCTACGAATCCAATTAACACGAGTGTCATGCTAGTTCTATGCTACTAAAAAAAACATTAAAAAATAATCACTATATAGCAGCCGTTCCAGCCACCCTTAGACTAAAGATAGAACAGAAAACCGATTTATTTAAGACTCATTCCAATGTCCACGATATTTAATTTACCTTCCGGTCACCACAGACTTAGGGGTACGTGCGTCCTGGAGTGAGAGGAACGGCTGAGACTTCGATTTCTCAGGGGATGTGGCCTGTGCAGGGTGCTTCCCCGGGGGCCAGTCCCAGCTCCCGGGCCTGCGCCCGCTCCGGGGGCCGGCAGGAGGTCCCGAGAGGGTCACCCCGCCCAGCACACCTCCGCCCCGCCCGCCGGCGTCCCCCCCTCCCCCCGCCTGTTTCTTCTGACAGCGAGTGTAGACACCTTCGAGGGCAGAGACCGGGAGATTGAAGATGTTACGGCATTTTTTTTTTCTTGTTTTACAGTATTCAATTTTGTGTTGATTCAGCTAAATTATGAAAATAAAGAAAAAAAACCCTTTGATAAGCATGGCTTCTGTTTGCCGCCCGTGGTGTCCTGTGAGCGGGGCGTAGCAGGCGGGGCCGGCGGCGCAGAGCTGGGCGCTCACGGGCATCCCGCCCTCCTTGGCGGCCAGCGGGCCAGCGAGGCGCCGCTCAGTCCCGGGGCCTTCGGGGGTCGGCCCCGTCCCGGATGCTCCCCGAAGCCCCGCCCAGGTGAGCGGACAGCCCGGCGCCTGAGTCTGATCAGCACGTGGCCTCTGGGGGCGAAGAGGCACCTCGTTCTCTCTCGTTTGCTCCCTGGTCAAGCCAGTGGGAAGGCCGATGGCCACCCCAGTTCACTGTCGCCAGGGTCCGCGGGCCCAACACACACCCAGGACACAGAGGAGCGGATCTGCGGCCAGGGGCCCCGACCGCCGAAAGACTCCCTTTGCAGGGCGTCCCACTGGGGTCCAAACAGCCGTCTAGAGTCCAGGGTCCCCATCCAAGGGCGTGCTCAGGTCACAGCGGGCCGTGCCTGTCAGCTTCTGGCTGCTCTTTATAAAATAGTAACCCCGAGAGCCGCAGCCAGGTCGGCGGGCTATGAGAAGTCTGCGTTTGATTTCGAGGCCACCTCCCCGGCCTTCGGTGCTGTCACAGAGGGCCAGACTCCCGCCCTCTGCCACAGGGCCGAGCTTGTCCTGGGAGGGAGGGAAAGGGACAGAATGCAGGCCTCGCAGCCGCCACGGAGACCCAGATGAGCCCCTTCCTCTCTCAGGTGGGCCCCAGGTGCCCAGCACGGGCCCTGTGCCGGGGGCTTTGCCGCAAGAGCACAGACAGGGCCGGCTAGACCCGGGGGGCGGACGCAACCTCTCCCCACTCTGTCTGTGAGAAGCAAAGAGCTGGAGGGGCGAGACAGGGCAGGACGGGGCAGGAGGGGTCCGGAGGGGCAGGAGGGGATGCAGGCGTACTGTGCGGGGAGGAGCAGCAGGTCAGGCAAGCACTCCTGGGTGGCTCGGCCCCTGCATCCCTGTTCCGGAGTCTTCTGGGCCCATCGGGCGTAGAAACAGCATCACGAACCCAGGGAAAAGGTGAGAGCCCGCTGACCACGGGGCGAGGCCAGGATGCTTCTGGCTGCTCTTTATAAAATATTATAAAATATTATAAAGAGCAGCCAGAAGCATCCAGCGGCTTCCCGGCGCCACTGTCCTGCTCTCCACGGGCCAGGCGGGGTGGCCCGCGGGCGCTGGCATCGGGGCAGCACGTGCTGTCCCTCCTCTTCCCCGGTGGCTTCCATCAGAGAGGGCTTCTGACGGGGCGAAAGGGACCGGGACGCCGCCCGCCGGGGCCAGCCACCCCGCCTGGCCCGTGGAGAGCAGGACAGTGGCGCCGGGAAGCCGCCAGCCCCGCCTGCGGGGGGTCCGAGGCCGCTGCGCGTCTCCGCGGACGGCGCGCGAGCATCAAAGACACGTGTCTTTAATGAGCATTAAAGTGGCTCTGACTTTGCGAGCCACTCAGGAAGGCACTCGGGACACACAGGGGAGACACCGAGCTCCCCGCCAAATCCAGCAAGGACAGCTGGGGACACACAGCCAGGAGCAGGGTGAGGGGGCGGGCCAGGAAGTGACTAACCGCTGGCAGGGGTTCCTGCCAGAGGCTCGGCAGCCAGGGCGGGGGATGGAGAACTCGGTGGTCCCCAGTGAGCCCCCTCTCTCAGCCCACTTCGCGGGTCCTTGCCAACACGGACTCAGCATGCAGAAGTTCAAGGTCAGGCCCGGCCTACCGAGGGCGCGAGGCGCCCCACTAAAACGTGGAGACGGTGCCTTCCAACGAGGCTGCACAAAGCGACCCTGTCACCTGAGCCCGGCCTCACCTCAGATTACCAAAGGAGGGAGCTCTAGCTCCCAGGAGATGGTGCGGGACCGGTGCTGGGCTCCTCGTCAGGCCCGGCCCTGGACGCCCCTCTGGGAGGAGCAGAGGGCGAGGGGCCTGGGAAGCCGCCTGCAGGGTGACACCCGGTCTGACACCTGCCCAGACTTGGGGAAGGTCGGTGCTTGGCCAGAGGTTGGCCATAAGGCCGTTCCTGCCCGGTCCAGGAGGGCGGGAGCACTGGGCCCATGCGACAGTGCCGGGCCCCGGTGGGGTCGGTCCAGACTCAGGCTCTCAGGTCCTAAGGAGAGGCACAGACACCCCTTCAGCTCAGGGCCCTCACCAGTGGTTCCTGAGACCCATCCTGAGACCTTGCCGAGCCACGTGGGTGGGACAGCCTGGGTCCCTTCCCAGGGGAACTGGACGAGCCCCAGAATCCGGCCATGTGTGCCTGCACCGTCTTGCCGCAGAAAATCAGCACGCGAGCGGTGCCAGCTGACAGACAGCTCCCCACACGTGGCTTACTGGGCGACAGTGTACCTGGGCCGAGAAAGACGGGCCACCGCAAACCCCAGGCCACGTGCTAGCGACCTGCCGACGGGGGACTCGGGGGACCCTCTGCCTCCACTTCACGGGCGTCTCCTCTGCCCCGGGGCTGGGGGACGAGGGCAGAGCGGGCTTGGGGCTTAGGTGTCGTGAATGTGAATGGCACAGCAGTCTTCTACGACCCACATCATCCCCATGGGCACCTCGGACCTGGCTCTGTGTGTGGGCGGGGGACACTGCTTCCGTCCAGAAAATGTCCCGTTGTTCTCAGCTGGCCCTCGCTGCCACCTCCCTGAGCACCTGCCGTGACCCGGACAACGAGACCCCCCCCTCTCGGGGCCTGGTTCTCGGGACAGGGGAGCGAATAGCAGGTGAGCCGGGTGCAGGGGACAGGTCCCACAGCTCGGGACGCGTGAAAGCCCGACGATCTTCAGCCGCCCAGATTTCTAAGGGTGTCGTCTGCGCCTCCTGGGCACGCGCCATCGTCAACTGCAAACACGGCAGACTCGCTAATGAAATCAATTTGGTCAAGCTATCAATTTAATCCCTAAAATGTAACCCAATTTTCCCGTCATGGACGCTTCCAAGGCCGGGCGGCCGCGTGTCATAAGTCACCAGGCGAGAACGAGCCTTCTGACTTGCACGTAATTAAACTTACTTCTCTGCTTTGGGTTCACAAACTTCCCGTTAATTACAGCTGCCAGGGCCCCTAAATCACCGGGCGCCGAGCTGAGGCCAGGGGCGGCCGGCAGGAGGGACGGGAGTTGGGGTAACCGAGGGCATGGTGGTCACCACAGGAAGGGTGGGACAGGCGCAGACACCCAGGGCATGCGGGGTGGCCGGCTGGCGGCGCGGGACTCGGCCAGCACCCCACACACGCACGCCACCCACCGTCCACTGCTTGCTCGTCTGTCTGATGGGCATGCTCCCCTTCGTGCAAAGCAAACATGGCGACTCAGGATGAAGACGGACACCTCCAGGACCATCCCCGAGGTCACCGTGGCCGCCTGACTGGGTGCTTCTGGACTTTTCCGTGCTCCTACAGAAGGGAGTCGAGGAACCACCACACCAGGAGCTCTTAGCCAATGACGTGTCTCTGCTCACCGATGCTTTGTCCTCGACACCCTGCGTTCCGTATTCGAGGGCCGAGGCTGCGGGCAGGGACCGCAGTGGTCTGCTCAGGCCTCGGGATGGCCCAGCCCTCAGCCCTGGGAACTCGGACGGGAACACTAGCTTGAGGGGGCCAGCGGTGGGCTCTGCCCCTGAGAGGGACGGGGACTCCAGCTCCCTTCTGGTCAGTGTTGTTTCGAAGAGTCGGGTTCAGATTGTGTCACTGTTTCGTAGGGACGAGCGTAGGGTGGCCAGAGGAACTGAGGTTAAGACTTAGTTTCAGAAACGAGACTAAAAAGTGAAGCCTCGCATCTAAGTATAGACCCCATCCAAGTTCGCAGGTGGACATTGAACCACACAGGTGCAGGAGGCACGCGGGACGTCGGGATGAAAATTAAGCACGCTGGAAGCCGAAAACAAAAGAACCCTCAGCCAGGACCTCAGCGGCTGCACACTTCAGCGGGGACAGACTTCCGGGGAGACAGGGGTCACCACTGGAGTGCAGGCGGAAAACCCGTCTACTGTGACCAGAACCAAGAACCCTACGAAAAATAAGACATGTCAGAGTGTCCATGGAACATACTATTTACGATGATGAGGTTTCCACCAGAACTTACTAAGCGTGCAAAAAAGCAGAACTCTGATGCATACTCAGGAAAAAATTCAGGCAAAGAATCCAGCTGTGAGCCAGCCCCGACACTGGGCGCAGCAAAGACTTCTAAGCAGCTCTAAGGCATGTGACATGCCATCCAGTCGGCTCTGACTCCTCGTGACCCTGTGAATGAGTGTTGCCCACCACGTCCTGTCCTCGGCGGCCCTTCTCGGCTGCTGCAGACTCAGCCTCCGGCTTCTTTCATGGAGTCAGCCCATCCCGTATTTCTTCTTCCTCTTTTCTTGCTGTTTTCATCTTTTCTAAAGAACCCCGCCTCTTCATCACGTCCCCAAAATAGGACAACTTCGGTTTTGTCATTTTTGCCTCCAGCAAGGCACACATTTTGTTTCAGGCTCTTATACATATGTCCAAATAATTAAAGAAAAATGATGTATTAGAGAGTGAATAGTTGGAGGATTCCAACGGAGAAATGAAAACTGTGAAAACGTAGACTGGTATTTCTAGAGGTTAAAAATACAATATCAGAAAATAAATTGAAGAATTTACCAGATGGGCTCGCCAGCAGATCGTAGGCAGCAGAAGACGGAATCATTGACCCTGAAAACAGACCAATAACAATTATCCAATCTGAAGCTCAGAGAGAAAAATGATTGAAGAGAAACGAGAACCTTCAGAGGCCTTCGGAACGACACAGAGCGGGCCACGGAGCGGGTCACGGAGTGGGCCATGGAGCGGGCCACGGAGCGGGCCACGGAGCGGGCCACAGAGTGGGCCGGCACAGGTAGAATCAGAGCCTGGGGTGAGCAAAGGGAAAACGTGGTGTAGAATAGGCATCTGAAGAACCATGGCCAAGAGTCCCCAAACACGGCGAGAGCAGTGACATCCAGATCCTTACGGATGAACGGTCCAAAGCCGGGGAGGGTCGAGACACCCCGACGAGGTCCGTGATCGTCACATTCGTGAAAGACAAAAATGACAGTAAGTTCTCGAAAGCACCAGGAGGAAAATGACACTTTCCACAGACGGGACAATGACGTTATCAGCGGCTGACTTCCCCACAGAAACAGTTGACGCCAGGCCCACCGAGGAGACATATCTGAAGCGTCGAGGGAGGAAACACGTCTGCCAGCCAGATCGTGTGCCCAGAGAAACTATTCTTCAAAATAGGGTGTGAAATGAAGATATTTCCAGTAAAACAAAGCTGAGAAAATTCACTGCCATAGGACTGTACTCGAGACACGAAAAGTATTATATACACACCAAAGAATACGCGTGTGCCTGCTCTCCTAAGCTCCTTAGAATAAATGTGGCCGTTTAATGCAAAAAATTGTAACATGGCATCGTTCATTCAAGATGTGCAGAAGTTTCGTTGACGTCCGTAGAAAGGCGGGTAGCCGGGAGACGAGCAGTGCGGATACAAAATATTCTGTCGCGACGTTCTGATTTTTTTCAGAAATAATTCAACATAAACCTTAAGTTGATTGCGATGACGTAATATAACCCATAGCACAGCTACCGGAAACTAAGACAAATAGGATCCACCGGACAAGCTAAAAGTGGAATGGCAGAGGCGTGTTAAAAATATGGCCACGGACGACGGTGGCAAAGGGAGGGTACAGAAAAACAAACAGACAAACCCGAGGAGCGGCGACAGGAAACAGCCAGCAAAGGGGCCGCTGCAGGAGGCAGCTCGCGCGCCCCTCGGAAGCCAGGGATTGGCAGGGGGGAGCAAGAGGCGAGAACGGGGCGCACGTTTTAAACAGACGCACTTGACACAAAGACGCAGGTGGAGGGACCCAGAGGACACGCCCCGTGAGCGAGGAGCACGGAGGTCCGGGGCGGCTGTGCTGCTGGCCGACGCGGCGGACTTTCCCACGAGGGACACCACCACGGACAACCAGGAGAGGCCACCACGGCGGGAAAACAAAAAAATAACAAACGGGTGCGTGTCTGGAAACGAGTTCAAAGCACACGAAGCAAAACTCGCAGAACCCGAAGGAGCTGGAGGCGACCTGCCCGTGGGAAGCGGACACTTGGCTCCTCCGCCGCCGGGAGCGACCATTGGACGGAATATCGGAAGGTCTGTGGGAAACTGGGACGGTCTCGGCCAGCATCGCATCGACGCTTCCAGAACATTTCAAACCACCAAGCATGCGCGCCCGGGAGTTGAATGGCTGGGACCTACGGTAGGAGAATTCTTATATTCCATTCGAATTGACAGAAATCCGTTCAAAAGTGATTCTGCCGTATCTGATGAGTCTTCATCAATTTTAGCGAGTCTACTAGATACGGAGCCTCGAGTTTGTAGTTTTAACTGTATGGAACTTTTCAAGACGCGTGGGAGACGAACCGCGATGAGGCCGACGTTGGACCAGAAGCGGATCT
Source organism: Pteropus medius (assembly GCF_902729225.1). NCBI lineage: Eukaryota > Metazoa > Chordata > Mammalia > Chiroptera > Pteropodidae > Pteropus > Pteropus medius. The sequence goes on along the minus strand of NW_024342469.1, from coordinate 1,178,078 downwards.
CAAAGCGTTTCGAAGGATGAGAACGGTCGGGTGCGTGTTCTCTGACGGCAGCCGAGTCAGACACAGTAGAAATCGACAAGAAAATATCTGGAAAATTCCCAAGTATTTGAAAACATCTTCTCAACGCTCTACGTATGAGTTCAGGGTAAAACGAGGACAATGGAAACTGCACGTGTTTAAATTTATTTAAATGTTTGGTCGTGAATGAGAATAAGAGCCCAGGATGGGCACAATCTGTGCAGCGTTGCTGGGCAGAGCCCGGGCACGTCATAAAGCTTTCGAAGCTCTACTGGGAAGGAGAAAGGTCCGAAACGATGACGTAAGCTTCGCCTTAAGAGGCTACACAAGGGAGCACAGTGTACGTAGGAGAAAGGAAATCACATGGGTGCGAGGGGTATCGATGAAGTAGGAAGCGACCCAATGATAAGAGCATCATTCAAAGAACGTCCTTCGTTACGATTGACACGGAATTAACTGCACATATTTACGATGTACGATTCGACGTGTTTTTTTGACACCTATACACACTCCCAAACCATCGCCCCTGTCCCAGTCTGCTCAGGCGGCCACTGCAAAACACCACGACCTGGGGGGCTTAAAGAGGGGACCTTTGATCTCGCAGTTCCAGAGCCACTTCCGGGCGAGGCCCCTCGCGCCGGCCCGCAGACGCCCCCCGACGCGGTGCAGAGCATTCTCTGGGTCTCCCCTCATCGAGGCCCCAGTCTCGTCACTCACGGTCTCCCCCTCCCGGCCTCGTCCCGCCCCAGGCAGCCCCCAGAGGCTCCGTCACCAAGGACCCACTGGGGCACAGGCCTTCAACGCGTGGGCTTCGAGGGGACCCGATTCAGTCCACAACGACCACGTTCGAGGGAAAGGACACGTCCACCCCGCACCGCGTCCTCCCGTCTCCGTGCCCCCGCCCCGTCCGTGTGTTCCCGGTCTGTCACCTACGTTCTTGGTTATTTCCTTTCTCCTGCTCCGGGTTCCGGCCTCGCTATTTGATCTGACGTTGAGGAGGAAGCTGGCAGTTTGCGTCTCTCTTTTTCTTCGTCTCTGATACAAGCATTTAAGGCTTCGCGCTGGTTTTGTCCCACTGCAGAGGGTTCCCTCGTCTTTCCCTTACCGTCTCATTCAAAATACTTTTCTAATCTCTTTGGTTATTTATTTACTTTTTTGAAATAACGACCCATCCGTTGATCAGAAACGTGTTATTTAATTTCTAAATATTTGGGGAATGTCTAGCTATGTTAGTATTATCGATGTCTAAATTAATCGCGTTGTGGTTAAAGTATTCCGCGTGACTTCGACCCTCTCACTTTATCGAGGCTAAGTGTTTATGACCCATCGCCCGACCCGTCACAGTGAATGTGTGATATTCATTTGGAATCAATGCGTATTTAGTAAATGTCAGGTGCAGTGTGTCATAAATACTAACGAAGTCTAAGTTGTTGATAGTGTCGTTGAAAGTTGTTGATAGTCCGTCTTCACTAATTTTTTGTAAAGTTTTCTATGAATTGCCAAGAGACGGCCTTTAAAGTCTTCTACTATGAATTTGAAATTGCTCGTTTTCTTTTATAATTTGACAAGTTTTGCTTAATGTGTATAAGCGTCAGTCAGATCAAAATGTTTGAGGTCCTTGTTCAAATCCTGTGTGTCTTCTCTGTTTGTGTTTTTCTGTTTCTGTTTTCTAGATTTAAAGCCTCTATTATTACGGTAACATAGATTTAGAGTCATTATCCTTTCCTGAATAATTCACCCTTTTATCATTAATGAAATATCCCACTGACTCCAGTAATAATATTAAAGTCTATTTGATCTGATAATAATGTAGCCACTCCAGGCTCCTCGTGCCTACCGTTTATATGCTATATTTTTTTTCAATCCATTTACTTTTTACCTATCTGTGTCATTTGATCTCAAGTATTTCTTTTCTAAGGATAACATAGAGCTCGCTTTGTTAAATATCCAATTTTAATTGGAATTTTTAGACCATTAACATAGAATGGAATTATCTATATCCGTATAATCTGGTCTGCCATTTTATTGTTTTTAGTTTGTTTTTTAAACCCCCTATTATTGTGCATCCGCTCCTGCATTCTTTTATATTTTAAAAAAAAACATTTTTAGTATTTCATTTTAACTGTCCTTTGGCTTCTAACTATTTATCTAGGATTGTTTTGCAGAGGTTGTTTGATGGATCAGAGCATGCGTATGTAACATCCCACAATCTACTTCGAGACGATACCGAACTACTTCATGTAAAATCGAGAATATACTTGCAATCATATCAATTCCGTTTTTCTCTCCCACCACAGACTTTTACCTTATTGTTGACGCATGTGTTACATCTTCAAACCCTATAACGCTCCTTAAGAAATGCAATAATTTCGGTTTTTATATAGTTCATACAAATTAGTTTAAAGGGAAAGTAGTCTTTGATATTTATCCGGAGTTTACCATTTCCAATGATGTCTGTTTGCTCTCGAAAAATATAAATGCGCCTCTGATATCATTCCTCTTTGCCGTGAAGGTCTGCGAGCAATTTTTTTAATGGTTTTCCTTTATCTGAAAATGTCGCTATTTGGTTTTTCTTCTTTAAGGTTATTTTTGAAGGCTATCGGTTTCCAGATTTATTATTTTTTCCTTAAGCACTTCAAAGATATTGATTGCGGTTTTCTAAATTCCCTTGTTTCTGATGAGAAATGTGTTGTCACTCGAATTCTTCTCTGTTGGATGTGTCATTTGTCTCTAGATCCTTTCAAGATTTTCTCTTAATCTCTGATTTTCAGAAATTTGACTGGTTCTGTCTGGACTTTTTTTTTTTTTAATTTATTCTATTTGCAGTTTGCCGAGATTTAATTTGTAAACTTACGTCCTTTGTCAAGTTAGGGAAGTTTTTGGCCATTGAATTTTAAAATATGATTTTTTTCTCCAATGTCTCTCTCCCTCGCACTGGGACTCCAGGTATTTACGTCAAAGCTCTGGACGTTCGTTTTTCTCAGGTATCTGACACTGTTTTTTGATTTTTGTTTTTAAACCTTTCATATCTCTTTTCTTACCTCTTCTCGATCTATCTTCAGGTTCTGTGTTCGCTCCGTCACCCTCACTCTGCCCATCCAGTGAGTGATTTATTTCCTACGTTGTATTTTTTTTAGCCCTAGACTTTTTACTTCTTTCTTTTTTAATTTGCTACTTATCTGATAAGATTTCCCACATTTTGATTCATTTCAAACATATGTTCTTCTACCTTTAAGTGTAGATGTAATAGCAGATTTTTAAAAGATTTTCCTGATAATTCAGACTTCATTTTTCATCTAGGGACATCGAACTGTGGATTTCATTTTCCCTTGAGAATGTGTCACGTCTTCCTGTTTCGTTCCGCCGTCATGCCAGATCAACTTTGCACTTTATCTTAGACACCAAGAACGATATGTTACATCGCCTCTGGGCTGTGATATCGTCTTTTCACGCTGGCAGTCGTCCCGGTTAGAGTCGGATCTGAGCTCCGAGTCAGCTTCTGAGGATGGAGGTTTCAGACTACAGCTCAGGTTTGTGAAGCTCCGCACGGCCGCGTTAACTCTGTCCCCCGCCCGCCTGGCCCAGGGTGTACCCGAGGCACGTGGGTCACACGCGGGACTCCCTTGCGGCGGCCCCGGTCCCTCCAGTCCTGCTTCCTCGCTGTCACCAGTTGCAACCTCCCAAGATTCTTCCCCCGTATCGCGGACCAGAAAGAGTTTTAACCGCTCACGGTGCCCCTCTCCATGACTATTAGGTCACACTCGGCAAAGCCACCAAAACTGAGAGACTCACCCCGTGTCCATCGCCGCTCCGTGCTTTGAGGCTTCTCCACGGTCTACCCGCCTTCTGTTTATTCCCAGTCCCCCCAAGTGGTCATAGCTGTTACTCGCAGTGGGCTCGGCCAGTGGAGGCTCACACGGCCATCCCAGAAGCAGAAGCTCACGCTTCCATGAGTTTTGGATCCTTTTACACTTTAATTATTAACATTTTAAATCCAGGAGTTATTTAGCAATGGTACTTGAATTGATAACTACATGGGTAATTTTTAATTTATCTTTTTGTTTTTAAATTTTATCCTGATTGCATGGTGATCAGATCTCTTGCTCTGATATATAGATATAAATATAAATATAGATACAGAAATAGATGATAGATGGATAGATGACAGAAAGAGAGAGAGAGAGAGAGAGGGATAGAGAGAGAGAGAGACGGGTATTGAGACAGATGAGGCCCTCTCCATGGCCGAGTACGCGATTAATAGTTGTAATTTTCTATGTGCGCTTGGAAAAAATATTTAGGGTTTGTTGGCTACTTAACTCTAACTTTTTCCCTTTCAATCGCATATCCTTGCTGGTATTTTTCCCCTCCAGCCTGACCCTTACGAAGGACATGTTTACATCACCCACTAAGACAATGCCTATTATTCTTTCCAGCAGGTCCACGAATTTCTTTCTTTATATATTTGGAAGCTCCTTTATTAAGCGTATGCTTGATAAATATTGCCGTACGTTATCATTCGAGTCAAACTTTTATCTCTATACCATAACCCTCTCTATCACACGTAACATTTCTGTCTCCAGGCTGATTTATGCTGTTAATGTTAGCTAGACAGCGGGTGTCTTCGGTCAGCATTTTTCCAATAGGTAATTTTTCCATCGTTACTGTCTACCTTTCCGCGTCCGTAAGATGGAGACGTGACTTATAAATACTACGTACCTGAACATACACATTTTCATTTCAGCTTGTCCCTTTCCACAAAACATCTTATTAGAATGTTGTTGAGAATCGCATTGAATTTCTGAATGAATGTGGGAAAATACATGTTTAAGATACCGACGCCACACAAATAGGCATAATAAGTCTCTCCATTTATTTAGGGCTTCCCGTCCTTCAATAGCATGTTCCTTTTTTCTCCTTAAAAGATGTTTAGATCTTTAGGTTCGATTCCTTTTATTTCTACAACGAAGCACTTTTGCGAACCTCCTATTCATTTGACCTGATAAATATGCAAACTTAAGTAAACTGAACCTCCTATTCAATATGTTGGTCGATACGATAAAAATTGTCTGGCGACGATGTCAACTTTTTTCTTTTTAATCTTTATGTTATTTATTTTTCTTGTCTTCCTCCATTCAACTGAAGTATCCTGAACCTGTCCCGGACTTTTAAAAGAATGTGTCTAGAAGTTTTATTCTGAAGTTCGATATTTGCTGTCAATTTTTGTAGATGACCTATATCGAGTTCAGGAAATGCTCTCCGATTCATAATTTTCTCCCAGCTTCTATCAAGGATGGGGTGAAATTTTTTAAAAGCACTTTTCTGCATCTATGCCAATAATTGTGTGTTTTTTATGTGGTGAATTATAGCATGTGGCATTAATGCATCCTTTACTCCTAAGAAGACTCAATTTGGTCATGAACAATTTTTAATGGATTCGAACTGTTAGTATTTTGATTGGTTTCTAAAAATCTATGGTTGTACATTATATTGATGCACAGTTTCCTCTTCTTGCGACATTCTTGCCTGGTTGGGATCGAGATTATACTCATCTCATAAAATGAGTTCTTTCATTTTTTATCATCTGGAAAATTCTTTATGAAATTGAAATATTTGGACGAAGTCACCCATAAACCACCTGTGCCTCTTTTTAAATTGAAAATATAATGTGGGTGGACTTTAAAATACCGATCCAGTTTCTTTAATCCTTGTGGGTCTAAGTAGGCTCGCAATTTCTTTTCGATTTTTTTTTTATTTTGAAGTTATGCTTTTCTAGGAATTTTTCCAGTTTACTTAAGTTTGCATATTTATCAGTACGAATTTGTTTCTAGAGTTCGTTCATCATCACCGTCTTTGCTATGAAGTTTATCACGCACACAGAATCGCATGTGAGCAGCTCAAAGAATGGTAATAACGAAATGCTCCTCTCTCCAGCGCCCATGTCGGAGTCCGGGCCTGAGCCCCCCTCGGAGCCCCCACACTTCCACCCCCGTCTTTCCTTCTAATGCCCTCTCCCCACAGTTATCACCGCCCCGACTCCGTGAAAACCATTTTCTTACCTCTCTTCAGAGTTTTGTGGTCTACTAATGCACCAAAACATCGTCTCACTTAGTAAACTATGAGCGTTAAAGACAAAACCCGCTTTGTGAGGAATGAGTGACCGTGACTATGCGAAGGTGTCAGGGAGGACGAGCTCGAGGGCGCTGGTGGTGGCAGCCTGGTTTCGGGGAGTTCGTGGGAGCCTCCTGCAGTCTCGCGAGCAGTGGGTGTGAGAGGCTGGAAGCCCAGGCTCACTGCGGTTGGCTCGCCCGCCTGCCCGCAGGGGCCGGGTGCCCAGGAGCAGCGTGTGGGGGCGATGGGCTGCTCTGCTCGGCCAAGTCCTTCTCCACGTCCAGGGATGAGGTTAAAGCTCTGCTCGGCCAAGTCCTTCTCCACGTCCAGGGATGAGGTTAAAGCAGGCGTGGGATGCAGACCCCCAGCTGGCCCAGAATTCAGGGACGGAGAAGAGGGCGCATGGCCAAGGAAAGCACAGGCGTTTGGCGCATGCGTTAAGGAGATGGTTCCGAGGTGGTGCCTGTCTCTGT
>NW_024342469.1:1168071-1171126 GCF_902729225.1 Pteropus medius | reverse complement strand
CCTTTTGCATCCTCTAGGCTGTCAGTCTGGTTCTCTGCTTTCCTGATTATTGCTGGGGACTCCGATTTCTCGGGGTCCCTCCATTGCTTGGTCGCTGGCCTGCTTCTTGGACTCAAAAATTTTGCTCCTTTTCGGCCCATCGTTTAATAGTTTCTGAAAGGATTATCAGACTTTTTTAAATCTCTATTTTATCAGCGGAGTTTGGGGGAGGTTTCGAAAATTGATGGAATGCGTGACCTGCCGTCTTAACCTCGACGCCACGCAGCCTTATCTTCAGAGCCGGGGTGAGCAGCCCCCCGCTACAGTTCGACCCTCTTCTCGGTTCTCGGTATCGGCTTATTCGTCCCCGAAATGCGACAGATTTTCGTTTTTAGACTTACTTTTCCTCTTTGGACAAATCTCTTGGAGATTGTCAGTTTTAACAAATCTTGGGACAGACAGGGCGTGGGCGGGGCTTCAAGGTGAACAGGGTCAGGAAGGTGGCAGGGAGGGAGGGGGACATAGGGACAGTGGGGAGGAGGGGCTCCCCAAGATAGACGGGTCCAAAGGCCTCAGGAGGGAGGGAGGGAGGCGCCTCTGAGCCGGGCAGGGAGGGCGAGGGGTGAGGTCGGAGGACATGTGGGAGACCGTGCTGGGGGCCCGGGGACCCCTGCAGGACCCCTACTGCTGCTCCAGGGTGGGCTTCTGACCTGGGGTCACGGGCTCACGGGCTGCCGTGGGGCGCCGGCCCGTGGGAAGGTGGGGCAGCGGCAGGAGCGGGCCGGGGCTGGCCCCTCCGGCACAGGGCTCTGGGGGCCCGACGCTGCTGGATGAACGCCCCGGCCCGGTCCTCAGACAGGACCGCTCTTGCTGACCAGTGCCAGGGACGCCGCCCCCGCCAGGGACACGGGGCCGCGAAGGGCAGGACGCGGGGGCCGCTCCCAGCCAGCCCGGTGTGGAGGCTGCGAGGCTGATCCGCCCGGGTCTGCAGTGCGGTCAAGGGTGGGTGGCCGATGGGAAACCATAAAACGGGCCGTTCGCCTTGACTTTCCTGTAACCTTGGACTTGGCCGAGTTCTCTGAGCAGCACGTCTGAACCCTGAGCGGACGTCAGCGCGGTGCCCGGCCCCGTGGCGCTCACCGGCCCGGTGGCCACGCTCGCCTCCCTGGAGGTGCCTGGTCTCCCCGGTGCGGGGCGGCGGGGGTCGGGTGGGAGGACAGGGCCTGGGGGTTGGAGAGAAGGGACCAGGCGGAGGCCGTGAGTGACGCCGGTGCTGTGCCGGGAAGTGGCACTCGAAGGGGCCTCCGAGGAATGTGGGCCCTGCAGCCCCGTCCGTCCCTCCGTCTACCTCCCCCTCTCTCTGCCCTGCTTCGCCATGTTCCCAGGATGAAATGCTTTGTTTCCCCGGTAACAGCAATTCCAGCTAGCCTGCCCGCACTGAAGCCCCCGGCCCCACTGCACCCCGCCGAGAGTGACTCGCCCCCCTCCCTCACTTCACCACGAGGCAGGCACCGCAAGGCCCGTGGGCCCAGGGAGGTGACAGCATTTGCCAACGTCACGCAGGCACAGGCCGTGGCTGTCCCTCTGGCTGCAAGTCAGCTTTTCAACCGGACGCCATGCGGCCCCCTCTTTCTTAAGGTTACTCCCAAATGAATTAATGAACAAGCAATAAGTATTTAGAAATGGAAGCGCTCTCTAAATACGGGCAGGAAACGAGGGCCAGCCTGGTCCCACCCTACTCGGGAGCAGTGCGGCCTTTGCGAGGGACGTGGGCTCGGTGTCCCCGAGTGAGCTGGTTCCCCCCGGGCCCTCCCCCACCTCCCGCCCCCGGCAGCTCTGTGCGCACGGCACAGGACAGCGGGCTCGGCGCCAGCTCACTGTGCCTTGCAGCCCGACGGGGACAGGCCGAAGGTGGGCCACTGGGAAAATGGCCCGATAAGGTGCAGTGTGTTCGGTGGGGCAGGGTAACCCCACGTCCGGGAAAAGCGGGGTCATCCGAGCCGAAGCCCAGTGGGGGACACAGCGCCAGCAGCTCATGTGACGGACGCTGTCTCCAGTCTTACAAGTTCGGAACAGACAAATGTGGCTCGGCTTTCGGGGGTGTGGACGGGATGGAAGACGATTCAGAAAAACGAGCAATTCGTGTCCCTAAAAGCAAAGAGACTGGTCACCGGGAGCGGGAGGGCGGCCAGCTGCGAGGGAGGGGGGGAGCGGGCTGTGACGGGGACATGTCCTCACGCCTCTGAGTCCCACGCAGCAGCCCGGGGCACCCCACGGCTGTCCCCAGCTCCGCTGCGAAGTCCTCGGGTGGAGATGGAGGGCAGCCGGGACCCTGGCCCTGCCACGCGGGCTCTGGGATCCAGGTGAGTCCAGGTGAGACAGGCGGCGTTGTCCAGAAGTCAAGGTGGACGCGGGGCAGTCAGTGCTGGGTCGGTGGTTGGAGACGGCTAGCAACGGTCACCGTGGGGCGTGGACCAAGCTGAGCCCCCCGAAACGACACCGCGGAGCTCGACCCCAGGCCTGGTCCTCGCGGTGGGACGTTATGGAGCCAGGCTCTGCGGCCGTGATCACGCCGGACGGGAGCTGAGGGCAGGGACGCCGGGCCCTGGGACCACGGTCCTCGCAAGGAGAGGGGACCTGGAGAAGCCGACGCAGGAGGGGCCACGTGAAGGCGGCGGTGGCACCTGAACGCCGTGTGACCTGGCTGCCCCCGCAGGCCCGAGCGTCTGGAGCCGTGAAGGCATCATTGACTGTGCCCCCGTGCTGTCCTTCCTGTCCCCATGACTATTCGTAAGACCAGATATTTATCCTTCTGACTTTTTTTCACCTTACATGTCACACTGTCATCTAATATTGTACGTACGTTAATATAAGCATATATATTGATATGACGCATATCCTATAAATTAATATTCTATTATACATCAACTGGAATTGAAGAATAGATGAGCGGGGACGGGAGTGACGGGAGCCTTGGGGCTAGTGGCTCCAGGGACAGCAGTCGCTCCTGGGGGCAGACCCTCCCCTGTCTCGTTTGCCGCATCCCCCCCCCAGCACCTGGAGCTGCTTTCTGGAG
>NW_024342469.1:1165919-1167773 GCF_902729225.1 Pteropus medius | reverse complement strand
CTTTGTCACAATGGAGAGATTCACGTGTGACCCCAGCAACTCACTCAGCAACGTCCACAGCAATGTGATAAACCCGCGGCAGGATGTCCCGGGGTGGGGAGAGGTCCAAGCTCCGGGCGCTTCCTTGTTCGCCTGGCGTGGCGGACCCACCGTCCAGGGGACTCCTCAGACGGCACCGCTCACCCAGGGGACAGAGAGCTCCGCCTTTCTGCCCACGGCCCGAAGCGGAGACGACCTTCTCTGTGATCCTGGCCAACCCGCTGCTCAGAACAAGGTGTCCGTCACTTCCTCGTTCGGATTGGCACATCCGACTGCTACAGAGTTTGAACATCTTTTCACGTTTATGGGCCATTTATGTAAATAAGTCCTTAATGTTTATGAAGCACTTAAAATGCCAGGCTGCCCCTGCCATCAGGGGTGCTAAGGATGGGCCTGGCCACAGACAGGAGGACAGCCAGGCGGGGTCCCAGGGCACAGGCCAGGCACTCCTGGACGCCTGCCTCTCCCAGCTCCTGTCCCCTTGCGCTCTGGGACAGGCCTGCCTCAGACGGGGCAGCCCGAGCACCGGGCTCAGCTCTGGAGACTTTAAAAGCTAAACCAACAATAAACAAACAAGCAACCGTTGGCCCCGCCCGTGCACTCTGGTGAGGAAGCGCTTCTCTGCGATGAAGCCTTCAGTGTCCGCCCCTCCAGTGCCCGGGGTCACAGCTGCTGCCCGGTCCCCGACGTGCTGGGTGCCAGGGCCGGGGCGCAGGCCAGCTCGTGACCAGCAGGACCACACAGGAGCCTCCCAGGAGCCACCCCTGCCACCTCACCCCTCTGCAAAGCTCCCCCAGGCTGACCCTCCATCGTCGGCCCTCCCCAAGGCCGGCTCTGCCCACGTGAGCGCGTCCGAGCCTCCTCTCCTGCCCTGCCCTTCACTCTCTTTTCCGCCAGCTAAATCACCCCACTTTCTAGGTGTTACTTTCTGATTAGTCACACGGAGCTCATTAAACGGGAGACAGAGCGTCTCATAAAATACAGAGCAAGGTCTGGGGTTATTAATTACAACAGGAACAGAACGGCGATCCCAGCGAGGAGACGCACTGTCCGCTCTTGAAACTCTCCACTCCCAGGCGGTGGGCTTGCGGCCGAGGGCCCCGGAGCACGGGGCCCTTCCGGTCTCTGGCCCTGACCTCGGGGGTCCAGCCGCAGCCTCGGCTCTCCTGAGGGAGGACATCCCCCTGCAGCCACTCACAGGTGGCTGTGCGTGTGTCTGTGCGGGGTCCTGGGGAGAGGGCTGGGTGGATAAGGGCTTCTGGGATCCCGCTGCCACGCTGCACAAAGCGCGGAACCGTGGAGGGGAGGGGGCGGCTTTGCCTGGACGCTCGCCAGAGTCTGCCGCTGGCCGAGAGATCGGGGAGGGGTCAGGCAGGGTGGACGCCGCCCCCGGGAAGCCCCCAGGATGGAGAGGAGGGCCCTGACCGAGAAGCAGGACACTGACGGCAAGCGGAGCCCTGCCGGGGGGGTTTGGGTGCGGGGAGGGAGAGGGCGCGCTGACCCGTGGTGACCCGGAGCAAGCAGGCGGAGCAGAACCGCTCAACCCGACTTCCAGCAGGAGCGGGCCGTCCCCGCGGGAGCACAGACTCGTCCGGAGAGCTCGGGGCCAGCTCGACGCCCCGCAGGCCTGCCGGTCTGAAGGGCCGTGCTGGCGCCCAGTCTCCCTCGCCTCCGCCGCCTGGTCCCCCGCGGCTCTCTCCCCGCCCGATCTCGGCGGCCGGTGTCGGGCTTCGGAGCGTGGAGCCCTCCCGTCCGCTTGCTAGCGGGGCCCCTTCCTTCCCCGGGCGTCAGGATTTGCGACTCTCCACGTGGAGG
>NW_024342469.1:1161788-1165665 GCF_902729225.1 Pteropus medius | reverse complement strand
CACACTCACGCCCGCTCACACTCACCGCCGCTCACACTCACGGCCGCTCACACTCACGGCCGCTCACACTCCCGGCCGCGCGTCGGGCGAGGTGGCTGCTCCGCGCTCTGCCTCGGCCGTCGGGGCTGAGCTGCCATCACGGCACCTGCAGGATCCGTCGCGCTCCCGGTTGTCTCGTCCGTGTTTCTGCCAGAGCTCGATCTCGCCCCGCGCCCCGCGCCCCGCACCCTGGCCCACGGGTCTTCCAACACCTTGCCTCCCCCGTTCGGTGCTGTGCGCGTGAGCGCGGCCAAGCGTAAAGGTGCCAGTTTCTGGAAATTTCGATTTCCGGTCAACGATCGCCCTGATTTTGACCTGGGGCCCCGGTGTGTGAGCCGCGGTCGTGACCACGTGTGCCCCTGGGCGGGGCTGGCTGTCTGTCACAGGGACGGCGGGCAGCCCACGCAGGGCCAGGGGTCAGCCCCATTGTGTCAGCCTCCACGTGGCCCTGCGTCCCCTCGCTGAGGAGCCCAGCACAGCTGTGCCCGTCCCTCCTGCTTGTCCCCCATGTCTCTCCAGGGCGCTAGTGGCTGCTGCCTCCCCTGAGCGGCTCTGGCTGTGAAGACCAGGACGTGGGATTTAGAGCCATGTAGACCCGAGTTCGAGTCCCGGCTCTGTCACATGACGGACGGCCAGTCGTGCCTGACTCGCTGTCCCCTCCTCTCTGAAATGGAGCTGCTGTCACCCTCCAGAGAATCTCTGTGAGGCTGACCGCTGCTCCCGACCCAGGCTCTGCCACACCGCAGGAGCCAGCGGGCACAGTTTCCTCGGAGCGACATGGGGCTGAAGCCTCCTCTCCCCCAGGGGACGCCCGGCGGTGGCCAGGTCCCAGGCCCCTGTGAGTTCAGAGGCTTCCTGCTGCCTGTCCCGCCGGCCACGCAGGCCACGAGGTCACAGATCACGCCCGCGGAGAGCCTCTGCAACAGGAGCCCCAGGCTCGCCGGGAGGACGCACCCCAAACCTACTCAAACCAATAATCTCATGTTGATGGACAAAATTAGTCCCTGAATTCTAATGAGACTGTGCACCAGGAGACAGACAGCTCATCTGAAGATTAAATGAGAAAAATGGCCCCTTCGGCTGGTTCCTTTAGAAACTCATTTGCATTCTGTCAGCTTCCATTATGAAGCGGGCTGCAGCCCTGGAGGCGGAGTGGCCTGGGGCGGGTGCAGCGGGCACCGCGGGCTCTGTGCTGGGCGCTGCCGGCTCCTAGCGCTCACGGCCCTTCCTGCTCCCCACCACCCCCTAAGCTCTGACAGGAGTGGGGTGCAGCCCTCGTCCCCCCTCCCGCTGCTCTGGAGGGGAAGGCCAGAGGCCAGAGGCTTCCCCACTCGAGGCTCTTGCTGCGTGTCCCCACGGGAACCTGGCAGACGGGGCAAAGCTGGGACGTGGGGAGCCGCTCGCAGGCTGTTCCCACCGTCGGGGGACAAATCACGCACCGACTTGGTGGCTGAAAACAACAGGGTCCGTGGTTTGTCACAAGCCTGTTGGTGGACAGTGCCGGCCTGACGGTCTGGCCTCCTGGGCCTCGTTCTGCTGCCCCCAGCCTCCGGGAGCGTCTGAGAAGGGGCCCCCAGCCCCCCGAGCGCTTTGGCGGGGGTGGGGAGCGATCCCACCTGCTTCCCAGAGCCGAGGCCCAGGCGGACATGGCCTCTCTCCTGCAGGCGACGAGGCCAGTGCAGCGTCCAACAGAAAGAGCAGGAGGGGGCGTCACGGGGGGGAAGAGCGTCGCTGGCAACCATCCTTGAAGACCATCTATCTGCCAGGTCGACATCCGGCCACGCTGAGCCATGTCCCTTGTCATCTCAAGGTGACAGGTGAGGTGTCCACCTTCACCCAAGACCCCGAGCCTCCCCCGTCACCGTGTCGGCTGCAGGTCCGTCTCCCAGGCATTCCCAGGCCCGGGGCCTCCAGGACCTATGAACAGACTTCTTTGTGTGTCCTTCGTGAGGGCAGAGGCCACCGGCCGATGGAGGACCCAGCCCAGCGTGAGCTGAGAGACCCTGGGGCTCTGGCCCAGCCCCGGGAACTGGAACAAAGCCCAGTGGACCCAGCCAAAGGCGAGGCCGAGCGTCCACCGCAGGGCCAGCATCACCAAGGCCCCCTTGGTGCCTGGGTGACCAAGCAGGCCAAGAGCTCCCCGGAGGCGGGGCGGATGAACAGGGGGGAAGGTGACGTGGCGTAGAGGACAGACAGACAGTGACCAGCCGGCCCGGCGGAGAGCGTAGGAGCCGAACCACAAACACTGGTCTCCAGTCACCGCCAGGCACGCAGTCTGAAGCTATTAACACTTAGAACCACCCCCCCCCTAATACACACACACACACACCCCGCCACATCCCGGTGGCCTCACTCAGAGCATGGCCCCAGGCACAGGGCAGGCAGATCATTGAGCCACTCACCAAAGCTAACAGCTGACACTGGCATTAATTGTAATTAAAAATTAGCATAGAAATGTGCTTTTAGGAGATTAAAATTAATTGGTGGGTCCTGACCCGTGCGTGTCACCCTAAGTAAAGGGCGACACATGCAGCTGCATTAAGCCAAGTGCGTCCGGCGGCCTGCGGGAGAGGAAGGCCGGGGCCATCCATCCCCGCTCACCGCGGTTTGTGAGCGCGGCCGCCGCAGAGATTAACAGGCCGGACTCCGCTCCGCCGGCTTCGGAGGCAGTTTCTTCATCGACTCGCACCCGGGTCAGCGACCCCGTAACGGCCCTGTACTGCAGACTTGGTAAATTGCATTGCATATTAAAAATATTATCTCCAGGCAGCAAACTATCAGTTAATGATTAGTTGAGTGTGTAAAATGCATGTCAGGGAGAAGACACGGGTTTTATGCAGCAATTATGGCGCGGCGGTTACGTGGGGGACGTCGGGACAGCTGTCGGCAAAGTGGCAAGAAGACAGATGCGTTATTGGGGGTCCGGGGCGGCCGCGGGGTGCGGAGCGTCTCGTCGGCCCCCACCAGGGTCCCGGGACTGCGGTGTTGGGGACAGGGCTGGCTCCTCCGCCCTTCGGAGCCCTGTGTGCCTGTAGGTGGAGGCAGCACCTGGCTCTGGTTGTTGGCACGACGGCGCTGTGGGGGCCGGGTGCTCTGTCCATCCCGACACTGTGGCAGCACCTGCGAAGGCCCAGTGGGGCCGGCGGGAGGGGGACAGCCCTGTGCTCGTGCTGCAGATGGGGCAGGGAGAGGAGCAGGTGGCCCAGAAAGGGGCCGACAGGTGCAGCATAGAGGAGGCAGATGTAGAAAGCAGGGAAGGAGCCCAATGGGGCAGGGAGTTGGGAGCCTGGCTTAGTGCTGTGGTCCCGGAGGGCTTCTCTAAGGAGGTGACTTTTGAGAAAAGTCCCAATGGAGATGCAAGAGCAAGTCATGTGACCAGACAGAAGGAGGGAGCCCTGGACAGAAGGCTCAGGGGGTGCAGGGCCTGAGGGTTTGGGGAGCCTGTGTCTGGAGGGGCAGAGGGGGCGGCGATGGGTGCTGGAGACCGCGGATGAGATGCTGGGGTTCTTCCTCTGTGAGATGCCTCTCTGTGGGGTCCTGAGCCCCGGGACACCATGGCCTGGCTCGGGCTGTCGGAGGCTCGTCCTGGCCGCGGCGCAGGAAATGGCCAGGGCCGCGGGAGTCAGGCAGACGCGGCGGCCGCCCGCGGAAGGCTGCGCGGGGCGTTGGGCTGGGCGCGCCCTGGAGGCTGGTCGCAGGGTGGGACTTCATGAGGTCGGAGCCGGGGTGCAGGGGACAGGGGGAGCACGGACGACGCCCGGCTTTGGGTCCAGCCACCGGGGGCTCCGATGGGGTTCGGCGCAGGGTCCGTGCGGGATGGGGAGATGGGCAGGGCGCC
>NW_024342469.1:1140860-1160177 GCF_902729225.1 Pteropus medius | reverse complement strand
TCCTCCATCCTGCCGCATCGCCTTTAGATCATCACAGCATCCTGCCCCGTCTATCGCATCCTTGCTCCTGCCTGCCCTGCCGAATCCTCAGAGGCTCTCTCTCTCTCTCTCGCAGCACCTGCTGCCCGGCCGCCACGTCCTCTAACCCGGGCTCGTCCCCAGGCCACTTCTGCATCCTGTGGCCACCACTCCACGTCCTTGGCGCTTGGGGCCTTTGTGTGGCGTTGGGACCCTGGTGGGCAGCCCCTCCCCCTGCCCTGCCCCTGCCCCAGCCAGGGCCGGTCCCACACTGCAAGCAACTGCCCCAGGTCGAGAGACTGTCCTGATAAGGGCTGTCAACACAGCCAGGCGCCCCCTCTCTCTGGGGTGCCTGTCAAATGGGTGCCCAGCAGGAGTGTAGGGTGAGGAGTGGGGTCCCCGGCTCCCTGCCTGCTTGTCGGTGGATCCAGGACACATACACAGGTGAGGGGTGTGAGCCCAGCTAGTTGAGACAGAGCCCAGGGTCAGGCGACAGTGCCAGGTGGTGATGTTGTCAGTTTAGGTGACCATCATTGGGGAGGAAGTGACCCTCACTGGAGCCTAGCCAACACCTTCTTCCATGTGTCACGGTGTGTGTCCCCTGAGCCTTCAGGGAAGCAGGAGCCTGCCCTCTAGGGCGGAGGGGGAAGGGCTGGGGGGGCAGGGCCAGGGGCAGGGTGCCCTCGGCCGAGGCCCCACAGCTCAGCAGGCTCGGGGTCAACACCAGGCCTTCCCCTACCACCCACCTCGTCCCCAACCCCTGGCCCACCCCTCCAGGCATGGCCCCATCCTTCCAAGGCCGCCACCTGCTTGTCCTCAGGCGGGTGCCACAGCGTGTCTGACGCCGGGCCCAGGAGTGGTACTCAGAGTGTAGGGTGCAGCCCCGTGAGGGGCACCAGGGCTCCAGGCCACTTCGACTCAGGACCCACGCTCACAGGACACCGCAGCTGGGAGCTGTGGGCTGGGCAGCATGACAGGACGCTTCAGCCCCAGGATGCTCCCGGACTAATGCCCAGTTCCCAGCTCTGTTCCTCACCCAGGCCTTCGACCCTGGCTCGTGCCAGACACTGTGTCGGGAGCAAAGACAGGTGAGTGAAAGTGTCCGGCCCCCCCGGATGAGATCCTGTGCCTCACGTGGCAGCCAGAGGGGGCAGCGGCAGATGGGACCAGGTGACAAACACAGCTGGGTCGGCAGAAACAGACTCGCCGAGGCGCTCGCGCCTGCCCCCGTGTCGCGTCTCTATGTCCTCCCTCTGTCGTGCCTGCAGCTCCGGGAGAGGGCCTGGCACACAGTAGGTGCTCAGTAGCGGTGTCACAGGCCAGAGACCTCCCACGGGTGGGTCCCCTCCTCCGTCCACTTCTTTGTCTCCCGCCGTCCTGGTGACTGGTGGGGGGCGGGGCCAGCACGGCCTTGGGGGTCCCTCTTCGCTGGGTTTTATGTTCCTTCCGTCTGTAAAACCACAAGGCAAGAAATGAGTTTGAAGGGCTTCTCGAGTGCCATGCTCCAGATCTAGGTCACCTGGCTGAAGCGGATGCAAGTGTCCCCAAGGGAGCGTGTCCTCACAGAGAAGCCTACTGAACAGCGGCTCACAGTCACGAGTGACGAGACCCAGGGCACCCACCACCTCGGTGTCCCCGGGAACCACAGACGGCAAGCAGAGCGCCAGCCGGAACGCGGGACGCGCCAGGCAGTAGGTGCTGAATATAAACCCAGTTTGTTTGGGATGTTTGATCGAATGAGGAGGTGGATATCAGAGATGTAGCACAGATCCGGAAAACTGCTAAAAAAAATACCGAGAATTTCTCAACAGTAAAAATCGTGAAACCCTAAGAAATGAAAAAAAAAAAATCATTTTTTTTTAGAAAAAAAGAAAGAATTGGCAAAAACGGAAGCCAGAACCGCGTGAGTTTCCCCAGAGAGGCAGGACAGAGCTGTGCAGAGGTGCCCGAGGCCCTACGCCTCGTGGTTCCGGGACCAACCCAGGACCCGGGGACAGGCGGCCAGGGATGACGGCGGACGCTTGCCTGAAACCGGTCAGCGACACGGACCCTCATGACGAGGACTTACGATGAACACGAATGTAAAAGTAAGAGTCTCACACCGAGAGGGACCCAGCAGAAGCAACCGAAGGGCCATTAGATCGGATGAGATGAGAATTCGAAAGTGGCCGAGTCAGTGGCCACGCCACCCTGAACACGCCCGACCCCGTCTGATCTCAGAAGCCAGGCACGGTCGGGCCCGGTGAGTACTCGGGTGGGAGACCACCTAGGAAGACCGGGTGCTGTAAGCGTAAAAAATAAAAAAATAAGGGACCGTAAGCTGACCAGGTCCTTGCAATCTGTGAGGTCAACCAAGGGTCGCCTCGCCTAAAAAAATAAAGAAGAAAAGAAGGTGGCCGAAAGATACCCCGCCCCCAAATGAGATCTCCGGAGGACTGAGGACAAGACGAGCCCGCTGACGATGCTATGGCGAACGTTCAGGAGAACAGAGAAGCTAAAACGCTTCCGGCCGAAAACACAGAATTCACCACAAAACCCGGGCAAGTGCTGTCTGCACAGAGACCCGCACCGTCTCTGTAGAGCCGGTGACGCCCCGGCTTCGCGGCCACACGCTTGCTGTTGGCACAGCCCGTGAAAGCCACATCTTCGGCTGGTGGGCCATACAGAACCGACCGCAGGCGGCCTGGATCTGGCCTGGAGGCCGAAGTTTTCGGACCCCCGTTCTAAAACAGCGAGTGGTCTTTAAACAAAAAGACGATTCAAAATATCGTCGACTTTGGAGAAACAAGAGAGAACTTTCGGGGACCGGGGAGCAAGTAATTTTGCAAATTCGGGCAGATTTTAATTTTTTCCCCTTCAACTAAACTCAGACTGTCACATAAATTATTAAATTTTAAAATCATTCTAGTAGCCATTTATTTTTAATGATTTCATCGCACATCCATTTTAATTTTGAAGTCACAGCGTCTGATTACAGAGTCCTGTGTGGTTCGGGTACGATCTGTCCCTCCACTGTGGTCTAAGAAGTGTGTGAAAACTCCTGAACTTCGGTGGCCGCAGATGGCTATGATGGTGTCTTGTCACCCCGTGGGTCCCTCACGCAGCCACAGTCCCACGGTGGCTGGGCTGGCCTCCTGGAGGCTTCCTCCCCCACGGACCTGGTGACCGAGGCAACGAGACCCTCCAGGTCCCCACCGACACCTGCTTTTGGGTGCCAGCCGCCCCGATGGGTGTGAGGAGGGGTCCCAGCCTCGGGGGCACGGGATGCCTCACGTAGTTGCTCCCTGACACGCCTCCCGACACGCAGTTCCAATGGAACGACGCACACCTTCTCATCTGTGCACGTTGACACGTACGTGCTCGGTTCTCCAGATTAAAAAGTACGAATTAAAATTAGGAACAAAATCGATGCTGATGCCTTCTCATTGCAGCGATCTGTCACCGAAGGGGGCACGATTTTGACGTGGGGAGAAGGCCCATCCGTCATAGGATGAGATGCATTTTTTTGAAAGAATAACTTTATGTTTACTAATTATTTGTCAGAATGTATAATACGCTCATGAGGTTTTAATCTGGTGTTGCTCATAATATGTGATAATCACTCAACCTAGGACAAATTTAGTGCTGAAAGCCCTAAATAGCACCTGGATATTAAAAATACCCGTTTATTTATAGAAATGTATATTCACATTAGGATAGGGAATCACAGTGGCTCTATTAAAAGCCTTGGAGGCATGAAATATATCTATCAGGCTACCACGTCATGGATACCGGAACCGAAGTATGGGAGCAGACGAAACCAGTGCTTCGGTTTCAACGCCGACTGGAAAACAATCTACTAAATGCTTCAAACACTGGGTGATTGCTATATATTTAGATTCTGTTGAAAAAATATTAAATCACGATGTAATCGTTTTAACATCTGAAAGACAATGAAAATCACATTTTTGCAACTATTTACAGTTAGGACAAATTTTAGACGTCACCATTTTTAGACATTCTCCTGTGAAGAATGACACGTAGAATGCACACAGCACATAAAACAGAATGTGCCGCTTAATTAAATGTCGTCCGGTGAGCACCTGTGCGGTGAGCGACAGGCCACCCGGGGGTCCTTCCCCCCGTGGAACCCCTCAGACGCCCTCACCACTCCCACCCCGTCGTGCGGGAAGTGGCCACGCCCTCCTGTCGCCCTGCCGAGGACGCCCCCCTCCGCTCCTCAGTTGCTGAGTTTTCACCATGAGCCGGTGCTGGATTGTGTCAGAAGCTTTTTCTGTATCTAGCGATAGGATCGGGCAGTTTTTCTTCTTTGGCCTGTCGCTCTGATGGATTTACAGCGATGAGTCTCCTGTTGAAGCAGCCTCGCACGCCGGAATAATTCCCACTTGGTTGTGGTGTGTGATTCTCACACGTTGCTGGATGCGACACGCTAACGTTTCGCTGAGGGTTTCTGCATCTGTGTTCACGAGAGACATCGCTCTGTGGTTTTTCTCGTGCTGTCTCGGTCTGGTTTTGGTATCGGGGTAACGCTGGCCTCGCAGGATGAGTTACGAGTATTCCCTTCACTTCCGTCCTCCGAAAGACTAGAGAATTGGTACAATTTAGTCCTTAAATGTTTGGTAGAATCCAGCAGGGACCCATCTGGGCCCAGAGCTGTTTTGGAAGGTTATTGATTATTGATTCGATGTCTTTAACTGATACAGACCTCCTCAGATTGTCTGTTTCTTCCTGTGTGAGGTTGGCAGGTTGCACCTCTCAAGGAGTCGGGCCACTTCACCTAGGTCACCGAGTGTGCGAGCACGGAGTTGCTCATAATGCGCCTTTATCACTCTTTTACGTCCACGGGGTCTGTAGCGATGTCCCCGCTTTCACTTGTGACATTAGCGATTTGTGTTCCCTCCTTATTCTTAGTTGGTCTGGCCAAAGGCTTATCAATTTTATCGATCTTTTCGAAATTCCAGTTTTTGGTTTCATTTATTTTCTCTACTGATTTTCTGTTTTCAGTTTCATTGATTTATGCTCAATTTTTTCTTCTCTTCTGCTCACTTTGGGCTTGACTTGTTCTTTTCCTAGGTTCTCAAGGTGGAAGCCCAGGGACGTGACGAGCTCGTCTCGTCTACCAGACGCGTTGGCTGCTGTAAATTCCCCTCTAAGCTCTGCTTCATTGTGCCCCGCACACCGATGAGTCGTTTTCATTTTCATTCAGATCAGAGTATTTTAAAGTTTCTCTTGAGATTTCATCTCTGACCCACGTGTTACGTAGACGTGTGTGTTTTAATCTCCAAGTGCGTTGGGATTTTCTGGCCGTCTATCTGGTGGATTTCTGGTTTAGTTCCGCTGGGGTCCGAGAGCGGACACTGCATGGTTCTGTTCGTTTAAACTCGTTAGGGGAGCGGACGGCCCAGAAGTGGTCTGTCGGGGTGCACGACCCATGTGGTGCCAAGCCTAAGACTTCTGGGCCCCACCCCAGACCCGAGACTGTCTCCAACGCTTCTAGTACATTTTAAAATAACGAAGCAAGGCTACGTCGGAGTTGCAGAAACATCAAAATTGATATTAAAAATAATTTTAGACCCAAACACCTTCCGAAATAATAAAATCCCAGTGATCTCGTGACCCTGATGAAGTGTGGCCTGAGCAGCGAGATGTGCCTTCGAGACTAGCAAGCGGCTTCCTGCCATCCCACTCGTGACAGCGAGTGACATTGTCTCCTTGGGAGACGGGGTTGTAAGCCAGCGCAAGGACCGCCTGGTGAACAGCGGCTGGCCTGGGCCCCGTGGGTGACAGCAGCTGGACGAGCCTGTCACCGTTACACATCTTATGGACACCGTGAGGTGGAAGCAGCCAGAATTCTCCCGAGAACCTGGAAGTAGGAAGCCCCGGTCTGTGTCCCGTGTAACCCCAGCCCGAGCGCCTCGCCCCGGCGAGTCCTTCCATCCCACGAGGCGGGGACACGGTTGTGGCTGCTCGTGGACATGGGGAGGGAGTGGGGAGGGCACAGGCACTCAGGCCAGCCCTGTCTTGGGCCCCTCGCCAGCCTGAAGAGTGCGGGGTCAGGGCAGCGCCCTGGTGTCGGGGTCACTCAGGATGCACAGGGCGCCCAGGGCCCTTCGCGGAAACACACCTGAGCCGTGACGTGTCCATCGCGACATCACCCGTGTGGGGACGCTCCAGAACGCAGGCGGAGGTGGCCGAGCTGAGGTGGCCAGTGCACATCCTTCCT
The DNA here is from genome assembly GCF_902729225.1 of Pteropus medius. NCBI lineage: Eukaryota > Metazoa > Chordata > Mammalia > Chiroptera > Pteropodidae > Pteropus > Pteropus medius. The sequence goes on along the minus strand of NW_024342469.1, from coordinate 1,153,936 downwards.
GGGCCCCCAGGGAAAGCAGGCGTCCCTGCTACGTGAGAGCCCCAAGTCGCTCAGAGCCTGGCTCAGCGATGTGCCTTCCATGGTTTTGGGGACCTGTCCTCTTCCCTCTTTGCTTTGTCGGGGTCCTTACATCCTTCTCGCCCTGTGGGCAGGTGGCATCGGTATCTGCGACCGGCCATGCTCAGCTTCCGTCCTGCACGGACGCCCCGTCTGTCCAGGGCCAGGTCCTGGGGTCCGTCTGAGCGTCACCAGCCCCACGGCCCACATCACTGATTCCTGAATGAAGAGGGCGTTTATGAAACCTGACAGCAAGGGGGGCTTCTAGACGCTGTGCATTAGGCCTTTCACAGGGAGTCGCTAATGAGCGACAGGCGGGCTCGGGGGAGCAGAGATTTCATCCGATATCAGCTTCGGGAAAGTCAGTCGGGGCGATTTCTGCAGATTAAATTAGCTCTATTTGGAGGTCACCTCCTGCAGCTAGATTGAGAGAGACAGATACACAACAGCAAACGCGATCAGCGAGATATTAATCCTGCTCCACAAACGAGGATGTTACGTCCCCACGACACTCTCGAGAGAAGGGTTTTCTTCGTCACCCGCCCGCCGCCCTCATGCGTGTGCTGAAGGACAAACATGTTGGCCGGTTCTGAGGAAGGCAGGCGCACGCCCTCCGAAGACCTCGCCAGGGCCACGGTCAACTGGCAAGGGGGCGAGACCGCCACAGCCCGTCCGCTCGCTAAGTGGCCAGGGACAGCCCCTGGCAGCGAGGGTCACAGGGGGCAGGAGCCTGGCAGGGGCAGTGACCCACCAGGATGGTCGTGGTGGCCGGAGGCCACTGGCTCCTGACCCTGGTGGAGCTCGAACCACCCGGAGAAACTGTTACCTTTCGAGTTTTATTCACTTTTTCTTTCTTATTCCTGGTTTGCAGTGAACCGGGACTCGAGGGGTTTGGAGCGTGAGCTCATGAAGGGCTCCGGGCAACGCCAGGGTTCCCTTGTGACCAGTCCTGCCAGGTCGGCACCTGAGATAAGCGTACCACCCCCAACCCAGCGCTGTGCCTACCGGGCCCTGCCCTCGAGGTCCCAGGGGAGAGCAGCAGGGGACAGGCTGCTACCGCCGGGTGCATGAGAAGCTCGCGTGCATCCCGTGACACCAGCAGGCAGCAGCCCCGGTCCCAGCCGGTGGGTCCCTCTGCTCTCAGCCCTGGGGCAGCTGGCAGCAGGCGCCACGTTCCTTACGAGGACAGACGTCCTGGGAAGAAGGTGACACTCTGCTCTGACGCTCGGCACGGCCGGGGCTCTCAGCAGCCCTGCCTCGTGATCGTCCAGGGCGGGCCCCTTCTGCTCGCTCTGTGGTGCTGTACACACCTGTCACCCCCTGCATCCCGCCTCCCCGAGGTTCCCCGACCCTTCCCAGGACGAGGAGCAGCCAGTGGCTATGACACTGGATGAACGTCCTCTACCCGCTCCCCAAGCCCACGGCTCAGACCGCCAACGCCCTCTCCCCGCTCACCTTGTGTCTCCCCCACTTTGGTGGCCTTGCCCTGCCCGCCCCTTTCCCCAGGCCGCCCCCCGGCCCCCATTGGCACTCTCAAAGGCTCCTTTGTTGCTGACAGTGACCCCACCAGAGCCCTCGACCCCGCTGTGACCCCCTTTATCTCTGTGAGGGCATCTCTGCCCAGGACTCCAGGGTCTAGAGCGCGCCTGTCCCCCTTGTGTCACCCCGTGTGTCACCCCGTGTGTCACAGGGACGGCGGCTCCACTGGAGCCTGGCCCCGGCCCGGCCGGGCCAGAACCCCGCGTGGGCGGCAGAGCCGTGGCAGGGCCGGCGACCAAGACGAGGCGTGGCGGGGGACGCGCCGGCCACAACGTGCCCGCGGTGTGGGCTCCACCGTGCTACCGCCGCACCCTTCCTGCCTCCCTCCCCGGCCCAGCGCCCCACCCCCCGCCCCTTCTGGAAGCTTCTCCGGGAGGCTCCCCGCCAGCTGTCCCCGTGATGGATGAGCCTCCCAGGCTGCGCGAGGAGCTCACGCAGGGCGGTTTTAAGCCGAGACTGATGACTGTGGTTAAGCTCCAATTTGTTGACAGCGGCAAGAAAATAAATATGGGGGGGGGCGGGGGCGGGGCCTCGCGCCCGGAGCGGGAACAGGTCCCAGGCGTGGGCGGCGTCCCCTCCGAGGGCGACCCCTTCGGGGCACTGGCTCCTCCGTGCATCGCGTCTTGGGGTGCAGGGTGTCCCTCCCACACCCTGATTCCTGTCTTCGGCCTGCGGGGCGTTCGCTGACGTGCTGCTGGGGTGTGCCAGGCTCCCAGGGGCGCTGAGGTCGGGGCTGCTCAGGCCCCTTGGGGATGCGGCAGGAAGCCGGGCCGCTGCCCAGCAGGACCCCGCGGAGCGGCTCTCGGCTCTGGCCCGACGCTCCATCCAAGGCCATGTTCTCTGCTCCTACTGGACGCACTGGGCGTCCAGGGATGGAGCAACGCGTAAGCCTGGGCGTTGCCCCAGTTCCAGAATGTTCTCTAGTTTCCTCTTCTGGACGACTCTCCTCCCCCAGGGCAGAGCCCCAGAGAGACCTCTGGGCAGCCTGGCTCTGTCCTCGGCCACGCCAGCTGACGGGGCACCTCGCTCAGGTGGAGCCGGAGATGGGGAGTCGTGGTCTGTGTGGGGCTGCGGTGTCACCCTGTCACCCTGAACTCAAGAGACACGAGCCGGCCTCCGTCCAGCTGGGGCCTGAGTATGGGGACACTGCAGGGACCGTGGGTCTGACGCCGTGGGTACAGCACTGGACAAGGTCCCCCACAAAGGGACTAGGCTGAGGAAGGGCGCGGCCAGCGTGCCGGTGGGGACACAGGGAGAGGGACAGGGCCTCCAAGCACGCCCGCCGAGACCAGGCTCCCGGCCACCCCCGGCTCGCAGGGCAGTGCCTGGGGCCCCGGGTGGACAAACGGAACCCCGAGCTTCCTCTTCTGGCCCTGAGTGTCCCCGAGCACGCCCTCCCGCAGTCCTTCAGTGACCTGGGGTGTCTGGGCTCGCCCCGCTGAGGCCCTGCTGTGAAGCGTGGGGCGCGGGCCGGCCCCGGGGTGCGCTCACGCGCCCTCTGCTCTGTGATGGACCCACTGTCCCCATGTGAAACCTTAATGGCAGGGGGCGCTGTCTGCCCTCGCAGAGTGTGGGGTGGCAGGCGGAGGGTCCGGAGGCGGAGGCGGGAGCCGGGCTCATCAGCACCTCCTGCTGGGCGGGGCTGGGATCTTCGGAGTTTGGAGGAAAATGGCAGCTCAGGAGGCAGCTGCCCTGGAGCCCGGGCAGCCAGGGGCGTGTGCGGACACACGCACTCACACACACGCATACACAGGCACACACGTACTCGCACATACACACGCACGCACATGCACACACATATCAAGACATAATACCAGAATACGACGCTATCGCCGTTTTACGCACACACGCATTTCGCACACACACACGACGACATGCAATACACATACTGCGACACACTGCACACACACGCACTCGCCAGCACACACGCATTTCACACACACACACACACGCCATTACCACACGCACATACGCCATCGCCATTACGCAATACACGCACAAGACACACACTCGCGGCACACACGCCGCCATTGCCACACGCATATGCATGCACACACGCATCAGCATTACATGCACACACACATTCGTGCACACGCATACACATGCACACATTTTCCGTACACATGCATACACACGTATTTCGTGCAACAAACGCCAAGTGTACACGCATTTATTATTCACACACGTACCAGGCATGCACACACACACACACAAGCACAACACACTTGTAAGTGCACACACATGCCTGCAGACGTACACATGCACGCACACACCCACGTGCAAGTGCACATGCATGCGCATGCACACGCACAGTACACATGCACACACACACTCGTGCACACACGTACTTTCAAGTGCACACACACTTGCACACAAACACATTTGCGAGTGCACGCACACTGCGCTGCACACACGTACACGTGCACGCGTGTGTGAGCACACCGTGCGTGCGCAGTCGGGGAGACTGCTCTGTGCCTCTCCGGCCTCGGCCCGCCCCGTCCGGCCCGTGCCGGGCACTCTCCCTCATGCAGGGGACCCAGGCCGCTGGCGTTTCTGTGTCCCCTGCCCTGCTCCTCTGTCCTGCATGTCCTCTGGCACTCCAGGGCCCTGCTGGAACCTTCCGCAGCCGCCCAACCCCGTGCTCCTTCCCACCTCGCTCCCTCCACGGCCACTCGGCTTCCGCCTTAAATCGCCTGGACCAACCCCGGAGAAAACCGCTCATTAGAATGTTCATTGCGATTGCGCTACATTTATGAATTAACTTAAAACCGACATCTTTGCGGTGCTGTGTTCCCAACCGCGTGAATTTCTATTCGCTCGAATTTACTTTTTTCCATGAATCTTAGCGTTGTCCTCACAGGGGCCTCGCGTTTTTTCTGTTAAATTTATTCACGGGCATTTTCTCTCGTTTGCTGTCGTACATGGGACCTTGCCGCCATCGCCCTAGGCACCACTGTCCCTCCCGCCCGGCCGCTGTGCACTGTCCCATCCTGTCCTGTACCCCGCTTTTTGCATGGACCTCATTCCGCCTTCAAGATTAGATTCCTTTCAAGGCTCCGTCCTCCCCAAATCTCCTGGGTCTGGCTGGAAGCCTCGCCATACGGGGTAAAACCCTTCCTTCCGGAAGCGGCCTGGGGGTTGGGAGGGCGGGTCTGGGACAACAGGCTCGTGTCCCCTGGTTCTGGGCTTCCTGATCTGCGAGCCCAGGTACTACCACGCACCTGCCGCTTGCACGCCAGCACACACCTGGGGCGGGGCTACGGCTCCCGGCACCTCAGGCTCGGCACCAGCCCTCAGTCCGGTGTGAGGCGGGGGGCGGTGCGGGGGGGACAAGCCAGGAGGCACAGTCGCCACGAGGCAGGAGCTATGACGGAGGCAGGTCCGGGGCTCCGGGAGGCTGGTCTCTCTGCTCTGCCCATGTGTCCCCGCATGTACACTCACACGTGTGTATTCAAGCGTGAGTTCTCGCGCGTGATCATGCACGCGTACGAGTGGGCACTGGGCACAGGCGAGCGTGAGTTCTGGCGTGTGCACACACGTGCATGTGCCTGAGTGTGATGTGAGTGGCATGTGAGCGTGAGGCTGATTCTGGACGAGCTTCGCATTTGAGTTGGTGGATTAAGTGACGCAGAGGCTGTCCCCAAAGTGGGGGTCTCATCCACCCCATGAGGCTCAAATAGGACAAAAAGGCAGAATGAGAGGGGGCTGGGAGCCCCGCCTCCGGGCCGGGCAGCCTCTGCAGAGTCCCCGGTGACCCATCCCCCCCCCACCCGCGGGAAGCAGGGCCCCTGCAGCTGGGGCTGGGGTCTGAGTACTGGGGTCTCCGTCCCCCTCCGCGTGTGTGTCCCTCCCCTCGGGACCGCACCGGCCGTCTGCTGAGCTGTCTTAGAGCTCACTTCTGTCTTTACGGAGCGTGAGGGGAAGGCTTTACGCAGGCGGGTCCAAGTTTACGGTAGGGGAGGAGCCACTTGGGCGTCCACAGGAAGACTTCGCCACAAAGCAGTCTGGGGAGGGGTCGCCGTCATGGGGAGGGGTCGGGGCAGCCTGGCTCCGCGGGTCCTCCCCTTCGGTCACCTGGGCGGTCACAGCGGCCAGCTGACGGACCCAAGTTCATTGGAGGTGACCTGGAAGCCCCTCGTGGTTCTCTGTAAATGGCCCCGTGTCCTCATGATCCCCACTCCGGGGGGACAGTGCGTTTGAAATAGCAGATGCATCGATATCGAGCTAGATGCCGTTATTTTCCATATAAATTGTTCCCGGAACAAAGGGAGCTCGAAATAAACATGCAGTAAGCAGGAACATGAAATGTCAGCCTCCGCCTTTCGGAAGCAAATGCAGAGTGCTGGCGAAAGTGCTCTGCTCATGGGGTGCTGAGGGGCACCCTGAGCCCTTGGGGACCCCCCGGAGCAACAGGACCCGGCCTCCGGCCCCCTCTGGCTGAGTGCCCATCAGTCCATGTTTTTCTAAAACACAAAGTATTCAAATCCCACGGCCCGTGTGTTCCGAGGCGGCCCGCAGAGACGCCTGCTCCTGCCAGCCAGATTTTAAAGTCCCTGGCACAGAGGCCCCAGCTGTCCCTGCCACTCAGAGTCTGAGCACAGGCGCCTGGGGCCGGCCCTCGGCAGAGCAGGTCCAGCCCGTGGGCCTCAGGCCCTGGCTGCACGGAGGACTGCACCCCAGAGCCCGTCCTGCACTCAGCTGTCACGCCAGACCCTCCAGCTCCAGGACAGGCCCGCAGCTGCCCAGGGCGCCAGGCCGGCCTGCAGCGCCTTGGGCCCTAATGGCCTCAGGCTGCTCAGTGGGCTTTTCCTGGACACCCAGACTCAGACCGTGGGAGCGGGGCCCAGGAGTCCGCACTTAAAGTCCGCACAGAGGGCGCCCCTCCCCCCTCCCCGCCTTGGCACGCATCGGCCAGCAGACCCAGCGCCCCAGGCTGCAGTGAGCACTGGGGGTCCAGAGGCCAAGGCAGCCGAAGCCCCGCCCTCAGCCGACGCGGTCCAGGCTCACACACTCTCCCTCATTCGGTCTGCACGTCGTCCTGGGGCCTCTGCCCACCGGGTACAGGGTGCAGCGGGCAGACGGAGGAGGCTGAGCGGGGTGGAGCCAGCAGGGGCCCTTCCCGATGAACCTTCTGTTCTAGGGGGCAGGAGGCAGGGGCGCAGAACCGCTGTCAAGGGCTGCAGGGGGACAGTGAGCTCAGACACCAGGATGATGCCGACGCCGCGTGCACCCCAGGCCTGGCGCCGCCCCCGTTTCCCCGCCGAAGCCCCTTTCCAGCTGGGCCAGCCTGGGGGTGCCGCCTCTGCGGGGAGCTGCCTGGGGCTCGGCATGTGGCTGGAACATTCTGGCAAACAGGCCGATGAGCACGGANTACAGAGCCATCCCCTAGGCTCCCAGGAGCGCTCACCCCAGGGTCTTTTTTTTATTAACAGACACACTCTTCATCAAAAGCAGACGTGCTGTCAACGTTCTAGTCTTTCACCCCTTATTAAAGACGAGGACCTTTTCACAAGTGGAGAGGCAGTGAGGACCTGGACAGACGGCCACCCTTCCTCAGGCGACTTGTGGGGGATCGTTTCTGTGTTCACACAGCCGGTCACCCCAGACCCTGGCAGGGAGGGGCTTACAGAGCAGGCGGAACAGGCACCCAGGCCACGGAGCAGGAGCCGAGAGCCTGGCCGGGCGCTGGGCAAGGGCCAGGGTCGGGCGTCAGCGGAGACACGGGCTCAGCCAAGCCTGCCTCCCCTTGCCCTCGCCCGGGTCTGGCCCCCGGGAGGGTCCCGGTGTGGCCTTGCTGCCTGTGGGTGGCACCCTGGCCGCAGGTCCAGAATCGGCCCCTCCTGGGGCTTCACGTGGGCGGGGCTGGAGCACAGGTGGCCCAGAGCACGGGCAGGGAGGCGCCACGCGGGCTCACGGCAGGAAGGTCAGCAGCAGATGAGCTCGGCCCTGGGCCTCTTCCAAGGAGGCTAACGGTGCCTGCTGGCCGTCGCCATGGTGACACAAATAGCTTCCTCTCCTCAGGCCCTCGCAGTGGAAGATGGGGCCACGTGATGCTCAGGCAGCTCTGGGAAGGACTGACCCACACTCGTGGGCCCCCCGGGCCACACTCCTTGGGAAGGAGGGGACACAGCGGCCACCCTGCATCCGGGCCAGTGCTGAGAGGAAGGAGGGCTGGCCCCGGGAGTGACCATCTCTGCACTCTGTCCTCCCGAGTCCACAGAAGGCCGTCCAGCTTCTCTCGCTGCCGGCCGAGGCCGTGCCAGGCTGCTGCGTGGACGTGGCTTCCGTGTCTGGGGACGCGGCTGGGAGCAAACGGATGTGGCAGCTGCACCGCCTGCTCCGAGGGGCCAGGCCGCAGGGAGAGGGCTGCAGTGGGCACGGGGAGGGAGCCTGAGGGACCGCTGTGGAGGGAGGGGGAGGGTCTGCAGAGGCCTCCGGCAGTGGCATCCAAGCCGAGACGGATGAGGGTGTCCATGGGGGGGCACCACTGGGCCTGTCTCCCAGATGGGCAATGAGGCTCTGAGAGGCGAAATTGCCATGTGGGCCGGAAGCTGGTGAGCAGCAGAGACGGGCTGAGGGACAAAGGTCACCCACCGGCTGCCCCGGCCTGAGGGCTCGGCCCAGGTGTCTGACGCGGCCGCCCCACTGGGGGCCCTCTGCGGGCTGTGACGCCCGGGGCCTTCTGTGCGGTTGGCCAACTTGCTCTGTGAGCGGCCCCACCCTGGGACTGGCCAGCTCATTGGTCAGTGCGCCTTAGATGGACTTAGATGGACGCACCGGGGCCGGAGGGGTTGTTGGCGGCCCGGCCCACCGGTCAGCCCCTCCCCCGGGCAGGTACGTGTGCAGCCACCTGGCTTTCTAGGGCGTTTTTGATGAAGGTGGATAATCGGGCCGTGGCAGGGCTGAGTGACTGGGCAGAGGCCACACCGTCTGCACGTGCAGCCCAGATGCGCTGGCCTCCCCGTCCCCGGTGCCGCCTTCCTGCAGGGTCTGGACCGTCCAGGGGGCCAGATGTAGGTGGGAGTTGGGGCAGGTCCCCATGAGCCTGTGCAACGAAGTGACCTCGAGTGGCATTCGGCAGCCACGGGACCAGGAGTGGGACTGGGACGTGAACCAGCAAAGAAGGGGCGAGGGAGGGAGGGGCGCTCGGGCCGGAGGAAGTGCTGGGGCAGGGTCGGCCACGGCGAGAGGTGGGGAGGGCCACGGACGAACTAGATGGCGGGCCTGGCTCCGGGTCTGTGGCCGGAGCGAGTGTGTGGGCGCAGGAGTCAACGTGGGGTTCAAGGGTGACTTACGGACACGAGGCGTCTAAGACGCCGTGGACACTTCTCAGGCAGAGACGCCGGCCGGGCGCCGGGCTCCCGAGGCAGGCGTGGGCTCACAGTGAAGACACGGAGGGCAGAGGGCAGGCGGCGAGGTGGGCGCAGAGGCCCCGGGGGAGCTGGGGCCTGGCCACGGGGCGGGGTCTGGGCAGGGGCGCTGCGTCCAGCCAGAGCTGCCACCCACGTGCTGTCCCCACGTGAGCACCTGCCCTGCTGGGAAGGGGCGCCTCCGGGGTGCACCCAGGAAGGACAGGCTGGGCCCCGTGTTCCCTCGGGATCTTGGCCTCCGCCCTGCTCACAGATGGACGTGCTGTGTCCCTGCTGAGCGCCAGCACCGTCCTGGGCGCCGTGCCCCACGCCTCAGAGGGAGTCGCTGCCCCGAGCCCCAGTCACGGGTCGGTGGGGACAGTCGGCGAGGTGGCCGCAAGAAGGCTGCTGACTGCGGAGGTGCTGGCTGGGCCCCAGCCACGTCCTCGTCCGTGCCCGTCTGCGGGGGCCACGCGGGAATGAAGATGCCCGGCAGAGTCACTGGATTGTCCAGCTCCAGCCTCCGGGGCCCGGTCTGCTGTGACGGCCAGCGTGGGGGCGGGGGAGGTCTCCGCGTTAGGGAGGAGCAGTCTGACCTTGGGCCGCCCTTGGGCTCCAGGCCAGTGTGTTCTCATCTCTCGGGTGTGGCGGTGGCTGCAGCCGCCCGCTGCCTCCTTTTCCGACTCTGCCCCCCCTGCCCGGTTGACCGGATTACCTTGAGACTGGACAGTGACGGCCGCTGGGTGACAATCTGAAAAGAGCACATGCTTGCTCTGCCGCTCAGGCCAGAGGCCGATGTGTGTGCGGGGGACGCGGAGGCCACCGACCTTGCTTCCCAATCGACGGGGACGTCTGGGTCGATAAACCTTAAAGCCCTTTCGGCAGAGATCGATTTGACCCTTCCCATTGTTACCTCGTCTGGGCGCCAGGAGCCAGCGGCCGCCACCGAGCCTCCTCAGCTGGGCTTCCCCTCAAAGCCGCGTCGGCCCTACTGACCAGGTAACCAAGAGCCCGCAGGGGCCCCGGCAGCCTTGTGATCCACGGCCCACCGGCCCCTCCGCTGTGGGGACAGCACGGGAGGCCCGCAGGAGCATCAGCGTGTGTCCCCTCCCAGGGCACTCCCTCCGGTCAGCCAGGTGGCGGTCCTGTCCCAGCTCTGGAACACAGGCAGGCGGTAGCTCGGGAATGAGACCAAACGCCCAGGTCACCATGCCTCTCTGGGAGGCACAGAGCCTGTGGACCCCCACACCCCGCCTCCAGGCTACCTGGGCCCCGGCCAGCTCCACGCTGCAGGGAAACCCCAGGACCCAGGCGAGACCTCTGCTGACCCTGCTTAAGGCTCGAGGACGGCGCCCTGGCCTCCGGCCCCTCCTGGGCCTCAGCACCTGGAGGAGGGGAAGGTAAAGGGTCATTGACAGAGCAGGGGCCGTGAGCTCAGGGAGTGGTGGCCCGAGCCTGCACCGTGATGAGTCAGATCTCAGGTCCTGGCATCCACGGGGGTCCTGGGGCCTCGCCAAGCGCCCGCCTGCTGGTCAATGCTGTGCGGCTTGGTGGTCTGCAGTCCGGCCTGAGCACCCAGCGCACGCTGGGCCCACGGGACATGGCCCTGCGGATCCCCAGGCCAGGACCTCCCGCCCAGAGACGGCCCCCACGCACCTCCAAACAGCCCCGGCCAGCCGCAGCCTTGCTCAGCGGAGGCCGGCGTGGGCCCTGCCCGCCCAGGCCCTCGCCTACACGCACTCGGTCACCGGGGACACGGGCTCAGGCCCAGCCCGGGGTCAGGGCTCCCTGCCCTTCTCTCCACAGAGGTTGTAAGCTGCGAATCCGTGACTCGTGGTCTCCTGGGGCCCAAGCGACAGAAAGACAGGAGGGAGGGGGAGCCAGGGCGGCCGTCACTCCGCCCTTCCTGGGTTGGTTGGGAGCAGCTGTGCTTCTCCCTGAGCCTCCTCCCTGCCAAGGCGGGTGGAGGACATGGGGTCCAGCAGCTGCGCTGGCCGCTGCCATGACAACCTCAGCGGACAGTGCCAGCAGCAGCAGGCGGAGGGAGTTGGGGTGAAGGCACCTCCAGGGGCAGAGTTCAGGGGAGCCTCGCACCCCTCCTCCATCCTGGGCGGGGCTTCACTGAGAACCCTGGCCCGGGACCCATGAGCCGGCGGAGGTACAGGCGGCCGCCTTCAGGACCGAGTGTGCGTGCGATGGGTCCGCCGCAGAAGGCAGGGGCAAAGCGTCCCTCCCATGCCGCGGAGACGGTGCAGGCACAAACGGGGCCCCGAGCAGAGCCGCGGGCCGGGAGGGGGTGACTGCCGCACTGGGGCGTCCGGCGGAGGCACACGTAGAGCGCGGAGGGGCCGGGCCAGCCGCAGACGCTCCCTGGGCGCGGAGCCTTCTGGAATGCCATCCCGGAGGCTCCCAGAGCAGGCCCAGGGGGCCTGGTCCGGCTGTGAGGGGCAGGGGACGCTTGACCAGCGCCCCCTCGGACGTGGCTGGAGAGGTGGCCTCCGGGCGCTGGGCCGGCTGCCCACCCTGGGGCACCGGGGACGGCCCGTAGCTCTCTGGGGGTGTCTCTGTCATATGAAGACCAGCTCTGTCCAATCGAGGTTTCGAGCATATTCTGCTTTCCAAATTTACATTTTTTTTCAATGCTGGTACATAATTTTCACAGAGCAGCTAATCAAATCTCGACCAGAGAACTAGCAGATGGTTCTTCTTGGACCGCCTGTGTGGACACCTCTTAGGCAGCCTGCGTGGACACCGCTCTCTGGGCCACCTCCCATCCTGTCCTGAGACCCACAGGGCTGTCGGGTGGAGCGTGGCTCCCGGTCGCCTGCCACCGGTCCAGGTGGGCAAGACCGGGCGCTTCCGGGAGGAGCGTGATGGCCAGCGGCCCCGTCTTCTCTCCCTGCCGGCCTCCGCCCACCGGCTCCTGGCAGGAATCGGGGTGCCAGCTGCTCAGACCTCAGACCCCAGGGCAGGAGCCCACACTGACACAGAGGGACCTCGGTGCCTGCAGGTCCAGGAAGTCACTCGCCCAACAGAGGGGTGACTCTGCTGCTCCCCGGAAGCCGCTGGCCTTGCTCACTGGCTCGGCCCAGGGTTGAGTGACAGGCTGGTTTGGCCATCATAGACTCTGAAAGAGACCCCTTGGGATTAAGGCAAAGGCACCAGACGCCGGGCTGGCCACTCTGTGGTCACTGTAAAAGCCCACGTCTGGGCAGGCCTGCAGTGTGACTGGCCGACGGCTGTCCTCGTGCCCCAGCCCCCGTGACAGTCTTGGGGCACCCGTGTGGTGGGGCAGCCAGCTGGGTGTCACAGGGCGGCCATCCTAGCAGCATCCCGCTTCGAGACCACCGACCGTGGCTGCCTTCCCCCATGGTGACTGCCTGGCCCCTGTTTGTGTGTGTGTGTGTGCGCGCGCGTGTGTATGTGTGCATGTGTGCACACACGTGCCTGTGTGCTTACACTTGTGCACTGGTGTGTATGCGACACTGGGTGTGTGTCCCTGTGCCTTACTGAAACCATGAGCTTCATTTACCCCCACGCCACTCCCGCCTGGCTCGCCCGCAGCCTGACTCCAGCCGGCCCGTCAGCCCGTCAGTGGCCGCCGGCACGGACCCCGTGGGGGAGGCGGCCAGCAGGCGATGGCTCCGCTGGCTGCAGCCCTTCCCGAAGGAGGTGACCGGTCATGTCACCGTAAGGCTCCGCCTCGGTTTTTGTCTCGAGTCTGTCTCCCTGGCTCGCGGGGTGGTGGTTGGGGTCATGTCACGCCTCTGCCGGCACTGAGACAGCAGCCGTCTGTGCCCCCCGGGGAGCGTGGGCCCCTCCCCGGGGGCATGGCCGGGCCTCACGCCAGGAAGGGGCGTGGACTTCGCTGCTGCGGCCGCGGGAACGTGGTGCGTCCGGCCTCACGCGGGTCCTGCGGTGGGAGCCACGGTTGGCATCTCAAGAGACACAGTTACACGTCACAAAATAAGATAATAAAATACGAACGATATTGAAATAAAGGCAGTCAGTGGGCACTTTCGATGCGGTGTATGTTTTAAGATATGGGGGGAAAATGCCTTCATAAAGCTCTAATAAATCACTTAGGTTTAATCACTAGAATATAAGTGGGATTTATAGTGTCAGCTGAGA
>NW_024342469.1:1115344-1140104 GCF_902729225.1 Pteropus medius | reverse complement strand
AGATAGATAGATAGATAGATAGATAGATAGATAGATACATGATAGATAGATAGATAGATATAGATAGATGATAGATGATGGGCAGGTAGCTGGATGGTAGATAGATGGAGAGAGATACTTTCTCTCTCTCTCTCTTTCCCCGTCTTCCCTCAGAGCAATGGCCATTCCCGTGTTTCAGAGCCTGATCCCACACTGACCCGGTGCAGGTGGAGAGAGGGGACAGTAAAGGCCAACTGTCGCAGAGTGGGCATCGGCGCCTCGCACAGCAGCAGGGCTGCATGGATCCTGTGCTCTGAGCCTGCAGTGCACCCCGACACGTGTGCGGGTGTCATGGCCGAGAGCCCAGCACGGCTCCGAGGAGCTGTCAGACGAGGAAGTGGGGTCCTGCGTGTAGGCTGCTGCTCCCCCACTGCTGTGCTTCTGGGACAGCGGCCCTAAACCCAGCAGGTCTGACTTCAGAGTCACCATCCTCCAGGAGGCCGCTCCACCTGGGTGGACACAGAGACTCCCCCTGGACGTAGAGCCATCGCTACTTTCTGCAGAGTCGCAGGAGTGACCTAGTGGAGCAAAGGACGACAGAGCACGAGCCGGCCACCTCACTGCAGGTAGAGCGACCCGCCCCGCCACCTCCCCGCCTGGAGGATCGGGGCCCTCCCCTGCTCCCCAAGCCTCTGCGTGCTTCCCCACCGCCCAGCCGCTGTGCCGCTGAGCTGCGGGGCTGGCTCTGGCCAGTGGGCTGTGCTGAGCGCGGATGGGCCCCCTCGGGGCGGGTGCTTAAAAGCCGGGGCACAGATTCTGGATCTCTCCTCCCCTGCAGCCCAGGAGCGCAAGTCCCCGCACAGACGGCGGCTGCCCCGAGGCCACCAGCCCACACTGGACTTTGCAAGCGGTCAGGCTACACCGCTGAGGAGCCGAAGTCAGCCTTCCCCGCTGCCCGCCCGTTGTGTCCCCACCAACACGGGGCCCAGAGAGGCGGTGAAGCGCATCCCCAAAACCCCCAAATATGGCGCTGGCAGCAGCAATGGAGACACCACATGGCTGGGAGCGCAGGGCCCAGCACATCATTGGAGCCGCAGGGCCAGGTCAAGTTGGCCAGTCGTGGCCAACCACAGGTCACCGAGAGCGAGCATCCTCCAGCGAGAGCTCAGCCCGCCAGCTCCTCCCGCCCTGCCGTGCACCCGGGAGCCGGGAGCTCAGAGGGCAGAGCTGTGGTGTCGAAGCACCGCCTGGAGCACCGCCACCTGGAGACACTGGTGGCGGACGGACGCCAGCAGACGCCAGGTGGCCCTCCCCGTGAGGGCGGCCCCTGGGACTCGTGGCTCACCGCGGATGGGTGGCACGTTGCATTCTGAAGACTTCAGCAGCTCTTAAGACAGAACCTGGACATCCTGGACTTCCCCAGGGGTTAGGCAGGAGTCTGTGTTAGTCGCGAGCCCCTTGGACGACACCTGGTACATGCTAATGGGTGACATGGGCGGGCCCCTACCTAGTGCCCGGAGGAGGCCGGCCACCAGAAGGAGTGGCCGTGTGATTAGAAGGTTGGGGCTTGGAGCCAGGTGGTATCAGCCCAGCCTCCAGGGAGCGAAGGGGGACTGGAGATAGAGTTCAGTCACAGGCCCACGATTCCGTCAATCAGCCAATCAGCCGACATAATGTCATGAAACCCCAATAGAAAGGCTGGGGTGGGCCCCCAGGGGCCTCCTGGTTGGTGGACATGCCACTGGTCCTCAGCCAGGCCCTGACTCACCCCGCGGAGCTCTGCATCCGGCTAGCCCTGATTTGCTGCCTTGGGAATAAAACTGCCATCTCATTTCTTGAGTTCTGTGTCCTTCTGGCAAATGATCGAACCTCCTGGGCTCATGGCCCCTCCTGGATTCGTAGCCAGTTGGTCAGGAGTGTGTGTGGTCTGCGGACCCCGATCTCGCGCTGATGTCTGAGTGAGGGCCATCTCATTGGGGGCCATGCCCTTAACGTGTGGTGGTCACTCTGGGCAGCCAGCATCAGGATCCTGCTGTGGAACTTCAGCTGGGCTCAGAGCACCACGGGGCAGGACGGCGCAGCCGTGGCGTGTTCCGCTGAGCCTCCGGCCTGCGGGCGACTTGCTCTGCTTTCCCGCTGGCCTCGGGGGACCAAGGGGACATGCTGCAAGCTGCATATGGAGAGGGCCACGTGGCCCGGGACGGCAGGCGGCCTCCAGGAGCTGGGCCAGCAGAACACCTGATGCCATCAGCCCCACAGCCAGAAGGGAGGGAACTCTGCCAACAGTAAGGGAGCTTGGAAGCTGGCTCTCGTCCACTGCAGCCCCCAGGGGAGGTCACACTCTGGATGGCACCTGGATCCATCCCGCTGAGACCCTGAAACACAGAGCCAGCTCAGCCCTGTGGACTCCCGCCCCACAGGAGCTGTGAGTGTGTGTGTGTGCGTGCGTGTGTGCATGCGTGTGCGTGCGTGTGTCTGTGTAAGTGTGTACATGCGTGTGCACGTGGCTGCTGAGCTCACACGACTTGTCACACGGTGATAGACTAGCATGGCACTTGAGTGTGTCGAGCCACCGGGGCGTGGTAACCAAGCGCCCCAGTCGGCGCGTCCCGTCCGACGCGTGGCGGGAAGCAGGCCTAGTTTGCCTGGGCCCGTCTGGGTCTCCTCGCTTCTGGCTGTGCGACCTCGAGCCAGCTCCTGACCTTCGCTGGGTCACGGTTCCGTCATCCACGGGGTACTCATCAAGAAGATACCGGCGGCTGTGACAGATGCCCGCAGCAGGGGACAGCGGGGGAGGGTTCCTCGTTTGCGAAAGGTCCACGGAGGGTGTGCATGATGACTGGGCCCATCCCTCCCAAGGGGTCAGGCAGAGACACCAGCCGTGTACACTGACTCGGCTCACCTGGATCAGGTGTTGCTTTTCAGGAAAGGCGGTCGCGGGCCGTGCAAATAGGCGACACGCGTCCCTCCTCAGCAGGTCAGCTCCCCACCCCACTCCGTCCCCTGAGAGGGCTCACGGGGACCTCGGGGGACTCACAGCCACCGTGCTGAGCCCCCAGGCTGAAGGTCGCACTAGCAGACCCCGCTGGACCCCGCTGGACACGGGCGGGGCTCTGCTCCACTGCGTCCAGGGCCTTGCCAGGTGCTCGGTCGCTTCCCCAGAGGCGGACGTGGTCGGTGATTGTACGTGGCCCCTTTTCCTGTTTGTCGAAGGGACACTGGCATATCAGCGTCCAGCCGGAGCCAGGAGGGCCGAGCCCAACCCTGACTCTGACCCGTGTCGTCCAGCAAGACTGCAGACCAGCGCTGTCCAGAGGGAGCACGACACAGGCCAGCTGTGTGATTTAAAATTCTTGAGCGGTTGCCCCGACGCGGAAAAACAAACGGGTGGCATATTGATATTTTAATCATCTCTCCTACTTAATCCAATTAGCCATTTTTATCATTTCAGCCCCAATTATCCAATTATTATCATTTCAATGTGTAACCAGTTTTAAAATGATAAATGAGCTGCTGCACATTCTCTGCTTGTAACAGGCCTTCGAGCCCGTGTGCACCTCACGCTCACAGCTCACGGCCGTCCGGTGGGTCCCTCCTGGTTCACAGCTCGGTAGTCACGCGTGCTGGGCCCCCTGCAGAGCTGTGGTCTCAGAGACCCCTGCCGGGCATTTCCTGGAGAGCAGAGCAGCCCAGCGCCCCCAGTAGGTGGCCCCAGCTCCCCGCCCCACCCCCCGCTTTGCCTCTGAGACGAGTGGTGGCCGGTTTCCCGCAGGACACCTGTGAGCTGAGGTCACCCCCACAGGGGGCAGATGGGCTGTCCTGACGCCTGGGACAGTGGTCCCCAGCTAAGAGGCTGCAGCTTGTCTGGGCGCCCTGGCCCTGCCCCCACCCCTAGCTCCACAGATCCCTGAGACCCGTCCCCCCAGGAAGCCCCCAGGGAAGAGAGAAGGGGAGCCGTGTCCTGGAAGGTGGGTGGGCTGCTGCGCTGTGCTCCACGGCTGTCACGGTCACACCTCGCCTGGCGCTGCCGGAGGGTTCCCCACGGGCGATACCGCCATCCCCACCCTGGGCCACGCGAGGGATGACGCTCCACAGAGGACAGGTTCGTGCCCTCGGGGGGTCGCGCGCCGGCTGGGAGACGAGCGTGGGGACCGCGCTGGCATCGCATGCGGGGGGGGTCTCGGGGCAGGGCGGGGTCGAGGGTTTCCGGGTGGCAGGGGCCACGTGCGAAGTCTCACGGTCGAGAGGTCGGGGCCGTGGGAGAAGCTGGCGTGGAGCGTGCCCGCGAGGGGCCGGCGGGGCCTCGGGACCCAGCGCCCGGCTCCCCGACCCTGGGGGGCTCTGGGCTCTGGAGCAGCTGGTCCGGGACGCGGCTCGTCGTGGTACAGGCTTCCTGTGGCCGCTCGATTTCCGCTCTACACCATCGTCCTGTCCCAGCGGTCCCCGCCCCACAGGTGACCGCCTCGGGTCTGGCTGGTTCGCGGCACAAACGGGTGAGGGAATGATGCCCGTCGTCACCCAGGCGCACCGTGTGGGTGGCTGTGCCCGCCACGCTCCGCACGGCGTCCGCGTGTCACCTCAGCAAACACAGCGGGGCTCTGCCCGCGGCCCGGCCGCCCACAAACAGGCTTGTCCCCCCGCGGACGGCCGGGCGGCCGGCGTCCACCCGCGAGGCCTGGACCAGGCGCCAGGGCGATTCCGCCTGCGGCTGAAACGGCTTCAGAACCCCTGCGGGGCCTGGGCCGGGGCTGGTCACTGAGCTCCGAGCCAGAGAGGCCGCGAAGACGTTCGCCGCCCAGAGGCCTGGCCGCCGCCGCCGGGAGGGGCGGGCCAGCTGTCCCGTCCGCGGAGGCCCCCGGAGACACGGGCGTGTCACACCTGCCGGCCCGGCTCGCTCGGCGTCTTCGTGACTTTCCGTCTCCACCTTCCCCTGTCCTGCCCGTCACTGGACAGTTCCACGGACACACCACAGGGTCGCGTGCCACTGACCTTGCGGGCTGGAGCTCTGTGGGCCAGTGTGACAGAAAGCCTGTGCCATGTGTCACCCCGCCTGGGGTGGAGGGAGACCCCGGACCGAGCCTGTCGTCGAGGGTGACACAGCCTAGCAGCCCTGGGCCCAACGCCAGAGCCAGGGCGGGCGGGGCCGTCAGGGCCGAGGCAGTGCAGACGCCCGCCCTGCGCATCGCCATCCCCTTCCCCAGCCCCCCGTCTGGGTGCTCAGACAGCTGCTCCTGAGCCTGCCGGGGACACAGAGCACCCCGGGGTGCTCCCGAGTCTGCCTGGGCTCGAGTGTGCCCCGTCCACGGTCCCCGACAGCTGGTTCCGGTGTCTGCCGCTCCTTCAGCGCGACTGTTTCTGTGACCGCTACACGGAGCGGTGACGCCCATCCCGTCCCCCACGACCCCTCTGACCTCTCCTCCGGCCTCTTCCCAGCACCCCGCCCCCCCCGGGCCCACCTGCAGCCCCGGGGATCAGTCAGGCTGCTCCACGCAGTGGGGGCCGAGTGTCCACCACAGGCCACTGTCACGGCCACACACAGCCCCGCTGGGGCCTGGACTCCACCTCTACCTGCCGGGCCGCAGGGGGCACGCGTGGTCCCCAGCTGACGGCCGGGGCGAACATTCCGACACGGTCCCGCTGGGTACACGGGCACCTCTGTCCCCAGGCGTGGCCCTGCCGGTCACTATGTCACCGCACCCCCAGCCAGGGCGGGCGCTGCTCTCTCTAGAGTTCTGCGTCCCACCTGCGAACCTCGTCACACGGAGCAAAGCTCTGCCTGCCGCTCGGGCTCCCAGCGCTCAGCGTTTCTGTCTCCGTCCCAGCGGCCGGCGTGAGGGCTGGCCACATGGCCACCGACCACTGAGTCCCCGCGGACCTCGTGCCCGGGGCCCGCCCACGTCCAGAGCCAAGTCCGAGCCCCTCCTCGCCCGGGGCATTTCACGCCGAGCTCTGGGTGGCGCCGGCGTGGTGGCCCGCAGCAGAGTGTGCCGAGGACGCCTCACACCTGCTACGCTGAATTCTCTTATTGGCTCTGCAGTGTCATCAGATTTCTGCTGAGGTCCCCACGCACTTGCCTGTCTCTGTAGCGATGGCCATTTTATTTGTCTCACACACACACACACACACACACACACGCACATCCGTGGCCACGGCCGCTAACTCCATGATACAGAGCAGCAAAGATAAGGGCTAACAGCAAGCTCGGGCTTTTGTCTGATTTTACTGGGGATCTATTTAAAGTTTCTTGTAAGTAGGACACTCATTGCAGGTTTTCACTCTATCGTCTTAATTAAGGGGATCCCCTCGAATTACCAACCTTCTCAGAGTTTTCTCCCAGTTTGCACAGTTCCGTGGGGTCCTGCGATGCTAAGCATTTTCCTGGACACCCTCGTCCGTGAGGCGTTCGTGTAGGTTTCATCTTCGAATCCATCGAATTGGAGGATGTCATGGATAGATTTTCTAGCCCGGAAACATGCTCGCATTCAAGGGAAAGTTGTGAGTAATCACGTCTGAATACTTTTCCCAGCATGCTTTGGAGTCGGAGCGACGTTTTATTAAGGACTCTGCATCTACGGTCACGAGAGATACGTACGGGCTTAAAATCTTATCACCCCGAGACGTGGTTGTCCAGCGGGAGCCGAGGCTGTGCTCAGCACACGGGCGAGTCCTCCGGCCTGAACGCCCCCCGCGTCTGGAGCTCCCCACTGGGGTGAAAGTCAACGGCCGCCCTCCCACCGGGTGTCCCCCCACCTGGGCTCACGCTCAGCACTTTAAGGTTTTCAAACCCTGAGTTTGCTCCAGGTTTCCCGGCCCATTCACACTGAGATGTTTGGAGAAGTAACATTTTATCTCGTCTGGACCCGTTTTTAGCAGCCTCTTTTCCTCTAAATTTTATGGTGATTTTCTGTTTTGTCCCTTCCTTGGTGTTGGCCAGAGTTGACTCCCGTCCGGCCTTCGCGTCATCCAGGCGAGTCTTCCGTCCTTGTCGTCCTTAACGTGGGACCCTCTGCGTGTGCCTTTCCTCCCCCCGGTGATGGCGAGGGGGACGTGGCCGCTGGCTTGTTTGCTTCCTCGTTTGCTGACTGGGGACCTTACCTTCATTTTTTCCCCCGGATAAGCATGTCTTACATCGGAAATTCCTCGCGATGCTCCCACAGTGCCCCACAAATGAATGTCGTGTTTTCCTTTCCATTCTAAGTTCCTTGTAATTTTTATGTGATTTAATTTGTATCCGAAACTCTACCGGGTGGTGTGTTGTTTAGGTCCCGACGAGAATTTTCAATGATGCTTTTAAATTAATACTTTCTAATGTTATTACATTTTGGCCAAGATAACGGTCGTAGGATATTGATTATTCACAATTTCGGGAGACGTCTGTGGTCTGGCTCGGGGCTAGCTGCTGAGCACACGGCGGCCCCGGCGGGCCCCGGGGTCGGCGTTCTGAGCCTCTCGGTGCGAATCGCCTGCCCGTCCTCCGTGGCGAGCTCTGTAACCTGATGATTTAAATCCTCCACCAATTTGCTGTTTTCCTGCTAGTTCCCTTAATGACCGAGAGAGACGCGGAGCTGTCGGCCTGTCACTTACTGACAGACGCCGAGGCTCCGTGCCGCGTGCCGAGGGCCGCCCTGGCCCCCGCCGCCCCGCGGCCTCCCTCGGCCCGGTTTGCCCTGGACCGATAGCTCGACGTGAAGAGCACGTCTCAGCTTCCCTGATCTGCCTTTTCCCTGACGACTCGTTCCCATCGCTTCATTCTATTCGTCAGGCCACAGACGTTGCAGACTTGGTGAAATGTCACGAACGGTGCCGTGAGGACCCAGGCTTTCCCCGGGCCCCCAGCTGCCGCCGCCGCCGTCACCGTGGCGTGCGAAGGCGCGTCTCACCCACGATGTCTTACCGCAAACGCCCCGGCCACGTCCCCTGAGGAGGACGCTTCCTCATGCGACCGCGAGGACCTCGGCCCTGGGTGCCGTCCCGTCCTGCCACACACGTCCGCGTTCAAGTTCACCACCTGCTCCGATGACGTCCTTCTGAGCAGACGTTGTGTTTGTTGGTTGCCGGTGATCCAGGATTCGGCAGGGTCGTCATTTTAACTGTCTGCGTCACAGGGCCTGGCATGGGACTCGCACTAACCAGGATGGCTGACCGCTGGGTGACCAAGTTAAAGATAATGTGTCCCCACAGACGTGAGCGGACGGCCCAGGGCCGGTGACCTGAAACACACACACACCCCCACACCCTGCGCTCATGCCCTGGGTGCGCATTACAAGCCATCACGAGGGTACACAGGGTGGGCCTGTCCCTGCCTTGTCCCACAGGGAGCCCTGCCTCGGCCTCGTCCCCCAGCCCCGCTCAGGCCGACCCCGCAGGCCCCTCAAGCTCGGCACGGCCTCCCGCCCGACACTCTGCCTTCAGCAAGCGCAGGAGGACGGCGGGATTGTAAATAACCCATCATTCATCTTTTCCCTGTCACCACGCTTGTCACGGCTGGGAGTGCTCCGAGCATCTGGCTGTGACTCCCCTCTCCAGCTCTGCCCCCCAGAAGCCTGCCCCCCCACGAGCAAAGCCAAGGGAGCCAGCCAGGCCGCCTCCGCCAGCCTCCCCAACGCTCCCTCTCCTCCTCCTGAGCGTGGGCCGAATGTGGGGGTGCCGCGTCACAGAGGGAGGCCCTGGGCCCTCCCGTCCACGCCCGTGCTCCGTGCCCCAGCTGTCACGGAGGAAGTTTGGGCAGGAGGAGACGGTGCTGGCCAGGGCCCTCTCCCCCGTGTCAGCTCGGGGACACTGGTCGGCCTCTCTGGTTTTCAACATTTCATTTGCAAATAACTCGGCATTTAATTATGTCAGATTAAAGATGCATGCTCCGGAGATTTGTGGAGTCCTCACAAATGTGGCGGAAACCACGCAGAACCCAGCCCTCCCCCCGCCTGCCCAGGCAGGGTTCACGCACAAGCGGCCGGGGGCTTCGGAGGCCTGACTGCCGGATGGGTCTCAGCTGGCCGTGCAGGCAGGAGCCTCCTGTCCGGCCCCAGGCCGCACCCCCCGGGCTGCTCCCCCGTGGGGATTCTCTCTGCTCCCACCTACGGCTCACCCTCCAGGGACCCACGCGCCTTCCCTGTGACTGTCCCTCCCCCTTCTTCCTCAAGATGCTTCTGTAGAGCAGATTTAGGAGCGGAAGCCTCGGAGGGTCCCGCGTCCGCCACCCCACACGTGCACTGCCTCCCCCGCTGTGAGCCTCCCTACCAGACTGGGGTGATTGGTGAACCCACACAGACACGTCGTCATCACCCAAAGTCACAGCTGACATTGGAGGGTCACTGGGTGCTGCACATGCTACGGGGCTGGACAAGTGTGTGATGATTTTCAGCCACCGTTACAGGGTCTCACAGGGAAGTTTCCTGCCCTAATCTCTTCTCGGTCTTTAATGCTCGGAACAAGGGCCAGAGCCCCGTGAGCAGGCGTGTGAGCTCCAGGCAGGATCCTGGTCACTCCTTACTCATTCCCTGGGGATTTCCCGGGTACTGAGGCAGCTCTGAGAGTTAGTGGGGAAGCTCTGCCCTGCATGCATGTGTGCATGTGTGCACGTGTGGATGTGTGCACGTGTGCCTCTGTGTGTGTGCATATGCACATGTGAGTGTGTGTATGCGTAGGCATGGACGTGTGCGCTGTGTGAGTGTATGTGCGCGTGGGCGTGTGTACATGAGTGTGTGCATGTTTGTGTGCACTGTGGGTCTGTGCACGCTGCCACGCGGTGTGTGCATCCACGCAGGTAAAATGCATGCATGGGCACAGCCACACGATACAAGATATGTGCGGGTGGGCATGTGCATGTATGTATGCATGTGTGCATGTGTGCATGTGTGCATGGGCGTGTGTATGCGTGGGCATGGGCGCGTGGGTGTGTGCGTGCGTGTGCGTGCATGTGCACACATGGGCGTGTGCTGTGTGAGTGTGTGTGCACGTAGGTATGTGCATGTGTGTGTACACGTGTGCAGCCAGCTTCTGGATCCTTCTCCAGGCTCTATGCATGGCACCGGGGGTGCCTGCCATGCGTTTCGGTTTGGTTTCGTCTGGTCTAGGCTAGAGAGAGGCCCAGAGACAGGCCGTGGAGGGCGGTACAGACCCTGTGTCCCTGGGGCTGGACGCGTCCCCGTGGGCACGGCCTGCGGGGGCCTGTGGCGGCACGTGGAAACGGTCCTCACAGCTGTGATGAAGATCTCGGGATGACACATCTCGGGCAAGGTGGGCGCCAAACCCAGCAGCAGATGCTCTTCATAGAGAGACGGGAGATGCAGACTCGCGAAGCAGAGGAGGCAGAGACGGGCTCCCCCAGAGCCTTCGGAGGGAGCACGGTGCTGCCGGCCCCCTGATTTCAGACGCTGGTCTCCAGAATCGAGAGAGAATGACTTTCTGAAAGCCACTCGGCTGAGGGGCCTTTGCTACGATGGCCACGGGAAGCTCAGACGCAGAAGCTGTCTTGACCGGCACCACGCTCCGGGCTTCCCGCGAGCTCACCCGCCACACGCCCTGCGGTCTGTCGCTGAACTGTCTCACCGAGGAAGGAGCGGGGCTCACCTCCCTGCGCCCCCACGTCTACGGAATCCAGCTTACCAAACGTGGAAAGCCGCTGTGGGTTCTGCCCAAGATCACAGGGCCTCTGACCGGTGTGGAGGCGGCTGCCCTGGACAGCAGTGAGGTGGAGCCGAGTGGGGCCGGGGCCCTCCGCGTGCACACAGGTGGTGAGGTGGCCCTGGATAGGAGAGAAACAGGGACGCAAAAGCAGCCGAGGCCCTTGGGGCGGCGCCTGAGGCTGCGGCTGTGGGGGAGGGACAGGTGACCGAGGGACAGCAGAAGGCAGCTTTGGGGGGAAGGGAGGTGGTCTTCTATTCCCACATTCGGACTCCAGGGACAGCGGGTCAGGACACGGCAGGGCGTGCGCTGTGGGCTACCATGTTCGAGTTCACCCCAGACTGAGGGGCAGCAGGGGTCCTTGGGATGGCTTGTTACCCGCGTGTTCCACGTGTACCGATTGGGGTAGGAGCAGCCGTCAGTCTAATAACAACCGTCATGTAATTTTCCATTTTCCTCAAAGTCAAGGACGTAGAAGAATTATTTTCACCACTTTGTGGTTCTCGTTAACCGCACGTCATTCTGCGGCTGTCGGGTGACAGGCGGCCACCGCCCACCAGCGTCCGGGCACCTCCGTGCGGCCTGCGGAGCACCTCGCTTTCTCCTCGTCTAGTGTGCACGTCGGCAAATGCACTTTCGTCCCGTTAGGGGAACACTATTATCCTCCAGGTTTACGATTTCCTGTCGCCCGCTCCCTCGGGGACACATGGACGGTCGTCATCCCCGAGCAGAGCGGATCACTCTCTCCCAGGAAGGTCGTGAAGCGTGCAGCCTTCTCCGAGCAGCCGTGTGTGCCGCGTGCCCAGCCGCCTGCTCCAGGGCGAGGGGCCGAGGCGCCAGCTCACGGCGTCACAGTGCTGTGGCCCACGCTCCTCATGGCCCGGTGCCCTCCGCAGTCTCTCTCCTTCTCTCCACTCTGAACTGGGCCGGAACCAAGGGCCGGAGACGGTCGGCCGGCCCCCTGGGGGCCGGGGACTGAGAGAGAGAGGAAGGGGCCGTAGGGGTTCGCGTGGCTGTGCGTTTCCGCCTCGGGGTGCGGTCCACATCTCGCCTCACGTAAGTGTCGGAGTGGATTCCTCAGGAACCGCCAACGTACCTCGGACCCAGCCGATCCGAAGTAACCAAGAGGCCTCGCTCAGCAGTCCAAGGGGAGGGAGCGCCACGCTGGGCGGCTGGCTTCTCCGTCCCGACTCTGTGCCCAAGGCGGCTGCTCCGGCTCCTGCCATCGCATCTGCGTCTCGGTTATCTGAAAAGAGGACCAGGGCAGAGGGAGTGCATCCCCATTGTTTTGAAGATCATCACCCCAAAGTGGTACCCCTCACCCAGCTTTTGTGCCCTTGGTCAAAACTTAGTCACACGGCTTCACCTCACTGAAAGAAAGACAGAAAATGTCCCCTCCACTGGGCAGCCACATGCCCGGCTAAACTTGGGTGTGTGGTCCAGATCAAGGGCAAGTGGGGGCCGGCGGTCGGTGGCTCCCTCTGGCTCTGGCCGGGCACGGCCTGGCTGCCCTGGACCCCTGGATGGCAGGATGGGACCTGCGTGAATTTGCTCCAAAGGTTGCCTCTCTGTGTCCCGCGCCGGGGTGCCACACGCTGGGCTCGGAAGCCTGCAGCTGCCACCACCGGGTGCTGCTCAGATGCTGGGCGGGAAGCCTCTGACCCAGCGAAGAGGCTGGGGTCACTCAGCCCTCGCTTTGCTGAACGGCATCAGATAACCATCCCTCTTCTCCGATGTTCGATCCAGGGCTTTGTTCTGCGCAGAGCCCGCTCCCCTCCCAGCGGGAGCTGGAGGCAGCTATTGTGCTGTGTTTTCTGGAAAGGGCGGTGATGTTCTAAAGAGACCGCGTGGCCTCGGCCTGCTGTTCTGCAGAGCGCGGAGGATGCTGGCCCGCCACGGACCCCTCCCCGGGAGCCCGGCCAGAGCGCCCTCTCCAAAAAAAGTGCCACAGAAAGGGGAGAGTGGCCGGTGGCCCAACGCTCAGTCCCAGCACAGAAGGCCGCCCAGCAGACACCGCCCGCCCCTGCCCGGCACCCAGGAAGATGCCGTGATGGGGGGAGGGGAGTCGCTGGTTGCTCTCTACCCCTCGAAAAGCATCACAGGACAGGACTCACTTTGGTTTAAAAAGAAAAACAACAAGAAGGAATATGAAGGGTGTGAATTTGGAGAAAGGCCCCACCGTCCTCGCTGAAACCAGCTTCGGAAGGGGTCTGAGGTGCAAGATCGTTCGCGCAACGCGCCTGGGCCGCGTTAAAAATAAAACCTCAGGGCTGACCGTGATGGTGGCCGTTAAGGACGGCCGGAGGCGTCAGTGCGCGTGGGCGCCTTGGGACACCGCCTGGCGAACGGAAGGGGACAGGATGGCCGCCCTCGGGGGCTTCGGAAATGGCGTCGCTTTTTATTTTAACAGTTGCCGTCGCTGTAACGATGTTTCAGGATCTGAATATGCCCGACTGACTGATGCAGCCCCTGGGGATGAGCCGCTCCTGCTCTCCCGCCTGACCCTCACAGGCCGAGGGGCGCTGACCGCACACAGGACACTGAGTGCACACAGGGGGACAGGTGCTGACCGCACACAGGACACTGACCATGGGGTTGAGGGCCATGGATGGGAACAAGGCTCCCCAGCAAAGCCCAGGGGAAAAGGCCCTGCAGAGGCCCCGGTGCCCAGGTCCACCTGCCACTGTCGGGGCGTCTGTGGCATCTGGTCCTCCACCATCGGGACCCAGAGGCATCTCCTGCGCGCTGCTCCCCGCCCCGGATATGCCTGTCCCTAGTGCTCCCCTTTGCCTTTCCACTGATGGCCTCACGTCCTAACTGCTCAAGCCCATTTCTCGGGGGCCACCCCCTCATTCCCCTCCTTCGTCACGAGAGTCATTTCGCGTGAGAGGCGGCATCCAGGGCAAGGCCTGGAGCCCGCGGCTCCCTCGGCGACACGGGGAGAGGGACACAGGCAGGTCACCCACACGCGCCCTCTCAGACAGGCTTCGCCCCCTCCAGGAGGCTCCGAGGCCACACGCACGCCGAAAGGAAGGAGTCTTTGAGGACTGTGCCTCCTACAGGAGATAGGGCCAGGTGGCGGGACGGGTCCCCCCGCAGCCAGTGGGGGACAAAGGGAGGCTGGCGGCTGTCCCTTCCTACTCTAGCCGCCACTTAACGATGACCCGCAGGCGTGACAGCTCCGTGCTAACTGTCCCTTCTGTGCTGTGTTTGCTAACAGAAGCAGTCCCCTGGGACTGTGCAGTGGCGACGCTGTCTCCCAGTGACACCAATCGATGCCACAGGACCGAGGCGACAGCACAGCATAGCCGAGGCCGAGTCTCCTCCACACCTTCCTCATGGGAGGAAGACCTGAAAGACGGAGGTCCCCCATGGGCCCGACCCCGCTCCCTGGCCTTGGAAGGCGGCCAGCAAGGGGACACAAGCCTGGACTTGAGGAGGCTGAATTAAGGGAGGACGAGGTGAGCTGACTCCCCAGGACTGAAGGAGAAGGAGATGCTCCCCGAGCTGCCCCCACACCTGGCCTCCCATGAGACAGGCCCTGGACAGTGGCAGAGAGGTCGTACCCACAGGACCCCAGAGCTGCCTCCAAGGGCAGCTTCTACAGGACCTGTCAGTCCCCCGACTTCCAGCCATGCTCTGTGGAGGCCGAGGACCCCAGCCTGGTTCTGGATGATGAGGGCCAGAGAACACGCATATTATCCATCCATCATCCATCCATTGTCCATCCACGCGTCTACTCATCCATCCATCCATTATCCATCATCCACCCATCCACCCATCCGTCATCCATCGACCATCAATCATTCATCTATCCATCTGCATCCATTCATCATCCATCCATTAGCATCCATCCATCATCCACCCATCTTCCATCCATCCATCCATCCATCCACCCATCCATTTGTTCACCCACGTGGCCATTCATTTACTTAGATAAACATCTATCCAGCCCCCAACTTGCCGTGTAAGCGGCACTTTATTCTGGGCTGAGGAGTCATCTCTGTAGCTCTAAGAACCCTTCACATCATTCATCCCTCCCGACCCCAAGCTACCTCCTTGAGTCAGGAGGGCGGACATTCCCACCACCCCGATGTTTACAGATACAAGGATGGAAGCACAGGAAGAGGCCTGAGCCTTCGGCCCATCAGTGGGGCCTGAGTCTGGGTCACTTGGTTCCAAACCCTGGGGTTTCGTCTTGGCCCACATGAACCCATCGGAGTGGTGAAGGGGTCCTGCTGCTCAAGACACTGTGCTCTCAGGACGATCCAGCATGGCTCCTGGCTGCCCCACCCCCACCCGAGTCCAGGACGACAGAGAAGACGGGGTTCTGGGCTGGGCAGGTGGACAGCAGGGGTCCCAGACATGCCCGGACCCGGGAGGGGCCTGCAGGACAGGCAATGTGGGCGGTGCTGAGGTTGGGGTGGGGACCAGGGGGGCCGTGCCAGACACCACACGTGAGGCGGGTACGGGGGCCCTCTGGGCCTCGGGAGCCTTCAGCAAGACCCGCTTTCCAGGCAGACCGCTCCCCTAGGCGTATCGTGGAGGTCACCCACGGGACTGTCTCTGTTGGCCTCTGTGCCAACGAGAGGACGGGCTTGTGGCTGGGGACAACAGAGACACAGCCGTGGCCTTAAACCCCGCAGACAACACGTGGCCTTGGGCCATAACCTGGGACCGGCACAGTCAGTTAACTGCAGTTTATTCCACTGATTCAGAAAACGTCTCTCCCCCAGCCAAGGCCAAGTCCAGCTGTTCTGCTGGGTGTCACTCTGGAGGTGTGTTTCTCGACTCCCACCAGGTAAGTGGGACGGGGGAGGCGGCCGGCCACTTCAGGGTGACAGCAGGAGAGTGGCTCTCAGGAAGGACCCAAGGAGGTGCTGTCAGAGGTGAGGGGGTGGTTTATGGGCGCCACCCAGGAGCCACAGGGCCCCAGCACAGGCGAGGGAGGGCCAGGGTGACCAGGGGGCAGTTGGGGCCATGGGGACAGACAAGGGCTGAGCAGCAAAGCCCGGCAGAGGACGCATTCCCTGGTGGAGTGAAGACCGACGAGGCGAGTGGCCGGGGCATCGGCAGGGACACCCAGGAGGTCACTGGAAGGACCGACTGGGACCAGAATTCCGTGGGATTACGAGCCAAGAGCTAAACCCGCAGGGGGCGGGCACCGTGAGGAGCCTGACGATCCGACAGCAGGACGTGCGTCCCGCTGCTCTAAGGAGCCAAATCACTGCGTTCCAGGCGGCTCCTTCTCCGTAACGCCGCGGGGAGCCTCGGTCCGGAGGAGCGGTTCCGATGACAAGCCACCGAGACCTTCCCGCGTGGCGGAGACTGTGTGACACCCCCGAGCGTCCCCTGTCGTCCGGTTTAAATGTCCCCGCCCTCCTGGGTATGACACGGTCCCCCGTGCGTTTCGATGGCAAGTGAGGTGCGCAAGTTTACGCTCACGGTTCGGCCATCGTGTTTCTCCTTTGGGGAAGGGTCTCTGTCTGTCTTTACCCTGTTTATCGAGTTTTCTCCTTTTCTCCTGAGTTACAAGAGTTATCTGTGAAATGCCCGCTGTGGACACGGTTCTTCCTCAGGGATATGAACCGAGACTCTTCCCCGCTTAGCGCCCTGCTTCTTCGCTCTCTTGGAAGCATCTTTCCACGAGCAGGTTTTTAATTTTGATGAAACACATTCATGGTTATTTTTTACGGGTAGTGCTCCCGGAGGCCAGACGGAGGCCGCGCTTCCCGCCCGAGGTCGCCGTGGTCCTGGGCGTCTCCCCGCGGGCGCCCGCGGCGGGTCTGCGGGGCGGCGCGTGCTGCGTCCGTGCCCCGCGTGGAGACAGCTGTGCGTCCTGGCGCAGACCCCGGCGCGCCCGCTCCGCCCGGCGCCGGACTCCCCGCTTCAAGCCCGCGGATGACCACGCGCAGGCGGGTGGTTCTGGGCTCTCTGCTCCGACCCCTTCGCCGCCTCGGCCACCTGCCCAGTGACACGGCGCCAGCCTCACGACCGCAGCGTCACGGCGAGCTCGGAACCAGGCGCGGGCCCTGGAGCTTCGGGACCGAAGGTCCCCTCGCGGCCTGGGGAGCGGCCAGCCCCGCGGCCACCCTGACCTCAGCCCTCCGGCCTCTGGACCGTGGGGATGGGTTTCTGGTCTGTGCTGCCTTCATGTGACAGCCCCAGCAATCGGCAACAGACGACACTGGCACCTTACAGACGCCGCCCCCCCCATATGCGCAAGGCGCAGGGAGGGGTCCTTTCGCTGGCGCCTCGTTTCACTGCTGATCACATTACATTCTTATCATAGAGACCTCTCTGTAGACTCATTCCTAAGCACGCTGCGTTTTTAATGACACTTTCAATAGAAATGGTGTTTTCAAATATTTTAGTTGCCAATTTTTTTTGTCTCGATGTGTAGAAACATAATCGAATTTGTTTATAAACATATCCTATGAGGCTGTTAAGGTCACTAGTTTTTCTTCCTAAAATTATTATTTTGGTTGATTTTTAAATCCTTGGTCATGATGTATTACTTTTGGCTACGTATGGGAGGGTTCGATTCACTAGTATTTCGCTGAGGGTTTCTAATCTATGCTCCGGAATATCAGTCTATGTCCTTACAGCCTCTTCATCAGGCTTCGAGATCCGACACCTACTAGATTATGGATTGAGCTGGCAAGTGTCGCCTTTTCTATTTTTTGAGAAAAGCGTATGTGTAATTGCTATTAGCTCTTCCTCACATGTATAATCGGATTCCCTAATAAAGCGTGAGTTCTTGGAAGTATTTTTTTCAGCTCTTCGTTTCTTCTGGGATCAGTTCTGTTAAGTGGTGCTCGTCATGTATTTTTTTTTTTCCCCACGTCAGCCAACTTGTAAAATTTGTTGGCGAAGGTCGCTCGTGCTGCTTCTCTCGTTCTCTTACTGTGTGGCCGAGCCCCTTCACTCCTGGCGGCTCTGAGTTTCGAATGTTCTAACTCATCGGTCGCACGGGGAGTTCATCGATTCTAATCATCTTTTCAAACGTCCGCCTGCTGATTTTGTCCGTTTTCTTTATTGTCCCGTTTCCTCTTTCATCTATGTCTCCTGACACCGTTTTTTATCTTCTTTCTTTTACTCTTTCGATTCATTTGTTTCACCCCATTCCTCCTGAAGACGGAATTGCATATAATTGAATTCATGCATCTTTTCTCTTTACATCTAAAAGTCGATACCTGTAAATTTCCCTCTAAGCCCATCCCCGACATTCGTGAATGTCTTGTGCTCATTATTATTCCACTTTATTTATTTCTGACATTTCTTTGATTCTGCCCTCTCTGGCCATGAATTCTTGAGAAGCGAGTTGTCTGACTCCCAGAGATGTGCGCCGTTTTATATAAATTTCTCAATTTCTATTTCAATCCCCGTGTGATTAGAAAATGTAATCTGTGTCATTTTAGCCTTCGAACTTGACTCAGATTTGTTTTGCTTCTCAGTTTGTGTGTTTTGATGACTGCGAACGTGGCTTCTAGCTTCGGTCGGTGGAATCCGGGAAATGCCAATCCGCGGAAATGAGTCGAAAGTCTGCTCACGTCTTCCGTGACTCACAAACGTTATGATTATTTTTCTACAAACACGACACGTTAATTTGGGAGAAGACTATTAAAGCCTCCGGCTGTAACCACGGATCTGTTTCCTCTTTTGATCGTGGAGATTTCTGCTTCCGGCCTTTGCGGCTTTTCTCGGTGCGCGCACGTGGACGGTGGCGACGTTCGGGAACGAGCTCTCTCCCTGCGCCCTTCCCCAGCTCCTCCTCTGTCCTCGCCCTGTGCCTGAGGCTCGCTCGGCTGCTGTAACACCGTCTTGTCTTTGCCTTAACCACAGGTTCCCTGCGTTTAAGCTGCATCTCTTACGAGCAGCACGTGACCGAGTCCTGCGTTTCGCGCAATGCGTCCCGGACTTTTAATCGGAGCGCGTGGTGCGCTTACTTGGTTTGGTTTAAGTGTACGATCTTCCTGACCGTTTTCAGGGTTCCCACCTAGTCTTCGCTCCTCCCTCCCGCCTCGTTTTGGATCGGTTGAGTACATTTTACTCCATTTATTTTTCCTCTTCTACTGGCTTATTTTTGGTTAACCTTATTGAAGTATGTTTTACGTACAATAAAATGCATTGTAAAGTACACAATTCCACGAATTTGTCACCACGATCAATGTGTATAACATTTCTATCAACCCCAAAAGACTCTCATGCCCTTGGCCGTCAATACCCTCTGTCACCCCAGCCCCCATTAATGCGGATCTGCTTCCTACGCCATAGTTCCAATGTTTCTAGAATTTTCTAGTTGGTTCCTGTGGTTGTTGGTGTTCCGCGTGTGGTTTCCATCACTTTCTGTAATGGTGCTGAGGTTCATTCACGTGTGGGGCACGGGAACGTCTCCTAATTCTACTGTTTTCTTGCTGACCAGCGCCCCCCGGGCATAGACACGGCATGTGTGTGTTTATTTACAGATCAGGTGACAGGCACATGGGTTCTTTGAGTGCCCAGCTATTACAGATGAAGCCGAGCTACAGAAATATTCATGCAGAAGGCCTCACCTGGGCACACCTTTGAAAACTTTTCCTAGAAAACCACCTGGGATTGGAATCGGTGGGTCCTATGGCACATCAGCACACACTGAACTTGACTGACACACCGCTGGCTGCCTCGCGAAGTGGCCGTCCTACGTGGCATTGCCGCTGGCAAGGCACGGAGACCCCAACGTCCGCGGCCCTCGGCGACCTGGGAGGGGTCAGCCTTCACGTGTCCGCCGTGCTGGCGGGTGCGGAGCGGCAGCCCCTTGCGGTGTTAACGCGCATCCTCTTGAAGGCTGACGATGCCGAGCGTCTTCTCGTGTCCTCGCCAGCCATGAGCTTGTCTCTCTGGGACGGTGTGCGCGTGAGCACCTGCCCGTCTCCTCTCGCTGAGTCGTGAGAGTCTGCAGGCGCCCGGGACGGAAGTCTCTCAGACACTGCGCAACGTTCCCCCCCACGATCTGTGGGTTTTCATTTTCTTGTGTGTTTTGAAGAGCCAACATTTGCATTTTGATGGCGTTTCCTCTACCATTTTTTTTTTTTTTTAGTTTTTTAATATCTCATTAAGAAATCTTAACACAAGGCCACACTACGTGTTTCTATTATGATTTTTTTCAGAAGATCCATAGTTTTAACATCTCGGTTTAATCCTATTTCGATCTAATGTTTCAGCGCAGGCTTTGGGGTCTTGTTTTTGCCTGTGGGCGCACATTCTGTGTAGCCCTATTTGTTGAAAATATCGTCCTTTCTCGATGGATTATCTCGGCACCTTTTTCAAAAAATCAGAGGAACATATTCTGAACTCTCCGGTCAGTCCCATCGACCTGTATGTTCATCTTCGCCACCCCCCGATTCTGCTGCCGTCGCTGTCGAGAGTTCTGTGAGCGACAGATCTGAGTCCCAAAACCTCGTTCCTCTTTTTCAAAGTTGTTTCGACTCGTGTAGTTCACGTGCATGTCCACGTCAACTTTAGAATAAGCCAACGAACTTCTACAGGAATTAGAACAACGACGACAGTGGGCTATTGATGGAGAATGCGGTGAACCTGTCAACGGATCTGCGGGGACTCACGACCTAACAGTAATTATTACTTCAGCTCATCGTAATGGAGTTGCACCCACGGTTTATCTCTGCATGTCTCCAGTTACCTGTGATAGGCAGACGAACGAACGTCCCTGCTCAGACGTCCCTGTGTGCTCGAATCCCCAGACACTGTGACTATGTGACCTTCTGTGGCTGAAGAGATTTGCAGGTGTGATTAGCATAAGGACTTTGATATGCAGAGCTTATCCTGGATTACCCAGGTGGGCCCCTCTGATTAAATAAGTCTTCAGATTCAGAGGGACGTTCCCCGCTGTGGTCACGGGGAGGCGTGCCCGTGAATGAATAGTGTGAGAGAGGCGGAAACTTGCCGCCTGGGAGATGCGGGAAGGTGACCTCTGCAGGCTGGGGGGGCCGAGGAAGCCGGCCCTGGTGTCTCCGCAAAGGAACGCGGTCGTGCTGGCACCTTGGTTTGAAACAGTGTGAATGTAAGTAAAACATTGCAGACGGCTCTTGTAAACTTTTTTTTTTTAATACAATTTTCGACGACCGCATAGACAGTTGTGTCAACTGCAGATAAAGACCGTCCATAAGACTCTCGTTTCTTTTTCTTGCCGCATTGTGTTAGCTGGGGCTCGGGACAAGATCCTGAGAACAAACATCCTGGCCCTGTCCCCAGCGTTAGGGGGACTTAATGCATTCTTTTGTATTATGTCAGCTGTAGGATCTGCACGCCCTGTATCGACCGAGGAAGCTTCCCGCCGTCTTTGGTTCACCAAGCTTTTGTTTGTTTGTTTCATGACCGCGCACTGAACTTTGGCAAATATCTTTCCCATGTCCACGTGTTCGCTTATTCTCGACGACACTGCGCTGCAGCGTCTGGGTCTAACATTAAACCCGCGCTGCCGTCCAGGCGTGAATCTCCTTCGGTAAAACCGTACCGTCTTTCTAACGTATCGATGTTTCTGCTCAATGATGTTCAAGGCGCTGACAGCCTCATCGTGGACCGTGGATGGTCTCTTCTCTTCAAGCCTTCGTCAGGTGTGTTCTGAGTAACGAGCCTTACTGTGCTTCCCTCTCGTTTCTTAGACTCTGCGGTATTGAACTTCTTGGATCTTCGAGTTTATCGTTGTCATCGATTTGGAATATTTTGAGCATAATTACTTAAAATACTTGTTTTGCCCGCCGCCTCCGGGACTCCGATTACACACGCATCAGGCTCCTCGACATTATCCCAGAAGTCACCGATTACCAGTTCATCTTTCCGTCTTTTTCTCTCTCTGCGCTTTATTTTGGATCGTTTCTCGTAGGTCACGAACTCCGCAGTGTCTGATCTGGCTTCAAGCCGTGCAGCAGGTCCCCTTCTCAGGCTCCGTGTTCGAAGGCGGGGGGCTCCCAGCCCCCTGCGCCCCGAGCACGCTTCCCAGCGGCTGGAGCGCGGTTCCCGGCGCCTGCGGTCCCCGCCTTTCGTCTGTTTAGTGACCTTTTCCTCCAGACTCCAGTATTTTGCAACAGTGTTTCAAAGCGCGTTTCTGCTCGGTTCCTAACTTCGCAATCTTCCGGCCCGGCCCGTGTCTGTTACTATTTCTCCTCATCGAGGGCTCGACAGTGACTCTTTAAATCGTTGTAGTTTTTTCTGTATCGCAGTTACTTTGTCTCAAGGAACAGTGGAGACTGTGTATTTTATCGTTACCGTTTTATTTTCTAGAGAGGACAAGGATATAAGACCTTTTCTCTTTCCGGGGTTAATGTGAGTTACTAATTTTATTACTTTCCTGTGGCTGCTGTAACAAACCACCATAGATGGAGAGGCTTAAAACAACACAGATTTATTTTCCTGGATAAGACCCTCCTTGCCTCATCCAGCTTCTAGGAGCAGCGTCGTTTGGGGCTCACAGATCCGTCCCCCATCTTCAAAGCCACCGATGGCAGGTCGGGTCCTTCTGCTGCCGCCTCTCTCTGGGACTTACTCTAATATCCTTCTTGCACATGTCACGCCCCTGTAACCGCGCGGGCCACCTGGACAAGCCAGGAGGGTCTCCCCACGTCAAGATCCTCAACCTACTCGCATCTGCAGAGGCGCTTTGCCGTGGTGGGAAATGCACGCGTGGGACCGGGGATCGGGGTGTGGGCATGTCTGGGTGTCTATTCCTGCCTGGCACATTGATTGCACAGACGGCTCTGAGTCCAGCTGAGCAGGCACGGAGGGGTCCGCCGCGACTGGCCGGGTTCATAGCCGCGCGGACACTGGACAGAGAGAGGCATGGACAGGCGGACACTGGCCAGGCGGGGGCGCGGACAGGCGGGGGCGCGGACAGGCATTCCATTCCTTCTTCCACGCAGCTGACGAAGGCGGGCGGCCTGGGAGCGCCCGCATGCATTTCCCGGAGCCCGAGGGCCTCTCTCGGTGGCAGCCACGGTGGCTTTGGGAGGCCTCGGAGTCTCTGGGGGCACAGTGTGGAAGCCCGCGTCGTCCCTGTGGACAGACTGTGTTTGATTTTGCAAAATTCACCACTGCTTTGCTCTCCCAAGTTCTGGGCGGCACGGACGTGCAGGAATAAAGGCCCGTTGAGCGTCGCTCGTAAGGGCCCTTGCGAGTCGGAAAATGAGTCGCATTCATCCCCGTGCAGGCCCCTGTCCCCAGGTCGGGTTTCACAAAGGCCTTGTTGATGGATTCCGTGAATGGCGGCTGGCGCCCTGGCCTTGCTTCCCACGCGATAAATATTCATGGGAAGATGAGAGACAGAGAAAGTGAGGTTCAAACGCAGGGCGAGCTGCCCACAGCCGGATCACGCCAGGGTCTGTGGAGACACCACAGTGGTGGGGGGATGGGGCTCCCAGGGGCGCCGTGATGACCCGGAGTGCGCCCAGCCCCTTCCGTGCACCCCACGGAGAGGTTATCGTCGGAGCCGGGGTGGAGCTCTGAGATGCCGGGGCCCAGACAGACGCTGGGCTGATGTGCTGTGCTTGGCGGGGGCGGGGGTGGGGGACACACGAGCGTGTCTGCCGGGCACCGGGCACACGGTACGAAGCGCCATCAGCGAGCCTCCAGCTACCATGGCACCATGTCAGTAGCTCGAAGGTCATCACCCCTGTCTTTCCAAGTAAAAAAGGCCAAACGCACTGAAAATCAGTGACTTTTTTGGACTGCCTGAGAACTGAAGCAGCCAGGCAAACCGCCAGCCCCAAATCAGGAGACAGGTGACACCAGACAGGTGAGCACCTGTGCTCACCTGGGCAGAAGCTGCCAGCGCCACACAAGGGCAGAGACACAGGGTCACTGTGACAACTTCCTGGAAGCAAAGGTTTACAGAGGCCTTATTCACAACCAGCCCAAATGGGAAGGACCAGGCCGTGTTCGGCAGGTGATGGGTAAACGGCCAGTCCGTGCTGATGGTGGGGTGTTCGCCGGCGCCGAGGAACCGGGCTATGAAGCCGTGAAAGCGAGTCAGAAGCCCGTGCGTGTGGCTGAGCGAGAGAGAAAACCTTCGCTCCCCGTGCGGCTGGCCAGTCGTCCCCACGACACCTGAGGAACAGTCCACCCGTTCTCGCCGACGACGCCTTCACCGTAAGCCGAGCGTCCTGCAGTGCGCGGGTGTTCGGGGGCCTCTCCCGTCTCCCCGATGTGCTGATTCATTCCTGGGCTGGTGCTGGGGGGTTAATTCTTTAGGGAGGATTTCTATCTTTGGAGTGGGCAGATACGACCTGGCCAGAGGCTCATCTTTCTTCTTTTGCTGGCTTTCTTTCTTTCCATAAATAAAGGCCCTCCTACCTGCTGGGGGCTGGGTCGCATGTTCTTCTGCCACAGAGGCACATGTGCGGCGCCCTCCCCGTGTCCGGGGCAGGCCGGGCGCGCTGGACGCACAGCACCCGTGCGTCTAGCTCCTTGCGGCTCTGCGGGAGCTGGTGTGGGAGCGGCGTGCAGCGCTAGCTGCGTGGCAGACAGGGGCCGAGGGCTGGCGGGCGGCTTGCCCCGCGCCTGTCACGTGCCCGACTCTCTGCTGGGAGGCCGGGAGTGCAGAGACCGACCGGCCCGGCCTCCTCTCCGGGTGCAGATAGTGCTGAACGACGATGGGCAATGTCAAAGGCAGCCGCCTCCTGACACTACCAGCCAGACGTTGTCCCAAGCACTCGACAGGTATTAATTCAGACCTCACGACAACCCTCCGAGGCAGGTGCCGCTCGATTGCCTCGCTCAGGCACGGAGCGGGCCGGCCCTTCGTGGCACCTGGCACGGCTGGGACTGGCTGCCTGGGACAGACTGGGCGCTCCCAGTGACGCTCGTGTGCGCAGACGGGGGGCGCGTGTGTCCATCGTGTGCGTGGAAGTGCGAATACGCATCCACGCCTTGTGCCCACGCATGCATCTGTTTCTTATTGGAAAAAAGGGTGCCCTGGCAGAGTCAAAGCTTATGCACATAGAGCGGAGAGGCTGCCCCCTTCCCAGCAGTGGCACCCCCATGCCGACGGTGTCCGCTCACAGCTCGCTGCCGTGCTCCCGTGCGTATGCGAACACGCACGTCGCCCTTTCACGGAACACGAAGCGGAGGGCCCCGTGTACACCCCGTTTTGCGTTTTGCTTCCTGA
>NW_024342469.1:1111048-1114248 GCF_902729225.1 Pteropus medius | reverse complement strand
GGTTCTGGCCTGCCCGGTTCTGGCCCGCCCCCCCTACAGCCTCCCACCCGCGGGGGCCGTCCACGTCCCTCTTCCGCGGTGAAGTCCCCGCCTGGGCAACTCCCGGGCTCTGCAAGCTCTCAGTTCCCACACAGGTTTCTAAGTCAGTTGATCTTGCCAAGCGTCGCTGGCGACCTCATCGCTTCAATGAAGGACTAGATTTGGGGGTGCTCACTCTACCCTTCCAGGTACCCCACCCCAGTCCATTGATTTTGGGGGGTCTGCTCTCCCATCCTGCCTTGTTCTTGACAAGAGTTGAACCCATGTCCAGCTTCGGCGAGGCCCTGATTGCTTTGGGCGTCTGAGCTCATCGCTTCCCGGGGGGCGCGACGCAGGTGGACAGGTGACCTGCCTTAAGGGCCTGGACCCAGAGAGCTGCCCACCCGCGAGCTCAGCGAGGTGAGTGTGGGGCGTGGCCCGGAAGGTCGCTGTCGGTGTGGAACTCGGAGGGGCACAGTGTGTGTCTGTCACACACGGACAGCACTGAGGCAGCCACGGTGGCCCCATCCACCTGCCCCAGCCCGGGCCGCGTCACCGGCCACTCCAGGCCTGCACCGCCTGCTCCTGTGTGGCCGGAACCCCGTGCGGGGAGACCGTTAGCACACTCTGCCCCAGAACCTGCCGTCCAGGCACGAGGTCCTCGGTCAGGCCCCTCCGGGCGTGGCGGGACTGCAGGAACCAGCGGGTGGAGTCGGGGAGAGAAGACAGGATGGTGATCCGTTCTGCCCAAAATGGAAATCGTATTAAAAAAATCCATCCTCTAGAGAGCTTTGTAACGAGGCCATAAATCACTCCAGGAGGCGGCACTCAGCGGAGAGCAAATGTCTCATCTGTGGGGCAGAGAGAGGGAGGTAGGGCCCAGCCCGGGGAGGGGCAGGCAGCAGCCCCCGCTCCTGCCCCTGGGCCAGAAGGAGCTGCCCGGAAGCTCCTTCCCAGAAGGGGTTCCCGGGAGCCCCTGCAGAGGCCACCTGACCCCAGCACCTCCCCTGCTCCGCCCCCTGTGCTCTCCAGCAGCCACTCGCTCATTCACTCGTTCATTCATTCGCTCAGGCACTCACGCCCAGGTTCTCCAGTGCCTCTTACAGAGGGGTACCGGTCACCGCGGAGCTCACACTGCTCAGCAAACTCGGTCACTGGGCCCTCAACCCCAATGAGAGGAGCACAGCCCGCGAGAAGGCGGCCAGGGAAGCCTGCTTGGAGGAGGAGGCAGCTTAGTCGAGACAAGTCGCTCCAGGGATGGACTGGGAAGCATCGAGGCAGCATCCGGGCTGGAGGGAGGCCTCGGCGGGCAGAGCCCAGGTGTTGGTCAGAGGCGCCGTGGGTTGTGTGTCCCCAGGCCCGCCGAGCAGTGGGACCTGTCGGTCAGGTCACAGCTGCCTTGAGGCCCCATCCGGGGCTGGGCCTTGGGCTCTTGGAGCCTGGAACACAGGCTTCAGGCAGGGCGGGTCCCGGGGTGGGCTCCAAGGGCTCCGGCGGAGGCGGGGGTCCACCAGGCCGTCTCTCCGAGGCAAGAGTGGGGTCTTTGGGTCACAGGAATGGCCCTCTGTCCTCTGCCCTGTGGTCTGGATGCTCGGAGGCAGGAGGGTCCTGACGGCCCCCGCTCCACACCCTGCCCGCCCGCCCCAGAAGCAGCGCCACCACCACTGGCGAAGACTCCGTGGGAACACTCACCGCGGCCCAGCGCCTCCGGCCACAGCTCGCCCTCTGGTGACCACTGGGCAGAGCCTGTTCCTTCACCGAGGCTCAGCGAGCTGAGGGGCTCATCCGAGGACACCCA
Organism: Pteropus medius; assembly: GCF_902729225.1. Lineage (NCBI taxonomy): Eukaryota > Metazoa > Chordata > Mammalia > Chiroptera > Pteropodidae > Pteropus > Pteropus medius. Next base: position 1,112,432 of record NW_024342469.1, on the reverse strand, counting down.
GCGAGCAAGTGACCGACCGGGCGAGGCCCGCGCCTGCCGCCACCCGCTTCGCTCCGGCCAGGGGCCCGGTCCGCATGCCCGGCCGCCAGGACGCCCGAGTGCGGGGTGGCAGCAGCGCCTCCCTGCCCTGAGCCGCTGACGCAGGTGGCTCGGTCACCGTGCAGGTGGCACTACGATTAGTCGGCAGCCTTACTGCTGGTTTTCCAGGGAAGACGAGAGTGGAGCGCCACGCGCCTAGCGGCAGTGGCCCAGCTCTGCCCGGCGCTTCTGGGGAGCAGGCGCCGCCCGCCCCGGCCAGCCCAGCCCCGCGGGAGGGAGGACGCGAGGCAGGGGCCGGACCTGCATCTGATGACCAGGGAAAGGAAGCTCATGGGCACAGGGCCCGCCCAGCTCTGCCCAGTGATGGGAGCCGCAGCCTAAGCCCCCTGAGAATCGAGCGGGAGTCGCGCTCCCCAGGGCGAGGGGGGCTCGCCCCAGAGGTGCCCTTGCTCCAGGGGCAGAGGGCAGCGAGGGAGGCCGGAGCCGCGCCAGGCCGGGCCCCTCCAGTCCCACTCACGGCCCGGTCCACACTGCGGGGCACTCTGGCCCCCTCAGGTCAGGGGGCAGCCACCCTGCCCTGGCCAGGCCCCAAAGCAGAGCAGGGTGGCCTGGATGACGGTCCCGCACCCCGGCCTGCCAGGTCCCGCCTGCCTCCTGTGACCTGCCAGGTCCCCCCCTCTCCTGTGGGGAGGCCGCCCGCCTCCCCCCTCTCCCCCAGTGGGCCTGGGCCGCACGATCCAGGCTTCCGGGCGGGCATCCTCTCCCCCGGGGGCCCCAGCCCTGGGCCTTGCAGCCAGGAGAGGCCCGGGGCCCCCCGGGGACTCCACGCGGGGACCGCACGGGGACGCTGCCGTTGGCGAGGCACCAGACTGCGGAGCTCTGCTGGCGAGCGCCCGTGCCTCTCTGACGCGGGCTCGGCCTGCTCGGCTGCGCGGCGTGGACGCTGCTGCTGTCCTGCGTCTGGCTTGTCCTCCGGACTATCCCAGGACTGTCCCGAGGAGGCCCGGTCAGCCTGGCTTCGGCCTTGCTGCTGTCGATGTGGGAGGGGAGGAGACGGACGCCCCCGAGGAGCCCACGACAGTTGGACGCCATCACCCCAGCGGGCATTCCTGCCCCCGGGACACTGCCCGCTCTGCACCCTCCGGGCCGGCTGAGCCATCAGGGACACAGGGTGAGGTGGTGCACCCAGGGTGTCCCCGCGGTCATGGGCGTCCCCAACACCTGGCCATCTCCAGGGTTGGCCCAAAGCGACAGGCACTAGATGGATTCCATGCCCCCCAGAGTCCCCCACACCGTAACTCCATTTCACAGAGGTGGGGTCCACACCTCCCAGGGGACGTCCAGG
>NW_024342469.1:1102354-1109020 GCF_902729225.1 Pteropus medius | reverse complement strand
TTTGGCCTGAAATCCAGTCTCTGCTCTCGGCTGCGGCTCCCTCCCGGGCACCCACCCCCTCCGTCCGCACCTCCCTCCTCCGGCCCCGTTGTAAATAGAATCGTAACAATCAGAGCGTGAGGCCATCAGCCCGACTTAGAAGCAAACACGTCTCCGTGGAGGGATGCGGACGGAAGCGCCGGACGGAGGCGGTGTCCCGCCGGAGAGAGCCACCCGCGCGCCAGCAGCAAAGCTCCCACCCCGTCCCCCTTCATAGTGGCCCCCAGCATCCCCAGAGCCAAGAAACTGGGACACGGAATCTCCGAGCATCTGGAAGACAGTCACTCGGCTCCGAGGAAACAGAAGCCGTTCGGCTCCTCAGCAGGCTCCATGAGAGGGGCCAGAGTCGGGGCGCACCGCAACTTAGGGGAGGCGCAACTGTGTGCGTCCGCAGCCCTGGGAGACGGTGGGGATCAGGGGGGCAACCGACCACCCAGGAGCCAGATTCTCCAGACTGCGGGGAGAGAGGCCCCGGCCCCCTGGAGGGTGGGCCGGCGGGGCCGGGGCAGCTGTGTGGGCACCGCGGGCTGACTCCGTGTCTCACCTCGGGCTGGCTCCGTTTACCCCGTGTCCTGAACGGAGCTGGAGACAAGCGCTGTTTCGACTGCTCCCGGCTCCCTGCCCTTTAGGTGAGAAGGTGTCACCTGCGTCTCTGTGGCAGCCCAGGTGACACGGACCTGCTTGCTGTGCGTGGTGCCTTCTGAGCGCCTTCGGCCCCTGGTCTCTGTGACCCTTCCAACGGCCCCATGAGTCAGCCACGGTTGGGGACACTGAGGCACCTGTGTCCAAGGCCTCACAGTGAGAGGGGCTGGAGCCGAGTCTCAGCCCAGGCAGGCTGGCCGCTGGGCCCCCGTGCCAGACACCCGGCACCTCCGCCCTCCAGAACCCCGCCCCATGCAGAGACTTCCCCCCATGGGACCCAGAAGCACACTCCTCCAACCAGACTTGAGTTTGGCTCTGAACTCGGGGCTGTGCCGTCGCCCCTGCTGGAGGAGAACTGGTTTCCAGGGGGTCCCCAGCAGGAACTTCCCAGGGGTCGTGGTGTCTCAGCTCTGAGTCCCCAGATTGGCTCAGGAGGGACTCCTCAGCCCAGGCTCCACGCACCCAGAGGCCTCCAGACAGGGCCTGGCACCCCTGGCACCTCAGCTCCTGCAGCAGGAAGTGTGGAGGGATGGACCTGAGGTCAGGGAGACGAGAGTGGGCCCCATCTCACGTTGAGGCCTGGGGTACCAGGCGTGCACCGGGCTGTCGGCAGAGGGGGCGCGGGGCTGTGCAGATGAGGCGTGCGTCACTCCTTCCTCCCGCACTGAGCACCTCCCCTGGGACATGAAGGGCCGGCTCCATGGTAGGGACCTGTGCATGGCCCGGGAGCGCCCCGCGCATGGCCCAAAGCTCTGCCGTCATCCTGAGAGTCTCGATAATTTTATCCTTGAACTTGTACTTTGCAAGATCCAATGGGACGACAGGGCCGCACGCGGGTGAGGAGACACTAGCGGCGTGCGCGCCCACTGCCCCTCGAAGCCGCACGTGCAGGCAGCCCATGAGCACGGACTCCTAACGGGTCCTCCAGGCGTGGCAGTCCAGCCAGACGCCACCCCAGGGCAAAGGGAGCGCGTGGGGCTGCGTGAGCGGGAGGGGCGGGGCGTCGCCAGGGAGGGGCGGAGCGTTGACAGGGAGGGGCGGCCTGCCAGGAGGGGCGGCAATCGCCAGGAGGGAGGCAGGCATCCTGGGAAGGCGGGGCATCTGCCAGGAGGCGGGGCATCTTAGGGCCGGGCATGTCGCCAGGAGGCTCAGGAAGGCAGAACACCAGGGTGGGAGCAAGGCTGAATGCCCAGAGGCCACACTTCCCCTGCGTCACACGCGGGAAGACGGCAGAGTCTGGTAGTCACGACCCCGAGCGGCCTCCCGCGTCCTCCTTCCTCCTGCGTTGTGCACGGTGAGGGCGTGAAGCGAACATGCTTAAGCTTGTTCTGTGCGGGTTTCTGCTGTTCCCGTTGGGACGAGTCCCGTGGGCGCCAAGCTGTGCGGCACGAGGGTGCGGTGCGGTGACTCTGCTTCGAGCAAGGTGCTGGTCCTCTGCATGGACACGCGTCCCTCCGCCCCCAACGCCTCCGATGGCGAGTAAAATCAGCCCGCAAGAGGAGAGAGCCTGAGGGAGAGAAGCTCCGCACCTTCGTGTCTCCCTGCGTTTAACGAGGGGGGCCTGTGTCCCGGGTGGCACTGTGTCCCCAGAACCCCCGCCCCCGCCGCCGGCCCCCCGGGGTGCGGGCCCGGAGCTGAGGTGGGGCCGGGCTGGGCCAGCGCTCTGGTGGCATTTGGCAGAGCAGCCCTGCACGTAGGACTTCGAGCGCCAGGAGGAAGAGACGAGGAAGAGAAGAGAGGCCGGGCCCAGGGACCTCTCCCGGCAAGCGGGCGAGCCGGCGGCAGCTCTGTCTCAAGTCCTTGCACCTCATCTGTAAGCCAGAGGCTGCCCGTCTGAGCGAAGGACCCGGTTTCTTGTGCCTGGTAAGAACCAGGCGTGGGGACGGAGGCGGGCTCATCCACGGGCTCATCCACGGGCTCCTCCAGCGACTTCCCGCCGGCCGCAGCGCCGCCCTGGCTCCCGGAGTTAGGTCACTGCTCGTTTCACACCTTTCCGCCAGCGACCTCGCCTTTCTCACCGCGTCACGTTCCCAGTGGTAAAGGAAGGCCCGTTTGGCTGATGCGGGAAACACCAGACGACAGCCACGCTGGGCTCCTCGGGCAGAGAGCCAGGTGACACCCGCCACCCCTGGAGGCACAGTGGCGCCCCCAGCGTCAGTCCAAGGTGCCCACAGCCGTCCCCTCACAGGGAAATTAAACGACGCTCGCTGACACGCTCGCTGCCTGGAGGGGCCACCTCCGAGCAGGGATGAGCTGCCGGCGGGACGAAGAGCGAGCGGACGGCCCATCAGTCGGCTCGGACCGTAGTGCGAGCCTGCCGAGTCGTCGGTGGGGGTCACGCTCACACCCCAGGCGGATGGCTCCCTGCTGGGAAACTCACGTGTCTGGGCGACATGGAGCCGACCTCGACAGGGTCACGTAGCCGATGCTCCCGACCCCTCACGGCCTCGTCGCATCGTCATAACCTGCACGGCAGGTGGCCAGCGGAGAGCTGTCGGCTAAAGGTCGATGTGCTCGGCCCCTGTGCAGCTCAGCATCGTGCTTGGAACCTCAGGACAGCGCCCCAGACGCGGGCCTTGGGACACACGTGTCAGACACTCAGGACCCTGTTGTCCCTTGTGCCTCGCTTCTGAGCCCAAGTCCCAGCCTGGATCAGTGTTTGCTGAACGAAGGAGAGAACGAGCGGGGAGGGGACGGGAGGGGACAGATGAAGCCAGAGCTCCAAGGGGCAGCGGGCCGGTCACTGCAGAGCGCGGGGAACGCGGTGCCGAGCACGCGCCGAGCCCGCTCACGGTCCGCCCCGCGGGCGTGTGGCCCAGGCCCGCTCACTGGCCGTCCTCGCGTCAACCTTCGCATTCCCGGCATCGTCGTCATGGGACACGGCCACCCGGGGCCGCCAGGGGCCTCGAGGGGAAGAGAAAATCCTGGGAAACTCATCCGATTCCTGAAGCGTAGTCTGCAAGAGGTGGCATCTGGGACACAGCCAGACGCCTTCACGCTGCCCGCCGGCCACAGCCCACTCCAGCTGTCACCCGAGACGCAGCCCAGCGTCCCGGTCCCGAGACGCAGCCCAGAGTCCCCGGTCACCACAACGCGACCTCCCGCCTCTCCCCGCGGCAGCGAAGGCTCCGGGCCGGGCAGGCTGCATCGTCCCGAGGTTACTGGGAAAACACCACCGACTCGGTGGCTTAGACGGTGGGAACTCGGCTTCTCACAGAATCCGCCTTCCCCTGGGTCCTCACGGTCGTCCCCCCGTGTGTGTCTGCGCCCCGACATCCTCTTCCCGTAAGGGCACCCGTCACGTGCATCAGGGCCACACAGTGCCTGCATGGAACCTCCATCACCTGCAAAGACCCTACTCCACACGGCGGCCGCCTCCAGGCCTCGGCACCGCGGGCAGCAGAGGAACCGTGGTGAGGCTCCCGAGGGGCCCCCCAGAGACCTCTTCGTCTGCTGCATCGTGGGTGGAAAAGCTCCCCCAGCCCTGGAAAGCCGTCTCCGGACCCTACCGCCCACGTGCCCGGGCGCCAAACCCACCGCTCGGGCAGAGCGTGTTTTACTCATGTCCAGCGCTTGCAGAGCGGAGATGAGACTCGCACGGGAGCTGCGGGCATCCCGCCCCCGGCACACAGGGAGGGGCGGGAGCCGGTTCCAGGAGTGACCCGCGAAGTGTGGCTGCAGAGATCCGCCAGGGGAGACAGGGGGGCAGCGAGCTCTGAGTCTTTAGTCCCGTCCATCACCTGGTCTGGGGTCTGGTGCGTCTGCGGGGAGCTGAACTAGGTTCCTCTGGGGCCGTGTGAAGCTCCAGGCTCTCAGCTAGTGGGATCGGGGCTCCCTTTGTCACCCAGAAGACCCAGGCACTCTGGCGACCCAGTCACTCCACGCTGGCCTCCTGGAGCTCGCGGCCCCTCCTCGCTTGCCTTCGCTCCCCCACTGCCCGCCCCCACTCAGAGGCCTTACTGTGAGTCCCCCAGGGCTGACGAAAGCGGCTTGGGGCTGCCGTGCAGGAGTTTGGGGTGTCCTGGAGAGCAGAGGCGGGGGTGAAGACGGGTCTGGGAAGAGGTCTCGACCAGGACCCCAGACCCATGCCGGGAGGCAGACCTTTGCTGAGGAGTGGGCCGGTGCCCGCCCAATCCCCCAGAGCTCAGCCCCGTGGGGACACGCCCCGGGGCCGCAGGAGAGGAGGCACGTCAGGCTGTCCTTGCACCTGGGAAGAGCGCCCACTGGCGTCAGCGCTGGGATGGGTCGCCGTGCCGCCCGCCCTCCCTCACGAGGGCCTCGCTGGCCATGTCATTGTGGTCGTCGGGGGGTGATTTCAAACCTGAACATTGAATCACAGCCCATTGTCTCAGCAGTCACTGGCGAGGCGTCGGAGCCACACTTAACGGGCCGTTTTAGGAAATGGCTCGTTGGGAAAATATTTTCTGCTCTGCTGAGAATTTTGCTGCGGGGAGCAGGGAGCGCTCGCCATGCGAACGCGGGGCGTTCGTGTGCGAAGCCTGACCTTTTCCCCGAAAGGCATTTCACAGGAACATCCTGGAACGTGTCCTCCCGTGGAGCTTCTGGGGCACACTCTCTCCGCGACACTGCCAACTGTGTCGTCGCTCTGGGCCAGCCGCCTGCTCCGGCACCTGCCACCTGGACGTGTGCTGGAAGGCGGAATTCTCACTGCAGCGGCTGCCACAGTGTCCCTCCCCCCACCCCCCGCCGAAACGCCGGCCACTTGGAACCCGCAGGTGTGATCGATTTGAAGTCATGAGTGTTCACAGGGACACTGATGGAACCTGGGACGCAGAGCGGGCACCTGAAGCGGCACATGGAGCAGGGGGATCCGTCAGCACAGCCCAGGATCGGCGCGGGAGCCGAGCCGGGAACAGGGCAGGGAGCTGACGACTGGCGGGGCGGGGCGTGGGCCCAGGAGGGAGCTGCCCAGCCCCGGTACAGCACGACGAGGGTGGTGACCGCGGGGGCCGCAAACGCTCGCGCACGCAGCCAGCCTCGCTCTCCCGCACGGTGCGAGGGCGCCAGGCTCCCCGAGTCTCCAGGACACCCTTCCGCCATCGCTCTAGGTCGCAAACAAGGGGCCTTGCACGTGTGACGGTGACACTCATGAAAACGCGCCAGGGCAGGCCGCCCTCCCCGTCCTCAGCAGGACAGCGCGATGGGAAATCTGTGCAGTGGCACGTGGGAGCCTCAGGGCGAGTTTCCAGGCAGAGGCCTCTGTCACCAGCGTTGGGGACCCGGATGCAGGGGGCGGGACTGCCGGGGCAGTCTGTGTCATCGGGGCCGAGCAATGGCATCCCTGGTGGGATGTGGGGGACGTCATGCACGTTCAGGGCAGGGCTGGCCGGGCCGTGATTATGTCCCCAAGCGACTTCTTGGTGCTTCTCCCCCGGTGACACTGCACAGAGGCTGAGCCACTCGTGGACCCCACAGATGAGACCTGAGGCCTGCCCGCCGACCTCCCTGCATCGGAAGCTTCTGTGTGGCCTCGGCCACGTGGGTGCCGTCACCTGCCCACGAGACAGACGAGACCGTGCTGAGCCTGTGTGTGTGTGAAAGCCAGCTCCGCACCCACTTTCCCACGACGCTCCCTTGACTCCCAGTGCCACCGCATCTAGATTTCCCTCCCGTCACTCTGTGGCTGGGGGTGGCACAGGGGCGCTCCCTGGCCCTGGCCGCAGGGAGTGGGGGAGCAGGCGGACCTCGCTGTGCACCGGTTCGGACGCGTCTGCGGGCCATCTGATGACACTCAGGTCAGAGCAGAGGCCACCGGTGTCCTGACAGTCCTGAGAGCCCCGAGCATTCGGCAGGAACCCTCCCTGCCACAGGCACATGTGCATACACAATGCGCACACATGCACATGTGTACCATACAGGCGTGCACACATGCACACACACATGCACACACGCACAGATGCACGCGCACTCACAGGATACACACATACGTGCACACACACACGCAGATACAGCACACACACAAGC
>NW_024342469.1:1098953-1102305 GCF_902729225.1 Pteropus medius | reverse complement strand
CACGTGCACTCACAGGATACATACATGCACACACGGAGATGCACACACGTACAGCACACACACAAGCACACATACACACATGCACACATGCACAGTCGCATACACACAGACACACGCACAAACAGGCACACAGTGCACAAAAGCACACGCACAGCTGCACACACAGAGACACACATGTGCACATACACATGTACATAGCCACACACAGACACGCATGCGCACACACACACACACATGCTCAGACACACACGCTCCTCCGAGGGCCCGTGCACATGGACCAGGATGTCCAGGGACACTCGCGGCATCAGGTCACCATGGCGAGTGGGCAGTAAGCCACTGTCACCTGCCTGGTCATCGGCTTGGCACACACCTTGTGCAGAGCGGGCGGGGCGGGAGGACCCACTCACTGGAGACCAGGGCGGTCCGGCTTGTGTGTCCGGTGGTCTCCGTGGCGTGTCTCACGCTCGTGCGGTGCGGAGCCGGTCCCTGGAGTCGCGTCGCTGCGGCTTTACCAGGGTTCGCATGAGCCAGAGCCACGTCCGCGGTCCGCCTTCCACAGACATCTCCATCGCGGGCCTTCGGGACCCCGTCTTGGAGGCCCAGGACGCGGGAGCCATGGCCTGCAGATGCCGCCGGGCGCAGGGAGGCGCAGGGACACGCGCCCTTGGGGCCGAGGGGGGACAGCGATACGCTGCCCTTGGGGGCGCGGAGAGGCGCGGGGACACGCCGCCCCTGGAAACAGGCTCTTCCCCGCGGGCAGCCTTGCCTCGCCGCGTCACCCCCACACCCGCCCGCCGGCTCCGCCCTTTCCTGGGCCCCTGGCCGCGAGGCCCGACATCGACTCTGCCTCTGCGCGCCTTCCCAGGGCGGCGTCTGCGTGGAAAGGCCGCCCAGCGTGCGGGGGGCGGGAGGGCTCCCCGAGCTGGGCCTGTGGGCGCGTCGCGGTCCCCGAAGCCGTGGGGGGTTGTCCCCCTTTGCGTGACAGCGTCCCCGCTCCAGGGCCAATGCGAGCTGCCCGCTCGGAGACCTGGGGCGCGCGACCAGTTTTACGCCAACGGGTCTGTGACACTGGGCTCCCGAAGCGGCTCCTGCCCCTGCGGGCGGAGTCAGCGCGGGGGTCGGGAGCCCGGGCCCGGTGCCCCTCGGGGGCCGGCGGCAGGGTGCTGGGGTGCTGGTCCCCGGAGGACTCTGCCAGGGGCAGCCACGGCCTGGCCCCCGCCACTGCGCATGTGCATCCCCAGGCCCACTGCAGGGCCGTGGGGTCGCGAGGTCGCAGGGTCACAGGGCGGGGGAGGAGGCCGGGCGCCCCCCCCAGTCCAGTCGTCGTCGTCGTCGTCGTCGTGGAAAGCGCGTCAGGTATGAGCTGGGAGACGCTCCCAGCGAGCGCAGGTGCTGAAAACTTCTTTGAAAATAAACAAACATCTGTTTTCCTGGGAACCATTGGGAAACGAAGGGAAGACATCAGGGTAATTTAATGTATGGGCGCATCGGAAAGACGCTGAAATATGCAATAAGTCACACGACCCGAGATGACTGGAGGGGGGCAGGGACGAGATCCGGCCACCCGCAGTGCTGCAACGTGCCTTTCTCGACAAGAGAAAAAAAAAAACACTCCCTTCGTGGGATACTGTGTTTTCAGTGAGTCTCGTAATGCAATTTGAAAAACCGGGTGACACTGATCCAAATTTGAGCTAGAAAACCTAGGATTAAACTTCTATCAGCCTAATGTACTCAAAGTTATGGCTGCAGGAGATGATAAATCTTGAAAATTTTCATCGTTCAAAACGTTTCAGTAGACGGTTTCGCAGTGACCCAGAGACTCCTGACCCTCACACAGCAACGGGAGGTGGCCCAGCCAGCGCCTCGTCCAGTGACAGCGTGGCCGCTGAGGGGGTGCGGGTGGGGGCAGCGGGGTCCTGTGGAACAGCATCCGGGCCCACCCTTGCCTGGCTGGCCCAACACACCCTTTTCTGCTGAGAGACGCAGGCAAGGCAGCGAAGCTGGCAGAGGAGACCTAGCTCCAGCAAAAGGCTGTCTGGGAAGCTGCTGTGTCCCCTGCCCCTCCCCCGCCTGGGACAGGGGCAGCAGGTAGTCACATGGGCTGTCCCGCCAAGGCCTTCCCCGCTGGGAGACACGGCCTGGCTCAAAACGCTTCCTCTCCCCTACCCCACACACACCCTCAGGCAGCACCAGCAAGAACCAGCGTGAGCTCCACTGGACCAGACCAACAAGGAAGTCCGGAGTGACGCAGCGAAGACTCTGAAGGTCTCTCCATCACTGTAACCGCGGCACACGGGTTGGTGGGGACCCACACGCTGGACACAAGCAGGGCTCCCGCCTGCTAAAATAAAAGCTATAAATGGGACCAGCGTCGCCTTGCATTCCAGACCAAATGCCCAGCTCGCGACCGAATGGCCCATGATACCAAGAGCCAGGAAAACCACGGCGTGAGTGACAGAAGACAGCCAGCCAACGCCGAGACGAGGCGGGTGTTGGGATCATCGGACGAGGACTTGAAGGCAGCCATCGTAACAGCGCTCCAGCGATCAATCACAAATGCTCTTGAAACACTCGAAGGAATGTGGCATCTCCACAACGAGACAGGGGCTAGAACGAAGGACCGAGGCGAGAATCCAGGAGCAAACGCGGGCACTGGCGGACGGGCTCGGTGGCCGGGGAGAGAGAACGAGAGCCGAGTCAGTGAACTTGGGGCAGACAACAGAATTCACACGATCGCGGCACAAGAGCGAAGTCGACGGAAACCAGAAACGAACAGAGCCCCCGGGACCTGTGGGGAAATAACAAAGGAGCCAACGTTCTTATCGTCCTAGTCCCAGAGACAAGGAGGAAGAAAAGGAGCCGCAGAAATAATGGCTGAAATCTTCCCAAACTCGGCAAAAAGACACAAACGGGCACATCCACAAGAGCCACGCTGAGCACAGACAGATTAAACCAAAGGAAACCCACATTCACGCACTTGATGCCTAAAATTCTGAGAACTAATGGAAAAGAAAAACATCTTGAAATCAGCCAAGAGAAGGGACACAGACACCTGCGGAAGGACCCGAGTCTGGATGACAGAGAGTGTCTCGTCTGGAACCGTGAGACCAGACGCCGGAGACGCGACACTGCTCGGTCACGGAAAGAATCGGGCACGGTTCTGGTTCCGGCCAGTTACCCTCCAGGAATGGAGGAGAAACAGCAACGCTCGCAGCTGAAGAAAATCTAAAACAGTTTGTCCCCCTGAAGACTGGCTGAGCAAGTTCTTCAGACAGAAATGGAAGGATGGGCGGGGGGCGGAGCACCCAAAAGGAAGGGAGGAAGGAAGGAAGGGAGGGAGGGAGGAAGGAAG
>NW_024342469.1:1058280-1098942 GCF_902729225.1 Pteropus medius | reverse complement strand
GACAGAAACGGAAGGATGGTAGTGAACTTAAAAAAGGAAGAGGAGGAGGGAGGAGGGAGGAGGGAAGGAAAATTGGGAATATGGGCGTGTGCGATAGAATTTTATAAATTATATCCGACGGTGAAAACAAAATGGTAACACCTAATCGCCGATGAAATGATATTTAAAAGTGATCAAGATAAAAGGACCTAAGTATCGGCGAGGACCCCTCTCTTCGCTGAAGCTGGTACTAGAGACCGTTAAAAGTCACAAATGTATATTGAAATATCCAGAGAAACCCTTACAGAAAGATAACACTAAAACCACTATAAGTAAATTAAAGCAAAATCCTAAAACAATAACCCAGTATCTCAGAGGAAGATGAGGGAAGGGAGCAGAGGAATGACATGGAACAGATAGAAAATGACAAAATGGCAGACTTGAGTGCCAACCTATCGATAACCCCCTTAAATATAAATGGTTTAAATACACGTATTTAAAAAAATTAAAATTTGCAGAGTAAATAAAGCAAAACAAAACACACGATCCAACCGTATCCCGCTTCTAAGAAACGCGTTCCACAGTCAAAGGCATCATCAAGCTGGAAGTAACGGGTGGAAACCATACGCCGAGCAGACATCAGGTAAAAAAAAAAACCGTGTCTGAATATCCGATAAAGTGACTTCTAAACCAAGAAAATTACGAGCGATAATGAGTCATTACATAATGACACAGGGATCACTTTATTAAGAAGGCGTGACAGTCTAACACGCGTGCACAGCCAACAGCGAAGCTTCAAATCCAGGAGACAAGCCCATGACCGTCACGGAGCTGTGGTTGCCGGGGCCGGGGCCGGGGCCGGGGTCGCCTGACAGGTGCAGAGTCTCAGCTTTGCGAGATGGAAAGAGACGCGGGGGTGGGTGGTGGCCGCGAAACGGCGTGACTGCACTCAATTCTACTGGACCGTGCACTTGAAAGTGACTAAGACAGTACATTTTATCTTATGTGTATTTTACCACAGTAAAAAAAAAAAAAAATTAACCGATGGAAAAGGAGAAAAGAAAAATTCATAGGTGGTCCTGGGGACGCCGGCTACGGCCCCTGGGCGAGGGGCAGCGCTTTCCGACAGAAGATGAGCGAGGACGTGGACGATCCGAAACACACGGCCAGAAAACGACCTCATGGACCTGTATGGACAGGAGATAAAAACCGCAGAATGCCCATGATTTTTCAGGTGCTCGAGGAATGGTCACCAACATCGGCTCCATCCTGGGCCATAAAACAAACCCGAACAAATTTAAAAGTATCGACGTCGCGCCGAGTGAGCTCTCTGAATCTAACTCTAAGGGAGCGACGAAATAAATCTCTCAACAGGTGGAAATCAAGCAGCGCCCTTCCGAAGAGTAAAGGGGATGCAGAGCAAGTCTCGGAGGAAATCTAAAAGGTACAAGGACCCGAGCGAGACGAAAACACGACGTACCACAATTTGTGGGATTCGGTTCAATCCGTGCTGAGAATGTAATTTACGATAGTGCATGCGTACACGACAAGCAGTAAAAAAACCTCTCAAATCAATAATCCAGAATCCAGAAAAAGAGCAAAGCGAACCCGACGTGAGCAGAAGGAAGGACGTAATGTAGCGTCGAGACCAACGAAATCGAAAACAGGCGAACGATGGAGAAAAGCAAATGAACGGAAATCTGGGTCTTTTAAAACGTCAGTGAAACGGGTAAACCTCTATCGAGACTGAAAAAAATCCAAAGCGTGAAGGACAAATCGCCAGAGTTAGAGGGGCGATGGGGGGTGTCCCCGCTTGGAAAGGGCCCGGAGCCGTCGGAAGGCGTGGGGAGGGGACGCCGGGAACAAGCGCACGCTCGCTCGCCTGCCTCCCCGAGGGCCGGGGCCTCGAAGCCTCACGTGCCCCAGCAGACGCGAACGGGAACCGACGGCCGAACAGTCCCGTGACCAGTGAAAACCAAATGGGTCGCCCTGTGAGGAAGGGTCGAGGGTCACGCAGTTTCGCTGGAGAATTCTGCCAAACGCGGAAAGAAACATCGATGCCATTTTTCTACACTTTCTCCTACGAAAGAGGAGGGGATGTGTCCCGACGCCTCTCATCGGGCCAGTGCCCCTCAACACGGAAACCAGGCCAGGACGGAACAAGGAGAGAAAACCGATATCGCTCATGAACTTAACGGAAAACTCTGCAACGAAGTATCCAGCAACAGAAGGACACCTGCATGCATCCTGATCGACAGGGATTCACGGCAGGGAGGCGACACCTGAAGGTCAAGCAGTGTGATCCACCATATCGACAAGCCGGAGAAGGAAGGTCCGATCGCGATGGATCCAGATACAGAAAAAGCTCCTGACGAAACACGGCACACTCACGAGAAAGACTCTCGCGAGTCAGGGGCGGCTGTGCCACCTCCGGGCCGAGGTACTGAGCGGGCCCCTCCTCGGAACCGGGAGCAGGCACAGAGGTCCACTCGCCTCGAACACAGCACCGGGAGTTCCAGCCACGTGAATGAGGCCGGAAGGGGAAACGGGGCCCGCAGGTCGGGGAGGAGGAAGCGAAAGTAATTCCATGGGTAGATGACGTGATTGACCCTAAATGGAAAGTCTCAAGACACCTACAAACGAATTCCTAGAAATCATGAGTTCGGCGAGACCGTAGAACAGGACACCGAAAAATCATTTGCGAATCCGCATACTAACGGAGCATGAGGAAATGCCAATCATCATTCGCAATCGCTCCAAAGAGAATCGAGCACTTCGTCTTAGTAGACGCTGAATGAAAAACACACAGACTGCTCATGCTACGTTTTTTAAAGATGCTGATACGAAGGACCTAAATAAATGGAGAGACGACCCACCCTCGCGGATCGGCAGACTTAACGCCGTAGAGATCTCAACTCCCTCCTCCTTCCAGCTGGTCTCTAGGTTTAACGCGATCCCCGTCCAAACCCCAGCGAAGTTTCTTGTAAACACAGCAGAGTGATTCTGGAGCTGATGTGGAAAGGCGCAGGGCTCACATTAGCTCAGTGAATCTTAACGAAGAATAGTAAAGCGGCGAGGATCGCGCTACCGATGTGACAACTTCCCGCGTAGCAAACAGAACGACGGGGCATGAGCCGAGATCCACAGACGGAATAGAGCGCCCAGAAGTAGCGCCGCGCGAACGTGCACGGCTGACTTCTGACAAAGACACAGAAGGACGTCGACAGGAAGCACGGCCTTCCCAGCAGGGGCTCCTGGAGCGAGTGATTAGTCACAGATAGCACAGATAACAAACCTGTGCCTGGGGTTCAAACCCCACAAAACCTAACTCCAGGGGGGGTGAGGACTTCCATGCCAAGTGTAAAACGCTAACTCCTTGAGGAGGTAAACACAGGAAACGACAGTCCTCGGCGTCCGTGGCTCAGCAAACGCTCTTCGACCCGACGAAGCATTATCCAAAAAGGGAACGTGCGTGAATTGAACCTCCGCGAAATTTTAAAAACTTTCCTGCGTGCGAGTCCGTGCGAGGCCGCGCGTCAGGCCGAGCGCCGAGGCCAGAGCCAGAATGAACCCTCAGAGTGGAGCACGAGAAGCGGGCGACACGCTGCGGGAGCTCACAAGACGTGAACAAAACTTCCACCGAAGGACGTGCGCAGACGGCCAACAGGCACGGGACAAGGCGTTCGCCAGCATCGGCCACCGAGGAAAGGCTCATCGAAGCCCCCGAGAGCTAGCACCGTACACCTCTCGGAACGGGTAAAAAACAAACCAACACCGAGAACATCGAGTGCGGACGTGGACGAGGACACACAAGGCCGCTCACACTGCTGGGCCGGCAGTTTCTCCGAAAACTAGAGTCACGATTACCGGACGGCGACGGTCTCGAGCGTGTATCCTGGAGAAGCGACAAACGTAGGTTCACGGGAGTGGACGCCAACGTCCACAGCCAGCTTTACCGTAACAGCCAGCGCGCGGGAACCGGCTGTCCCCGGTGAGCCGATGGCCAGGCTAGCTGGTCCACCCGTCCCACGGAAAACCGCTCGGAAGCGAGGGGGGCGCGAACTGCCAGCGCAGGCGACTTGGACGCACCTCCAGCGAATCCCGCCCTGCGGAGTGGCCCAGCCCTGCAGGTCACCTGCGGTGCGGGTTCCGTTTATTTAACTTTTTCGACAGAATCGTTTTAGAAACAGAGGACAGCTTGGTGGCCGCCGGGGGTCAGGGATGGGGGAGGGGCTTTGCGATGGGCCGTTCAGCGCCCCGATGGTGATGGTGGAAACGCACACCCAGGCGGGTGGTAAAACCGTGGTACACAACTAAACGCGCACACGGCCTCGGGCGAAACCGGGCAGGTCTGAGTTTTGTAAACGGTCGCCACTGGGGACACGGCTAAGTGCGTGACGGGCCCTCCCTACTCCTTGCAACCGCGTGTCAGTCAACAGTCACCTCCGCGAAAACGATGCGTGTGCACGTTGACAGCTTCCGCCAGAATCCGATCCCGCTCTGGGGACCCTCGAAAGCAGGAAGCAGGGACCACGGAGAAAACGCAAGGGCGGAGTCTGCTGGGCTGGAGCTGCAGTGTAGACAGGCGCACGGGGGCCGAGACCGGCTGCGACGAAGCGGCCATGTTTATCCTTCACCGCCGGGAGACTGTCACCTGTGGACGGGTTTGTCCTGGAGGACACCGAGGACAGGTGTGGCGGGCTTGGCATCACGATGTTAGAAGCCAGCAGCTTGTCGATGTGACGTGTGTCTCGTCTGAGATATAGCAGGAGGGCCTGGGTTCTGGGCCACTGTGGGTAGCGGCCGTACCCAGGCCTGGGGACACGTACACGTCACCAAGGGCCCAGCCCGGGATGACCACTGTCTCTGGAGTTCCCTGGTGTGGGATTCGGAAGGGTAAAAGCTGGGGAGAGACAGGTTCTGTATTTCGGAGACGCAGACTCCCTCGGCCCCCGGACCACAGAGACGGCTCGTCAGGTCCCAGCGTTGCTGTCACCGAAGACACTCAGAGCCCCACCCTTCCTCGTCCGGCTCCTTGTGGGTTCGCCGAGGGGAGGTGCCCACGTGGGAGTGGAAGAAGGACCTCAGCCGTGAGGGTCAGGGGCCTGGCCGTGTAACCTCTGGGTCGCCCCCGCTTCCCTGCTGGACCCTACAGGCTGAGGCCACTGAGGATATTGTGCGTGAGCCGCCGGCTCCCTCCAAGGGAGCCCGGCACCGGAGGCCCAAGCGTGCGGGGCGGCGGCTGCGCGTAGTCACGTCTCCCACGACCCAGCCCACTGCACCCTCCCCGGCATGCGGGGGTCTGGGTTGGAAACCCGGGGTTGAGCTCCCAGGGTTGACAGAGAGGGGCCCCACGCGAAGCCCACGTGGGCCCCGCTCCACCCCTCCTCGGACTGGCCCTTCCCTGGGGGCCACCCGTCCCCCCAGCCTCCTGTCCGCGGACCCTCAGCTTTTGACTCCCGCTCTGCAGGGTCCCTCCTGGGCCTGGGTGTGTGTGTCCCGTCCAGGTGCCACTACCCAGCTCTGAGCCGTGGGTGTGAGAATGATCACACTGGGACACTGAGGGGCCCTGTCCTCACGGGCTCTGCTTGGCCAAGCTGCCCAGCCCCCCGCTGCTTTGCTAAGGACACCCGCCCCCGGCTCTGCCCGGTTGAGGGCCCGTCTGGTGGGCACGGGGTGGGGGTCAGGCAAATCCCAAAACCTAGGCTAGCATCGTGAATGTGTGGCCCGTGGTCGGTGACTCAGGCTCACCATGAGAGATCGTGGTTCGGCTGTGGCTTCACGGAAGTTCTGGAAGCCTGCTGTGTCCGTAGGGGAGGGACCGCCAGCCCTTTACAGGCCTGTGGTCTCGGAGGACAGACCTGGCGAGTGCCTGCAGTCAGCGGACTCCGCCCTGGGCGGTCCCGGTGGTCACTGCCCACCCATGATCCGCTGTCCCCGGGGCCAGCTGCGCGTCTACAGCACGGCCATCTCCGTGGTGTGAGGCCCCCAGGTGGTCTCGCCACGCGGGGCCGCCACCCCTCACAAGCCCACGCGGCCCCTCACCCCACGGTGCAGGCCCTGGGCCTCTAGTCCTTCCTGAGACTCACCCCGCCTCGCCCGGGAAACTCCGTCCTCTGGTCCACTCAGGCCATCTGTGTCCTCTTCCAGCTGACTTCAGAACCAGGAGGGACCACAAGGCCTCTGTGCACCTGTCCCCCAGCCGGGAGCCAAGCAGGTACCCGGCCGGCCTCCGTCTCTTACACACCCCTGCATCTGGCCGCGTCTCGTGCCTCCGGAGAGGTGCCCCGTGCAAGGAGCGCCCAGCAGCCCGGTCCCGGGGGCTCTGACGGGTCCCCCCACCCACAGGCTGCACACAGTCACCCCCTAACACCTACAAGCTAGACCTCACCACGGTCTTTCCGGGGTCAATGTACGCACATGGATCGCCACGCCTGTCACGTCCCAGCCTTCACGCGAAGCAGCCGAAACATTCGGGGGAGAAAGCGTAAAATTGCTTATTTTATCGAGCTGACTAATTGGAACAAGTCAGACCCTCTTATGAAGACACAGCGCTGAGGGGCTCGGTCTGACCTTCCCCTCGTCCCCAGAGCCGCCCTCGTCCTCAGAATCGGCCGGCTGTCAACGTTCGGGGCTCTTCTGCGGGACGCTTGGATTCATTGTCCTCAGTGGGTCCATTTTCCCCGATGAGAAACGAGCGAGCCCGTCTCCCAAAGTCCTTCCTCGTCTTTGCGAGGGGCAGGGGAGGGAACGTGCGCTCAGACCTCGGGGATGTTGCTGCTCCTTAAAGAAAAAAAACCGAGTAGAGGGAAACGGGGACCTGTGAAAAGGCCACGTTCGCTGCCGCTTCGGCAAGAACTCCCGTGTTAGCCCCACCGCGGCCGAGGATGAGCGGGCAGAGCGGCGGCTGTGAGCGCGCAGGAGCCCAGCGCCTCGCTCGGCCCAGGAGGACCCGGCCGCTCTCCGCGTCTCCCGGGAGGTCCCCGAACGCTGATCCCGTGCAGGGGGGGCCGTTGCACCCCACCGGGCAGCTAAGACAGCTGTCGGCGAGTGCTCAGGGGATGGGCCTGCTGGGGTGACCCTGGGGGGCGCACACATGTCGGACCACGAAGCTTCCTGGGGAGCACGTGGAAGCCACTGGAAGACCAGGTGGAGGCTGGTTCCGCCCCCCTGTCCTGCCCCCCACTCCCCCCCGGGCTTCTCCGACATCCCCAAACCAGAGGCAGAAAGCAGGGGCCCGGCGGGCGAGGCTCTGCCAGTGAAGGTGGCGGCCTCGTCCTGCCTGGCGTCCGCATGTTTGTGGGGCGACGTGGGGGACTGAGCAGGGGCGGAATTCGGAGCCGAGCGGGAGAAGCCGGAGGCCCTGACTCGAGTCCCGATGACGCCGCGCCCAGCGGTGCTGCGGGCGAGGCCGGCCGGGGCGGGGGCGGGGGGCACCCCCTGGCGGCGCAGGCAGACCCCGGGGTCCCCCAGGGCCGGCGTGGGTTCGTGTCCGTCTCTGCTTCTCCATCTCCGCCCGCCCGTCTCCCTCTCCCTCTTTCTTTCGGTACTTTATTTGGTTTCCTGGAGAATTTCCAATGGGAGAAGAAAAGCCGCACCCTTACTGAGTGGCTTCACCCAGCCAAGAGAGTCTACCGTTCTTGTTTGTTTGTTTGTTTGTTTGTTTGTTTGTTAATAAAAGCGTTTCGATCCCGTTTCTTGATATTAAGGGTCTGGACGCAATTCCGTTCCCAACCCTGTGAGTCTCAAACTGCTGACGCCCCGTGACACCGACATTTCTCTCTGGAACTCCTTGGGGCCTGGGAATGAGATGCTCCGACAGATGCCGCGCCCCACGAGCAGCCCGCCCGCCCCCCCCCCGCCTCGCCGAGGGGGACGACTCTACATGGGGGGCCACCGTCCTGCCCACTGACGCCTGGGGGTTCGCATTCGTACACCAGTTATGAATGTCGGTTTTACTGTGGCTGTCCCCTACCTTCGAACATCGGTTTTTCCATGAAGATGATAAGGCCGCTGCCACCACGGACGAGCTGCCGCATCTCATGGCGTGACACCACGCAGGTTCGTTTTCTGGTCACGAGGCACCTGGCACGCGTTAGGTGGCCCTTTCCGCCTGGTTTGCTGCCTGATGGACACTCACCAGCGCCCGCCCCGCCCCCGCCCTGCGTCCATCCGTTGTCTGTACGTCGACCACGTTTCCTCCAGCTCTGCTGACCGGCCGTTCCCCGCGCACGTCTGCCCCGGGGGTTCTTGATTTCTGAGTCTTCTAATCGTTTCTGAGCACGTCACTGCTGGAATCCTGAGCCACAGGGAGAATTGTGGGGGGCCCTGAGGCCCCCAAACCCCACCCATGCCACCCAGGGGCCGCCACGTCCATGCACCCCAGATTCCCATCTGCCCATCTCCACATGCGCTGCCAGTCTTCGGGTTTGGGGTGCCTCTGGGGGCCGGACGCCCGGAGAGAGGGAACACGGGAGATGGCATTTCAGGGCCCCAGGATTCTCAAGGGAATGGCTGGCACTGCGAGGTGGCGTCTGTTCCCAGACACACAGCACGGCACACCCAGACGTGCCGTGGGGACTGGGGCGGCTTCTGCCGAATGTGCAGTCCTGTGGGGGGCTGGGGGGCCAGTGCTCTCAGTGGCAATGAGGAATGAACCGTTCTCGGGTTGGAACAGCACACGGAGGAGATGGCTCGGGCAGAAACATCCTGAGCTGGCTGGCCCGGCCTCCGCTCCCCAGGGACTGCTCCCAGCCCCAGCCACCGAAGGGTCTCCACGCCAAGAAGTGAGGAAATTGGCAGCTGGCTGTACATAAGCTGACGGTAAATAAGGCGGCCTGCTGAATTAAAATGCAAGGCATTTCTGCCCGCTCCCTGACAGCCACTGAAGGGTAAAATCGCCAGTCTTTCCATGGGAGAAATTAGCATTAATAAGATAAAACCGTACTTGGAGTAACTGACATTTTGATGAATGTGCGGCAGGATTGGATGGGAGACTTTTGATGGATAATATTTTGGGTTGCCTCAGGTTGCGTTTAATTGTTCTCCGTTCTCAACTTTAGTTAAGTGAAATAGAAAACCTCGGCAGTGTTGGAATTTATCTTTCAGGAGGCAGATGCACGGCTTAATGATCAATCCGGGCTGCCTGCCGCCCCGCCTGCCGGAAGCGGTGAGTCGGAGCGGATGCCACGGGCCCTCCGGCCGCTGCAGACCTCACGCGGCCTGCGGGGACCCCTTCTCCCCTGGCTAAGTGCTCGCCCCGAAGACGTGATCAAATGACAAACACCAACCCCCCGCAAATTCCCATAAAACTCTAAGGTAATTCCAAACAGAACTTCAGTGTGCGTGTGTGCGTGTGTGTGTGCGTGTGTGCGCGCGTGCGTGCGTGTGTGTGTGTTCAATTTGGATAAAGAGATGGAAAATGTGTGTCAGAAAATACATGTCTATAAGAAAACTATGAAGAATGAAACCGAGGGGTCCTGGCCTGAGAGCATCACAGCTTCGTGACGCTGGGGACGGGGGAGGGGAGGGGCCCGCCCCCCGGGAAGGGCGCCCTCCTCACGGGTGCGCTGACTCCTGCCTGTCTGTGTGGGAGCCAACGAACCCGGCTGCCAGCTGGTCGCACACGCGGAAACAAACAGCAGATGCGTCAGATGCTAAAAATCTTCAAAATAAAAGAATGCAGTCTCAGAAGAAAATTAATGTGTGTATGTAGAACCTATGGTTTAGGCGAACGTTTTTGAGGAATAGTAGCAACTAAGAAGCACTTGAAGAAAAAATAAAGAAACAATGTGACTACATTTCGACCAACGTGTAACATAACAGACCGTCACTCGAATGAAAAGTGATGGGGCCACATTTCCAGGGCAGAGAGCGGGTAGACAGTTAATAGCTATAACCTATGAAGGGCTTTTAAATTTGACTCGTAAAAGACAAATAAGGCAGAGTATATAGATAGGCACCAAACAGAACATTTTCCCAAATGGCCAAAAAAAATAATGTGTAAAGTACCCCAAGTCACAAGTAGCCAGAACATGCTAAGTATTTTAGTAAGGAGATACAGAATCACCTCCCCAACAGGCAAAAATCGGGACGGCGACACGTTTGGGTGAACCTGACGGAAAGAGCATCCGTGTGTTACTGCGGGAGAGGCGAGTTACAACTGCTCTTTTGAGAAGTCGTCTGGAAAAATGTATTTAAATTAAAAATACACAAAACCTTACAGCGGACTTCTCACCCTGAATATTTGTTCCTGAGAAATAAGATCGGCGGGGAGCCAGGCGGGGAGGGGTGACGCGCACAGCGGGCCACTGCGTCACGGAGCTGAGAAGCAGACAGCGTACGAGGGACCCGGGTGTGACCCCAGCCACAGGTGTATAATTACTATAAAAACTGGGACATTCCACACAGCACAGCCTAAGGTGTGTGATATGATTACATTTAACGCAGCGGGGTGTGTGTGCATGGTGTGCGCGCATGTGTGTGCATGTGTGTGCACGTGCGCGCTCGCATGTTCATGTGTGTATGTGTTCATGTGTGTGTGTGTGTGTGCGTGTGTGCACATGCATGTGCGTGCATGTGTGTGTGTGCAATGGGATGGGCCAAGTGTGCTCCCCAGGGGTCCGGGACGCGTGTTGGGTGCATGGTTCCTGAGCGCGTCTGCTCCTCCGCACTGCGCAGTGTCCCCAGTCTGAGCCTCCAGCCTCTGCGGGACCATGAGGCGCGTCTCCCTGGCTTGGCCCACTGTGTCTACGAGTCCACGGGCCCCGTGGCCTGCTCTGTGCTGGGACCTGAGCTCCCGTGGGGAGCAGAGTGTGCCAGGGGAAACCAGGCTGAGAGGAATCTGGGCGGAGGGGCCTGAGGGCAGAACCCCTGGTGGCCCAGGGACTGCCCTGGACCATGCAGCAGCCCCTGGTCTGGAGGCAAAGCACAGCCTGCTGTGAAAAGTGAGGTAGCCCAGAGGGTC
Organism: Pteropus medius; assembly: GCF_902729225.1. Classification (NCBI taxonomy): domain Eukaryota; kingdom Metazoa; phylum Chordata; class Mammalia; order Chiroptera; family Pteropodidae; genus Pteropus; species Pteropus medius. Next base: position 1,087,997 of record NW_024342469.1, on the reverse strand, counting down.
CCTGGCGACTGCCAGCTCTGCCCTGCCCCCCCGCTGTGCCCTAGAGCCTTCTGCACAGTGCCTCACAGCCAGCCTTGCAGGTGGGACATCTGAGGTTTCCAGGAGTCAGGACAGGCTCCCCAGGGCTGAGACAGGGCTTAAACGCGCATGCCCATTGCCTAGCTCGCCATCCGAGGGCCTGCGTGCCAGGGTGCCAGGCCCCGGGGTATAGGAGGCTGAGGGCTTGACAGGGAGCCCAGGCCCGCGGTGGGCAGGGGCCGAGCTCACGCCGAGGAGTGTGCATTCAGCGGCTCTCGTCCGACCGTCTAGAGAGGCTTCCTGGGCACGGCGGACGCAGGCGCTGGGGCCGAGCACAGGGAGTGTCATGCAGACGAGACACCCAGCCTGTCGGGGGCGCTTAGGTTTCCACTCACAGGGCACTCGGAAGCCAGCAAGGCCGGGGCTGGAGTTGGACAAGCCCCGGCCTGGTCCAGCCTCAGACACCGAAGGAGCCTGTGAGCTTGCCTGTCCCTCGTCCCCCATGAGGGGCGCTTAAGGGGTGGCAGGTGGCAGGAGGCTGTGGGGCGGGATAGTCAAACGCTGGGACGGGCGAGCAGGCACCTCCCTGGTTTACCTTCCAAGACACGAGTTGCCATTCCAAATATCTCTGTGCATTTTTAAAAGTTCAGCCCCGTCTTTCAAACGAGGGACCCACGGCTGGGCCCGGTGGGCGGGGGTCCACGCTGAGGCCCCTCCCTTCCCCGCCTTAGCCGTCCACCGACTTCCCGAAGGGGCTCCCCGGGCTGCGGCCCGCTCAGGGCCTCGAATGACGCCCCCGGCTCGCTGCGGAGTTTGGCAGAGCTCAGGCACAGGCCCTGGCAAGGCCGTGGAGGTGGCAGACTGGACATGGCTTGGACGGCCCCCCTGCCCATTCGTCCGTGATTCACTGCTGGGTCCGCGCCCAGGAAGGCGCCGGGCCCGGCCGGAGACCGGCCGCAGCTGTTCCCCCGGCCGAGGCCAGGGGGCTGCGGTCCGCGCCAGCCTGGACGCCGCCTCCCCTGCGGGCGGCTCTGTGGCCCCGGCCCATCGAAATCTCCACCATGAAATGTGCCCCAGAGGCCCTGGGGAGTCGCAGGTGTCACCGGGGATGGGGCCGGGAGTCGGCGGAATGACATTGCCAGAGCTCCTGTGGCACAGGGCTTCCTGTGCTCGGCCCCAGGGCAGCCGGGTGGGTCCTGCACGCCTGGTCCTCGGCTTGTTTCTCGGCAAACGCAGGCCCACGTCCCACAGCGCCCTGAGAGGACACGGCCGCTGGCCGGGAGGACGCGGGGCTGGGCGAAGCTGGCGGAGACGTGCGACCTCTGACCCCGCAATGCTGCCCCCTGCCCAGCGCCGCAGCTGCTCGGACGTGCTGAGCGGGCCGAGGGCTGCAGTGGGGCAGGCCGGGGGGACCGTCAGAGGGCCTGCGAGGATGGAGGAGAATCTTCAGCCTGGGGGCCCCGGCCCTGTGGGGGAGAGCGGGCTGGGGTCTCAGCCAGCCCTGTCCCCTCCCAGCTGGCCCTGTGCACCATGTGACAGCAGATCCGCAGCAGGAGATCTGCAGGACGCTGGGTCTGCGTGGGGCTGAGGCCCCGCCCGGGAGCCCCTCCCCCCAGACAGGGCTCATCCGGGCAGCCAGAGCACCCGGCCAGACCCTCAGCCGGGGAGTGACGTGTGCCAAGGCTCCCAGAGCCTCTCGCTGGAAGGCGCCTCTGCTCCCTGGCCCGCGTGGCTTCTGGGGGACACCCACGCTCTGGGTTAATGGACTGCCATAGTTTGCTCTGACACCTTTGATGTTGACCCTTCCCCGAGAACGAGCGGCAAAGAAAGACTTGAATAACTCGCTCTGTAACTGAGAAGTGCTCGCGATGACACGGCTAATCCTGTTCTCCATAGCTGGCAGAACACTCCAAGTGCCTCTCACGCTTTCCGGATCTGACAGTTTTAATTATTTCCCCGCACCACTATCGATCCGGTGGGTCAGCCTGGGACTTTGAAGGAAGGCCCTTGTCGATATCCACTGCCAGTCCCAGAACCAGTCACCGCCCGGCCACGCATGGGGTCCGGCGTGTTCTGCCAGCCGGGGCAGGGAGGCTGGCGGCCCCCCGCTCTGTGGGAGCAGCCATATCCTCTCTCTGGAGGCGTTACCTGTGCCCACCGCTGCGGGCAGCCCTCCCTGGGCGTTCCGCGTGTGAGCCCAAGGTTGGGGCAGGGGGTGAAGCGCAAAGCCCCCCGCTGCGATGAGCCAGCAGGGCAATGACATGCGCCCTCCCACACGCACGTGCAGGTGTGCAGGTGAGACACAGGAGCGCACCTGGATGGCCAGACCCATCTTCTGGAACGGGAGCGGCGCCGACCTGCTTCTGTGCCTGTGCGGCTCACGGCTCACATTTAACGTTGTGTTTAGCATCTTTCCATCGCCCACAGACCTGCCCGTGACACACGATGGCCGCGGGAAGCCCCGGGTCCAGACACCCGGTCGACAGCCCACACTGTCCCTGCCCCTGGAATCGGAGCGTCCCTGGTGGCCTTCCGCGTGGACCTGCCCCTGCAGGAACATTTCGGTAGGTGTCTGTGCACACAGGCGTGAGCCTTCCCCAGAGCTGACGTGGGCTTTAAGTGGGGACGGTCCCGGGTGCACTGTCCCCCAGAAGGCCTTGCCCTGAGCGCTCCCCAAAGGGCGCCCCAGACCTGGCCAGCCGGGCAGGGCGGGGCCTGCTTCCTGCAGCTGTCACTCAAACACACTCCCCACGCTTAATTTCCAGCCCGGCGGGGGCGTGGCTTCCGGCTAGGCGTGGCTTCCGGTTAGGCGTGGCTTCCGTTTATCCACCTTTCTATCCTCCTGTGAACCTCGCTCGTTTCTCTGTTTTGCTGCCTTTGTCTTGATCAGTCCGCGTGATTCCTGATCCATCGCGAATATTAATCTTTGATTTTACATGTACAGTCAATCTCTTTTCTACTATTTCTATTCATTGCTTACGATGCCGTTTCTATCAGACGTTTTCATTTTCGTGTTGACAAATCTGTTTTTTGTCACAACGTCTGAGTTCTGTGTTACTTAGGAGGGAATTTTTTGGTTATTTATTGCCTGTGGTGGTTATCTATCTTGATTTTTCCCCGATCGGCCATAATGTTCTCAAAACAAACTGTGAATTCAGTGCTACTTGGCATGTGAGCTCCCTCCCACGCCGGCTTCTTGTGTATGTTCAGCTCTTTCTCTGAATTTTATTATTCTTTTCTCTATTGATCTTTCTATTTTTACCCCTGTGCCAATATATTGTCTTTCGAATCCATTATGACACAGTCTTCCTTGATACCGGTTGCGAGACCATCTGCATTGTTCTTTATCTATATTTTCATGGTCAGGCTTGCCAATTTTCCGCTTCATATATATTTTAAGATGAAATTTCACAAGACATAAAATTGGGATTTTTGATTGAAATTGCATTAAATTTACACAGTAATGTGGGAAGAATTCGTACCCTCACAGTGATGTTTCTCCACTAATGCATGCTGTATCTCCCATTTACACGGGACTGCTTTGTCTTTCCAACAATGTAACTTCCTTGAATGTAAACATTGTATTTCAAATATTTTTTCCAGATAGTCTGTTTCCATCATTAATATGAATGTGGTAGATGAGGATTTTTTCTACTTGGTTATTGTAGGCATGTAATAAAGCTCCTCTTTGGAATATTTTGGTCTGATACCTAGCCACCTTCTGTATTTTAAAATAATTCTAATAATTCTTAAAATAATTCTAATAATTTATTTCCTTCTATCGGATTTTCCAGATACTCCCATTTCATCAGTTCATAATGATATGTTTTTGAAAAGCTCCTTCCTTCATAAGGCGCACAGCCCCTTCATCTTGTAACTTTGCATGAAGACTCTGTCTCTTAGTGTGATTGCCTGTCTTATTTCTCGTTCATTAATTCCTCACTTTCTTAAGGAGCATCTGTTTTCTGCCAGCCCAGATTCTCGGCCCTGCAGATACTAAGCAGAACAAGTCCCTTGGTGAAAAAGCATAAAAAATGAACAAAGACAATACTTTTCCATCAAAAGAAAAGCAGGGAGCTCCAGGAACACTGCCGGCCGACTTCTCAACGGAAACTTTGCGGGACAGAAGGGACCGGCACAAAATATTCACACTGTTGGAAAGCAAGGACCTACAACCAAGACGGCTCTACCCAGAGAGGCTGTCTTTAGAATCGAAGGACAGACAAAGAGCTTCACAGACAAGAAAAAGCTCAAGGGGTTCACCCACGCCGAGCCAACATTACAGAAAATGTCAGACAGTCTTCTTTAAGAAGAAGGAAGAAAACAGATCAGAGATAGGAATAATAAAATGGCAATAACTACACATCTATCAACAATGACTTTAACCGTAAAGGGATAAAACGCTCCCATCGAAAGATAGCGTGGCTGAATGGATAAGCAAACCAGAATCCTACATATGCCGCCTACGAGAGACTCGCTGCAGGTGGAAAGACACTCGCAGACTGGAGTAAGGGGAGGGGAAAAGGCGTTTCGTGAAAAGGGAAACAGACGAACGAAAGGCCAGGGTAGCAGTACCTACATCAGACAAAACAGACTCGAAGACAAAGGCCATCACGAAGACAAAGAAGAACTCGATAATCCCACGCACGGGTGTTTATCCAAAGAAACCCAACACTCTACTTCGAAGGGACGAGTGCATCCATGTGCTCATCGCAACATCGTTTAGAGGAGCCACGATGGGGAGGCCACCTGGGCGTCCATGATGGATGAAAGGATAAAGAAGAGGCGGTACGAACCACAATGGAGTATGACTCGGCCATAGAAAAGAATGGAAGGTCACCATCTGCAGCCTCGTGGATGGGCCCGGAGGGCGCTGTGCTGAGCGGAACGAGTCAGACTGAGAAAGACGAACGCCAGGTGACCTCACTCACGTGTGGGACCCGACGAGCGAAACACAAACAGACTCATCGATACGGAGAGCGTTTTGAGGGGTGCCAGGTGGGAGGGGGCTGGGAGGCTGGGTGCAAAAGGAGAAGGGGTTACCGACTGGTCGCAGAGATGTAAAGTACAGTTTGGGGGACGTATCAACGTCATAGCCACGTCTGGTGCCAGGCGGGGACTAGTCTGACCGTGGTCACCTCGTAAGTTATGTAAGTGTTGTCCACCTCACCATGTTGTCCACTTGAAGCTGATATAATACTGTGTGCCGACTCTAAATAAAGCATTTAAAAAATGTTTTTGAAAGAAGATACTTTTTATTATTAATCTGTTAAAACTTCATATTAAACGGGCAGTTAATCTGTGGAACGCACTCAGTGTTAATCAAGATGCTAACGGGTTTCGTTTCCTCTAAAATTTGTTAATGTTTGTGAATAAACTTCCCAAAGTCGAGAAATCTTTTTGTTTTTTGATAAAAAGCCTTTTTTTTTAGTGCCCTGTTGAAACAGCCTCCCACCTCCGTTGGAAGTTCTAGAAGGTTCCGTCTGTTGAACGTGGGAGGTTCAGGGTCATACTCGGCTGCCACCTGGACCCGAGGCTTCTGAAAGGTTGATCAATGATGATTCTGAATTTCTTTTTAATAATTTTCTTCTTTACAGTTACTTTTACTTTTTCCAGATAATTTTTCTCACTTACATTTTCCCAAGTAATGCATTTTTCATTTAGCTTTTAAAATTTGTCATCGCATGTTTATATTATTTTCTGCAATTATTATGTCTCTTAGATTTATCATGTTCGTTTTATTAGAATTTCAAAGAAGGAGCGCTCGGTTCTGCAGATCAGGTCTGCCTGTTAGATTCTCGCTATTTCTCGAGCTGTACTGAGATGCAGTCGACATATAATAAAGGGCCGCGTTTAAATTGTGCCGTTTGAGGGGTTTTGTCGTGTGTATGATTCTGTGAGGCCATCCCCACGATCGGGAACACGCGTGTCCCCCCCACGTCCGGCAGTCACCCCATTTCTCCTCTGGGACTCCAGCGTCATACTTTCCGTTTTCGATGGTTTTTGTCTTTTTCCATCATCCCACAAGGCCCTGAGCTCTGCTTATACTTTCCAATACTATTGTTCTCCCCGTTCTGTGGTTGTAAACAATTTCCATTGTCCCGTCGTCGATTTCTCTCTCCCGTCACCCCATTTTGGTGTGGGGCGCACGCGGCGAATGCTTCATTTTGGTTACTGAAGACTTCGGTGCTAAATGTGTCCTTGACCCTTCTTTACAGCTTTGGCTTCTCGCCTCCTCCTCTGCTTCTGTTCGTTTCAAGAGCGTCACCCCGACTTCTTAGCGCAAGGTGACAACGGCTGCTCCCAAGTCCTTGCCTGGAAACCCTGGCGGCCGTGTCCTCTGGGGTGGAGCGTCGGCTCACTGCTCTGCACCCTCGTTAGCCGAATGGTTTTCTAGTACTTTGGACACTCGGTGATTTTCGAATGTATTCTGGACACGCTCGACACTGTTCCTGAGATCTTGGCCTTTCACAGCCTAAGGTGCATGTTGGTTTCTGTGTGTTTTGCACACACGGGACACATTCAAGCCTCGGGTCCCACCGCCTTCTGTGCACTGTGCTGGCGACACCGCCCGGGGCTGTTCGGGTCAGCTCATGCGTGCACCATGCGGTGGCGGGTCCGAGGCCCAGGTAGTGGTTTCTCCCTCTCAGTTCTCAAAGTCCCAGGCACATGCGTTAGGGTCAGACCCACGCGCACGCAGCTCGGAGGTGAGCCCCAGATCCCACGCACAGATCCTCGCCGCGAACCCCGTCCTCGCCTCCGTGGCCCCAACGCGCCCGGCTCCTGGCCTTCCCTTCCGCGGGCTAGCCAGCGGGTCCAGGCTGTCCTCCCAGCCCCGCCGCCCACGTGCTGTGGCCACACGTCCCCCGGGGCCCAGGTGCCGGGAGGACGGGAGGAAGAGCGGACACCCGGGATTCACCGCGCGCCTCGGGGGCTCGGCTCGTCTGCCAGGGAGAAAGGCCGCCCCGCCTCAGGGCGTCGGGGCCGTCGGATGTCCTGCCGTCGCTGTGCAGCCACTGCCCCTGCCGGCCGAGGCCGGGACCGGGCGGGGAGGACAGCGCTTCTCCCTGCTCCGCGGGCCCCTCCCGGGCCCTCCCGCCCTCAGACCCGAAGGCGGCAGCTGCTCTTGCCGTCCGTCCCTCCCCGCGCCCCCTTCGCGTCCCGCGGGTGCCGCGGGCAGGAAGAGGCGCCCGGCTCACGGGGTGCGGTGTTCCCCGCCCCGGCGCCCCGGCCACATCCGGGCCCTGCCGGCGGGCGAGCGGCCCTGCGCCTCCTCCAGGCGACCCCGCAGGTGCTTCTCAATTTCCACGGCTGCCCTCATGACAACGGCTGGACGTCTTTTCCCGTGATTGATGGCGATTTGCATCTATGCTCCGTGTTCGTAGCTCCAGCTCATTATTCTCATTGGATTTAGTCTCTTTCTTTGTGTCATTATTTCAGAAAGCTGTCTCCGTATTAAGGAGAATCGCTCTCTCTGTGCTGAGCCGTGTGCGTTTCCCTGGCTCGCGATGCTTCATTTTTCTCTGCTTGCTGCGTTTCTGTCTTTCGCATAATCGAGGTGATTCCCCCGTGTTATAACCGGACTCATTTCTCCCAGGGCTGGTCAATCTGTTTTTTCATTCTTCAGTTTCGGGATTTCTCCTCATAGAAGAGCGTGAGAAACGGATGCGCCTTTGCCTTGTGTGGCTCTCCGGTTACTCAACGAGACTCAGAAAATGCGCGTTGCTCCCACCATCAAAGGCATTGTCTTTGTCGCAGGCTAAACTTTCATGTGTAATTGTATCTATTTCTGGGTTTGCTGTTCTCGTTCGTTAGCCGATCTCCCCGTGCACTGACACCCTCCTCTATAATTATAGAGAACTCACGGTGTGTTTTAATATTTGACAGGTTAGCCCTCCGCCCACTACGTTTTATTTTAGGGTTTTCTTGGCTAGTTTCGCTTTTTTCTCCCTGATAAACTTTGTAATCAACTTGCCTACCTCTAGAAACAAATATAGAAGCAATTTTATGAGACCCTAAAAAAAACTGACATTGACATGTCTGTCCTAACTATTATCTTTCCCCTTTTTTGAGTTTATTTCTAGGGGATGATTTTATAGCTTCCTCCACAGATGTCATGTAAATTCATTGATTCCGTCTAGCTTGCAGCGAGGGGTCACTGGAGGGTCGGGGTCACTGGAGCGGTGAGACAGTTCTTGCTTCGATTGGAGAAGTGGCTTCTCTGACACACGACTTCGGCGTTTGTCATACGGAATTTCCTTTGAATCTCCAGTTCGTCGTCCACAAGCTGTGCCACTTGGGGCGAGTTGCTTAGCCTCTCTGTGCCTGAACACCCTCCTCCGTGAGTGGAGACGAGCATCCCCAGTCCGTTCGCAGCCTCGTCTTTTCCCGCCGAGTAATGAACAGGATCCAACTCGTCCCCCGTCCTTGTCATGGGCGCGCCCCGGTCCTAAGCCTCTTAAAGTCCTATTTTCAAAGTAGACAGTGTCAGGGAAGTGGCCAGTCAGGAGATCGGGACTCTCCTCCACGGCACAAAATTATTCTCCCTCCTCGCCGAAAGCGAAAAACAATAGATGACATTTTATGTTGGCATTTGATATTCTATTATTTTGAACCTTATTTCTGGAGAAAGTACATGTATTTACATAATTGGATTCTGATCCGAAAGAAATGGAACCCGCTAAACTTTTGAGGCTGACTCGCCACGAAGAAACACCTCTCTTTTTCCAGTATTTCACGGAACGGCTTCGCCAAAATACGGCTGAGAAAAATATGACAACGCCCGTCCCCTGGCATTTTTTTTTCTTTCACCGGGTCCCAGATGTCATTCTTATATTCTTCCACGTGGGGAAGGAAAAGTGAAACCTAATTCTAGGTTTTATTTAGAACACTATTCAAATATTTTCACTAAACATAACTACGTGGAACACTTGTCACGTTTTCATTCAGCAAATATTTACCGAGAGCCACTGTGCACGTCTATTCGCGCTGCGTGCGGGGCGTGGGGGGTTCCCCAAGCCTGGCGAACCCCTGGCTGGAGTCCAGACGCTCACGTTTCCGGGATTAGGACAGAGCTGATTCCCAACCGTGTGGCCGGGTCGCTCCTCTGTCTATCATTTTCGATCGCGCAGTTCTTGAGCCTTTCCTTCTGTCCGTGCTGTCTACACAGCAGCTCCGAGCCGGATTCAGGATCAGCCATGGGAAGGACGTCGCTTCTGCGGGGTGCTCAGGGCAAACCCCGAGGTGAGCAGCGAGGGAATGCTGCAGAGGGCGACATGGAAGGGCCTCCGGAGGAGGGGACACGGGGGTGGGGTGCAGAACGGGGCGCCGCAGGCTCCCGCATACAGGGAGCAGCCCCCACAGAGGCTGCGACACGCCAGGGGCCGGCCAGAAGCCACTCGTGCGCCCAGCCCGGTGTGCCCTGTGGGCGTCAAAAAATAACTCTCCTCCCGCCTTCTAAGTCCTCTGGCTGGGCTAACGACCCAGTTGACATGAGACGGATTAACGGGAAATGTCCAAACTCATCGCGGACGTGCGTGCGGGGCCGCAAGTGCACGAGACCCGGGACGCGTGGGCAGCTGAGGCTCACGTGCCATCCGAGAGCAAGGGGCGCAGGGTCCGGGGTCTCCGAGGGGAAGCGGCCAGGCCACAGGCGGGCGGGAAAGGGCCAACAGGCGGTCAGCGAATTCTCTCTGGGCCACCGGAAACAGCGGGGCACAGCCGGGAGGCCACGGAGGCTCCGCTGTCCCTCCCCGTCCCCACCCTCAGTTGCGCTGTGACACCAGGTGATGCTTCTTCTGCGAAGCAGGTTTTCCAGCCCAATCCTTTAGGCAAGTGAGGGGAGGGTCCGAGACTCTTTATGAGTCTTTTAAAATCAATGTCCCAAAAGGCATATTTGGGGGGACGAACTTTGTTCCCCCTCAGTTCCCTGAAAGTTGGGGAGACAGAGAGCCCCAGGTCTGTCCTTCGGCCCGCGGGGTCGTAGCCCTCAGCGCAGAGCGCTCCCCGACACCCTCTACGCGGGAACCCGCCACCGCAGACAGACGTGGCAGAGGCCACCGCGGCCCTGGCCCCCGGGCTGCGGGATGGGGACCTGGAGAAGCGCAGGGCCGCCCCGGGGATTGGTGCTGAGAGCCGAGGGCCCCTCCGCCAGCGTCCAGGCTGCTGGAGCACGGCGGGGCGGGACACTCAGGCTGGCTGGAGGGAGGGCCTCGGCCACCTGAGTGTCCCCTCCGGGCCTCCCCGTCCTGTCCGGGATAAGCTGCCAGCTCCTCTGCACCGTCGTGGAAGTATCCGTGTGTGTGCACAGACGCGGAGACGGAATGGTCGCCTTTAAAGAAGGGTGCTTCATTATCTTCTCCCCAGATTATTGCAGGTGCGTCTGGGCGTCTGGGTTTGGAGGCCGTGAGGGGCGTGCGTGCACCCGTGCGTGCATATGTCATTGGCGTGGCAGCGCGCGTGTGCGCGGCCGGGGAGCGCGCTTCTGACCGTCCTTAGGGCGAGGCCTGCAGTGGGAGAGGCTCCCGCGCCGGCCGCACCGCGGGTGGAGGCGGGAGGCGTGGGCCCCGCCCAGCCCGTGCGCGGGCTCAGGCTCCGCGTGGGTCGGCCCCCGACCTGACATGGCCTTATCAGGCACTTTACCCGTTGGCAAAACTCAGACTGAATTGCACCTGCAAAGACACTTTTTCCAAACAAGGCCACCTTCGCAGTTCCTGGGGGACACATCTTGGGGCCTCACTCCACACCCCTGCATGTGGCTGTGTGCCAGGGGGGCGCCGGCCAGCTCTGTGAGCCCCCAGAAACGGATGCCAACCACGCTGCGGGCCGGCTCACAGGGGCGCGGGGTTCGGCACCCGTTTGTGGCCCCCAGCAAGCTCGGCGGGCGTTTAGCGGTGGGCCGTTCCCCAGTGGCGCGCACCTTCCCCCTTAGAGATTCTCTCAGCTTGAGGAGATTTCCAACGTGTGTCTTCTCGCCCTTGAGAAGACCTGGGGGTGCCAGCCGGGGCCCTCACTGCCCTGCCACAGAGGCACAGGTGCCTGCGGGGGGCCTTGAACGGGGTGTGTGTCACAGTCCCCCCCCCCCTCGCGGTATGCCAAAGGAATCCGGCTCAGGACAGTCCCAGAGAACAGTCACCCTGCTGGACGGAGTCACCCGCCTGTCCGCCCTGTGGGTCACCCAGGAAAGAAACAAGGACATTAAATTCTGCACGTTCGCCGCTTCCGGCTCCTGCAGCAGAGGCTTTGCGTATCTCACGATCTTGTTTTCTGAGAAATATGTCCAGCCAGGCCTGATTTACGGTCCCCGAGCCCCGAGCTGCCCGCTCAGGCTGTGGGACACTTTTATTGCTTTCCAGTCCCCGGTCCTGGGATCGCTACAGCCGCATTATGACCCGGCGGACCGTCCTGTCCGCTCTGCTGGCTTCTTCCCTGACCAGGGTGTCCGCAGGCTCCAGAGCTCCCGCCAGGCCTGGAGGAGGTGGGGGCGTGGCGAAGGCGGGAGGGGCGGGGCCTCAGTGGGCGGGCACACGGGTGTCCCGCTGAGCTGCAGCCCGCCCCCAGCAGAGACCACCAGGGAGTCAGCTCTCAGTGGGGTGGCAGGTGACTAGTCTGTCCCTGCACACGGGAGCAGCTCCTGGTCTAACTGACCGGGGGCTACTCGCCAGTCCCTGGCGTGTGGGGGTGCAACGCGGGTTCGGGCCGCGCCCTGAGATCCGGCGGCGTTTACCAGGCTCCGGACCGACCCGTCCTGGGTGGGGGCCTGCCTCTACCGGCCAGCGCGCAGGTGACCGCCTGCTGGGTGGGCTGCGTGGTGGCCGAGGGTAGATGTCATCTGAGAGGGTTCGTGGGGACCCCCTTCGAAGCCAGGGCAGGCCCCCGACATTGGTCTCCGGGGAAGGGCCCCTCCTGAGGGGGGCGGGCCGGCAGGGGTGGGGCTCAGGCTGCTGCTGACATCGGTCACCTTCGTCTTTGGGCCTGGGGACTTTCTGCAGATGAAGATGCTCCGCGGGGCTTGTCACAGGGTGGATGTGCTGTGTGGGTCCCTTTCAGTGTGTGGGCTCCGACTCGGATTTCTTGTGCCGGCCTGAGGGTGGGGGAGGGGCGGGTATGGGCCTGGGCTCCCCGGAGCTGGTGACACTCCAGGTCCCCGTAGATAACTGTCCCTGCCCCACGTGGGGACCTGGGACCTGGGGTCCAAAGGTGGGAGGCCACTATGCATCCCCTGCAGACCCGGCAGCAAGGACCCTGGAGCCCAGAGGCCACCCCAGCCACCTGGTCTTCAGGTCCTCTCCGCCCGCCTTGTGCTGGTGCCGCCCCTGTCGCTTCCCAGAGCTTCCAGAGTGCGTGAGGCGCAGGGGCCCGGAAAGCCGGCCCCCTTGGGGTCAGCATCCAGGAGGCCCCCACGCCAGCTGGGGCCTGTCACCCGGTGGCGCCAAGGGCTGCCCGCGCCGCCTGACCAGAAGCTTGCGGAAAAGCTCCTCGCTATTCAAACCCGGGCCCAGCGGCCACACGCCGCACAGACGGGCGTCTGCGGGTGAGCACGTGTACACGTGCACACATGTGCACACGGAAACACAAACACACACAGCCACGGCGCGGGAGAGTCAGCGGGTCAGGAAGGGGAGCCTCGGAGCCAGTCGTCCGGGGAGCGGGCTGTGCTGCCGGCAGAGCAAGGCACAGGACACACAGGCTCGCTGTCGCCGATGCCCCCGAGCCGAGGTCTCGCGCTGGCCACAGGGCAGGGGGGTGAAGAGGGGGCCGGCATGGAGGGGTGGGTGGGTGGGTGGGGAGGGAGGGCCCGCAGGGCGGCCTCTGCCGCTTGGGCTCTGGGGGTTTGCTGCCGGAGCTTACACCTGCGCGTCTGGCTGCCACGCATGTCCCCGCAGAGTCCCAGCAGCTGAGTGATCCTGCGAAATGTGAGCCGGGGGACATTGCCTGCTCCTCCGGGCCTGGCTATGTCACCCGCAGGAAAGGCCAGTCCCCCGAGGCCCACCCCCATCCTGCTCCAGCAGCACCCCCTCCCACCCGCTCCCTCCCTGGGCTCTGGGTCCTGGGCCGGCCGCAGGACCTTGGCGTGGCCACTCTCTCTGCCCCTGTCTTCTCTCCAGTGACTTAAGTGTTCCCTCCTCCGCCATCTGCAGAAGGCTGCTCTCTGGAAGCTCCTGGACACCTGGTCCAAACTCAGCCCCGTGCTGCCTGCCTCCCGTCCCTCCTGCCCACTGTGCTTCTCTGGGCCATGACTGTGACCCCGCTTTATGGTTTGGTTCGTCTCTGGCCTGTCCCCGTCTTGAACGTCAGCCTCCGGAGGGCAGTGGCTGTGTCTCGCTCGCTGCTGGGTCCCTGGATCGGCTGCATCCACAGGGCCCCCGGTGTGAGGTACAGGGAGGAGGAGGGGCAGAGGGCAGGGGAGACACTGCATCTCCATCTCTCAGCCCCGATGTCCCCAAGCGGGCTGTGGACAGTGCTCGCACGCGGTGCCGAAGTGCCCCTCGGTCTTCGGTGGGGACTGTTGGTTGGCGTCTGCCTGCCTGGACGCAGGCCCTGCCCAGGAGCCGCAGACCCGGCGTGCCCGGCCGATGTCTGGGAGGGGATGGGCGGGCGGACGGTCCCCAGGCGCAAAGGATAACTTCGTAAAGCCGAATCTTATTAAAGCGCAGACAGCATTTAAAACCAATTTGAAGCCGATGAGTGTTCACACCCCCCGCACATTGTAACGGACGGCGCTGCGGCTCCCAGACCCATCTTCTCCTGCTTCGAGCAGCCCCACCCCCCGGAGACGGCTTCCAGGCTCCCCGGTGCCTCCCAGGCAGGCGGCTCGGGTGGCGTGTTTATTTTCCAGACTTGCTAGACTGTATGGAAACAGACAGCTGTAGCCTTGCCAGCATGGCGTCTGTGTTCTGAGTAAGGATGGAACATAAATATTCTATTTCGAGGGTGCCTGGCCGACTTCCCTCCTCCCCAGATCCCCAGCGCCAGATCTCTCCGCGTGCCGTGCGCTCTGTAGTGAGCAGCTGCGTGGCTCCCGTCATGCTATTGTTTGAAACATGGTGTCTCCGGAGAGAGAGATGCGTGGACGCGCTGCTGTCCTGGTCGGACAGGTGCCAGGTGCTGACGCCGTGCTGGGTATTTTCCACCGGGGACCGGGTGCTGGGAGTCGTGACCCCACTGACGAGAGCCCCCGTTTTGGGGGTCCCAAGACGAACGTGGCGTACTCCTTGTCTCGTCAAATGCTTGCGAGAATCTTGAAGAGTGACTTAGAAACAAGGACAGACGGAAAAGCAGAGCTTGCGGAGAGCTCAGTGAGCGGCGACGTGCGGGCCTGGGGGACCCTGCTCCGTCGCCCGCACGGCCACGGCCAGGGGCCCTGTGTCGGGTTTGAAAGCGCCCATTTCCTCGTTTCCCAACGCGACAGCAGATCAGCTCACGTGGGCACACCCAGCGCAGGATCCCCATGCCGGCATGCCATGGAAGGCCACCGTCACCGTCACCGTCACCGTCACCGTGGGGCTGAGCGGGGAGGAAGTCGCACTCACGGCGACAGACCCTCTGGCGGTGAGGCAGGCGACACCACGGTTACGAAACACGCTGTGCAAAAGAGGAAGGCGGATTTGAACACTGTCTCCAACAGGGTCTGCAAACAATGGCCCGCAGGCCAAGGCCGGCCCCTCACCTGTTATTGTAAATAAAGTTTTATTGGCAAACAGTCGCGCCCATTCATTTAGTTACCATCCATGGCTCCCTTTGCGGGACAAAGGCAGAGCTGGGTCCTACAGAGACCACGTGGTCTACACAGCCCCAAACATTTACCTTCTGTCTCGTGAGAGACTGATCCACCCTTCACCACCGGCCCCCCGTCTCCACTGGTGCCCAGTATCTGGTAGAGAAAATTCCTCGCGTGCCCGGCTCGGCCCGACACACCTGCCAGCTGGTTACGGACGGGAGTTACGCCAAGCGCACTGGCCAGGAAACTAAAGAGAAAGTTGCCTTCCCAGGAGCGAGGGGCTCCTTCTCCTACCTCAGAAGCCAGAACCTTCCTTCTGGAAGGCTATTCCGGGCAGCCATGATGCTCCTCACCTGGGCAGGTGGCGGGTGGTGCTCTCCCCTGCCATGGGCCCAGCTGTGACCTGCCCTGCGGGACCCATCTCCCTGTGCATCCCCGGGCCAAGCACAGAGACGCAGAGTCTGCCCGGGTTCCGGGCCAGGAGAAGGAGAATCGCCCCTCCGGCTCCGAGGCTCCTTGAGCAGAGCCGTGTGGGCAGGTAACGGGCCACCACCCGGCAGGTGAGCCCGTGGGCCCTGCCCTGCCAGTCGGAGCTCGGGCTGCAAGCAGAAAGTGCCCGTCATCTCATGGTGGTGGCCTGTGTCGGTCTGACGTGCCCCCAGCTTTCCCCCGGGACGCGGTCACCTGGCTTCCCTCCGCGGGAGCCCCACAGCCCCCGAGACCTCGGCCGTGCCAGCTGTGAACAGAGACCACCCGACTGCCAAACCATGCTGGGCGTGGGGCTCAGAACGCCCAGGACAGGGCTGGGGACATTTTCTGTCTGCTGCTTAATTACTTGATTTTGTTTGATTTCGCTCATAAAATAATTAGCCTACTAAGCGTCTAATTATTGCGAAGGCATGCATTGTCAACATCAGCCCCAGAGCAGCGTGCGGGGGCCAGCAGACAGCGGTGCCTCTGGCTGGGCGTCCGGATGCAATCACCTTCTGAAATTAGTTATGTTCTTTTAATAAAGCGGCTCGGGTTTGCGGGCCCTGGCGTCGGCCATGCATCGTCTGTGCTTGATACAG
Organism: Pteropus medius; assembly: GCF_902729225.1. NCBI lineage: Eukaryota > Metazoa > Chordata > Mammalia > Chiroptera > Pteropodidae > Pteropus > Pteropus medius. The sequence continues at coordinate 1,072,190 of NW_024342469.1, read as the reverse complement.
TGTCAGGCGCCTGTTCTCTCTGAAAAGCAACCATGTTTCCAAGGGAAAGTCGACTCAGAAAACAACACTTGGCAGCTCAAGGTCGGAGCTTTCCTCTAATCCTGGTAAACAGGGTGCATCTTTTATCTCGGCGCCTCTCGGAGATTAGGGCGGCCTCGCCCCCTCCCATTCACCGAGGTGCGGGATCGGCAGACGCCGATCGGGAAGGCTAATTAGAGAGACGGGCAGATAGAGAGGACGGTCCAGGAGGCGTCTGATCATGAAGTCAGCTTCGCCCCGGGCGTGCGGGTGCAGGGCAGAGATTTCTACCTGGAATGTGCTCCGATGATCCGGGAACAGGGGTGTCTGCAGGCTCGCTTTCCCGCTGGCCGAGAGGCCGTGGCGCTGGCATCAGGCGGCCTTTGGGAGGACCCATTCGGATTCAGCGAGTTTCGGGCACTGACCTCGGGCAGCCGTTCTGGCCTCTTGGGGGCACAGCGTCCCTGGGGACACCCTGAGCCCTCCCCGCTCATTGGAAGCATGTGCTGGGGTCCGGCCCCATCCCTGGGAAGATGGGGTCCCCCGGGGGCTAGACGTTTGTCATCTGAAAGGTGGGCCCTACACCTAGCCTCAGCCCCCCGGACGCACGGTCTGGGGCCGGCCCCCCAAGTTGTCCTGGGAGGATGAGTGATGGCTTCGGATCCAGGGGCTTGCAGACCACGGGGGTTTCCCCTGGTCCCTGAGGAGGAATAACGCTACCCCACCCCACCCCACCCCACCCGTTTCATGGGGAACCAGAGGCGCATGCTGGGGTGGAGGCGCCTTTTCCCTTGAGAAGAAAAACCACTTTGATAGACCTATTTTTTATTATCTGTGGATTGTGTAAAACCCTTTTCAATTTGGGGGAGAAGCCAGAGATGCTGACAAATCGATCGGGAGGTGAGGTTTCTGTGGGAGAGGGATTAGCAGATTCCCAGACGTTGGAGACACAGCAGGTGCCTCCGGGGCGTCAGGTGGGGTGGGCAGGAGGTGGGCCCGGCGTGTCCCCTGCTGGCGGAGAAGCGCACGCTGACCACACATACGTGTCCACAAGGGCCGGCCTGACCACTGACCTCTGGGGCCCAGAAGCCACTGGCGCTCCAACGGAAGCACTGAGTGTTTGGGATTTCAAGGGGGGTGACGGGGACAGGCGCACAGTGGGGAGTGTGATTCGGATCTGAGAAAGGCCAGCTCCACAGCCGCCCTGGGGACGTGCGTGTTGGCGGTGTACCGGGTTGGGGGCGTGGACCAGCCCCTCCTGCCCCTCCCTGGGCAGGCCGACTGCCCCCTCCTCCGCAGTCTGGCCTCGCAGCGGCTAGTCGGGGGTAAAGCCTGGCTGAGTGGGTGCAGGGCGAAGATGGGTTCATGTTGGGTATGGGGGTGCACAGCCAAGCCGGGTAACTCACTGTGGGGCTGGAGGGCAGCCGTCCCGAAGCTCAGGCTCCCAAGGCCGCCCACCGTCCTTCGGTTTCAGCCTTGAGCTACCCGGGGGGCCCACCCCAGGGTGGCCGTGAGGCTGCAGTGGTACGACATCACTGCCCAGGGCGGATGCTCGGCGTGGACGCTCGGTGTCCGACCGTGAGAACAACACACCCATTGCACACCTGTGGGAAACGTGCAAACGCTCACGGAGGAAAACACTACGCCCCCCCTCCCCCTCGGGGAGCGGTGCTGCTTTGTCCCCCCGGATGGATGGGAGACGCTTTTACTATCCTTCATAGCTTAAGGACAGAGTGGGGGTCGTAAGCTCTGAGGGGAGGACTCAGCCGGTGACATGAGGGGACAGGGTGACCGCCAAGCCAGGACTGCCAGGAGTCCGGGGAGGGATCTGCCAGGGTCCCTCACTCCAGAGGGGAGTCAGGGACCCAGACCCCAGGTGCAAAGGAGCAGGCTGGGAGCCCCGTGGGGTGGGGGCGGGGCGGTCCTGGAGCCCGGGTAGGTCCGAGGGTGGGCCAGACCTGGGGGTCCCGAGCACGGCCAGGGCTCCAACAGAGGGAGCTGACCAGGCCAGAACAGAGCTCCCAGCAGAGTAAGAGAAGCGCAGGCTGTGGGAGGGCTGCCACCCAGGAACGCAGGGAAGCCCTGGCAGGAGGTTTGGGTGCTCAAGGCTGGGCTTAGAATTGCGGGGCAGGGCAGGGGTCGACCCAGGCACAGGTGGTGGGCACTGGGCACTGGGCACAGGCAGTGAGCCCGCCCTGCACGTCCAGGCACCCTCGGCCCCTCTGCATGGACACAGGCCGGGCCGGGGGAGCCCGGCTGGACCCGGACGTCAGGGCAGAGCGCGTGTGCGTGAGGCCCCAGGCGCGCGGTGCCTGGCACGCAGGCCGGCTTCATTCCTCGGGAGTCGACCGCGTGGAAGAGTCTCCGGGCTTCGAGGAGAGACAGCACCCAAGGGCGTCCTGGGAAGGAGAGTTCCCTTCACCGGGGCCTCGAGTGTGCTCCAGCCCAGGGGCTGCGTCCAGTCCCGGGGGTCCTTGTCCCAGGGCAGGTCCCCCGTGGAGATGGCTGTGCCCACCGCAGCTCTGCAGCCAGCACAGGTCGCTGCAGAGATGGGACAGTTTGCGTATCAAAGAGGCAAACTATCGCTAATTGAAACTCATCGAGCTTGTCGACACAGGCGTTCACGGCAACCCTCGGAAAACTGGTCAGTTTAAGAGAGAACTAGGGAGTCAGCTTGTTATTCAGGGCGCCGGTCCGTCAAAGGCGGGAATCGGCGCCGACCCTGCCTTTCCACACGAAACGCCGAGCGCGGTGACCAGACACCTTCGTGGAGGACGGCAGGGACGCGTTCAGACGAGACGGCAGAGCAGACCACCCACACGGCGCAGCCCTAACGACATCGAGACGCAGGACGCGCGTCACCCGGACGCGGTGTTAGTGGGAGCACCTGGTGGCTGGGCCAGGCTTATACAGATTCCGTGTGTGCACATGTGAACGTATGTGCATGGACATGTACATGTATGTGCGTGTGTTCGTGTGCTCACACATGTGCGTGCATGCATGTTTGCGCGTGTGCGTGTGCGCGTGTGTGCGCACACGTGCGCCTATACATTGTATATGCATAAGTAACCCAGGTAACAGCATGGAACATTGATTTTTTGTATCTGTTACTTGTGTAAACTCAAAACCAATGCTGTCCACGCACCGCGCACCAGCGGCCCGCCGCCCCGGTCCCCGGCTGGCAGGGAGCCGTGACGCCAGATCCCCCGGTGGGTCTGACTGTCGCAAGAACTCTGGCCTTGCCGAGCTGCTGCCTCCAGCATGGCGACCCCGGAAGGATTCTCGGTGACTAAGCGAGCCCGGCCAGCGTCCGCCCGCGTCCCCCCGCGTCCTGGCGGGGTGTTCCCCAGCCCCCTGCAGGCCGACCCTGAGGCCGGAGCGAGGATGAGCGCATCTCTCTCCGCCCCGCAATTACTCCCCGACGCTCCGCGGGGAGGACACTCCGTCCACCGAGACATCACAGTCCCGTCACATTCCTTCTGAGCAGCGCGTGCAGATTAAACTCATTAAGAAACCGCGGCTCGCGTGTCGTGGTGTGAATGGTGATGCCGAGATTAGTGACCACACATGTACCGACGCGGGTCAGGCGGACTCGGTCTGCGGGCTTAACCGCGAAGGGCCTATGGCTTTACTGCTTTAAATTCGCTTTCAACAGTTTCTCCGTGTGAAGCTGACACACATTCCGGTGTGTTTGTTTCGTGTTGCTTTCGCTGTGAGGGCTGTTTGCGATGCTGTGCCAGGCGCTCGGCTTTGCCCGCGCCGGGGTGCGTCACCTCCCCCACCGCACGCGCGTGCCCAGGTGGCCGTCCTTCCTGCTACAGGAACAGTCCCCCGGGACACCTCCGTGCCTGGGTCGCCCCGTGCTTGTCCCAGAGCGGCGGGTGAGGGTGGCCTGCCCCAGGGCTCACCGCAGAGGCGGCCCCACCCCGGTGACAGAGGGCCACTCCGCCCCTGCCTGGCCCACACCTCCTCCCCAGCATGCCCCCCACCACGCCTGAAAGGGTCACCCTGTCACGTCCCTCCCCAGGGCGGCTCCTCCGGAACCCCTGCTCATGGCTTACTCGGCCAGCGACCCCCCACCCCGTCTGACTCTCATCTAGGACCGAGCTCCTCCCCCATGCCGTCTCACATCATGGGGACAGGGGAGGCTCATGCCATGCCTTGCACAGTGACCGGTGCTCGTGCCTGTCCAGCGGCCCCCTTAGCCGGGACTGCGGGCCGTGGGCCGTCGGACACCACGTCCCTGGCTGGTCCAGAGAGCCTGCAGGAGGACGTTTGCTCCTGGCGTTAAGCGAGCATCGGCTCCCTGCTGGCGACTACGTGCTCACGGCCTGCGTGTCCCCTCCCCGCCCCGGCCGCGTGCAGCCAGACTCTGCCGCCTCCGTCCGCCAGGCTGACCTTGTCGGTCCCTCCCGCTCGGCACCCTGCGCCGGGTCGATGGGATGGAGAGAGCTCGCCCTTCTCAGCCGAGCTGGGGAGTGACCGCTCATGTGGGTAGCTGTTCGGGATCATTAATCAGTCCTCTAACGAGGACAGCGAGCGTGCCGTCCCCTCGTCTGCATCTCAAGGACGAGCGGGGACCAGGCCCACCCCGGGGAGCGCTGAAGCTGCGTCCCGGGCAGCAGCACTGCCCGGCGGTGGCACCAGCAGACACGTGTCAGGACATGTCCCCGTGTGCTGGCCGGAGCCGTCTTTTACCGACTCCTTCGCTGCTGAAGTCCTCAGGCACGCGCCAGTGTGGGGTGGACAGGACACGGATGTGGACGGTGAGACTGTGAGCGGGTGGCCGTGCGCAGGCGGCTTTTCCGAGGATGTTGAGAATCTTGCAGAGCAGCTTCCACCCGTGGGCCCGGCCCGTGAGGCAGCCTCCTTTCCAGCCCATGGGGTCCTGGCACGCCCCCGGGGGGGTGGGCAGAGACGGTCACTTCCTGGAGTCAGGACACCACCGACACCCGCTGGGGTGTGGACGCCCGCTGCCCCAGCTCCGCCGCGAGCCGGACCTGCCCGTCGTGTGGGGGGCAGGGCACTGACGTGTGCGCGTTGACGGGACCCAAACAGCCACGCGTGGGCCCCCCCAGCAGCCTCGCACGTTGCTCACCCAACCCCTGTCTCGCTTCAACAGGTGAGGCAGAGCCTGCAGTGAGTCCAGCCATACCCCGCACCGCTGTCCGGCCTGCCGGGGCCTCGGGCTGGGGACCCCGGGCCCCGCCTGCCCCCTCCCGCCTGACGAGTCTGAAGAAGCACGATAGTGGTCAGGCAGTGCTTCAGTGACGACCGGGACCGCGCTCTAGGTGGCGGACGTGTCTCCATCTGCAGGCCACCTGTAGCCAGCGGGTGTCCTTGCTGAGGAGGGAAGGGTCCCAGCCAGGGGGCCGATCCGCCCAGATGCTTGCAGGGAGAGCCACGGTCTCCCCTCCACAGGGCGTCAGGCGCCCGAGGCCGAGCCTGCCCTTCCCTGGCGGTCCCTGTAAGCGCTCGGTGGCTGTGAGACAATGTGACAGCCAGGAACACAACCTCCGTGCAGGAAGAGTGAGTTCACGCACCTGATAGCGACTTGCCTGCTAGTCATTCACACCCTTCCTTAATCCTTACTCATCACAGGCCCTGGTCATTCTAGGGACACCTGGTTCCTTAGGGCCCTTAACTCTCCGTGGCCGGCTATGCCACAGGCAGATTTCCGGAGCTGTTGCTTCTGCTTCGAGCTTGTTTGTGGAATTGTTAGACATCCGGCCCCTTCAAAGCTTTGGGCAGTCAGCGTGTCTCTATTTTAAGATACGGCTTCTTGATTTCTTGGTATGAGAAAACTGACTGAAGTGACACGAACGGTATAGTAACGTTCGGCCCATTTTTTCCCTCTAGTTCGCTTTCGGTTAATTGCTCTGCCTTGAATTTATTACCATTAGGTGTGAGGTAGGAATGTCTTTTTATTCCGAAAAACGGCCATCCAAGTTCGTGCCGATAAAACAAAGCATCCTTTCCCTCCACGAGGCTCAGCACCCCGACGGCCGCGTCTGCCGCAGACCAAACTGCCTGTGGCCTCTCTCCTTAATCCTTACTCGTCACAGGCCCTGGCCTCTCTCCCGCGGCCGGCTGATGGGCTGGCCTGGGGTGGCGGCGCCTTGGTTCCCGCGGCCCTGAGCTCAGGCCGCGCTCGCTCCGGCTCGCCTTCCTCGGAGCGGCCGCAGAGAGACTCCGGTGCGTGAATTGACGCCGCTCGCCCGTGCCGCGGCCGGGGGAGCGCGCGCGCCCTGTTCCGGACGGCTTTCCACTCGCGTCCTTACTGAGTGACCCACGGCCGACGGCGCCAGCACGCGTTAGCACGCGGGTGCTCCGCGCGCTCGCTGGCGAGTGCCACGTTGTTCTCGTGCGGTCGGTGCCTCCCTCGTCCGATCGTACGACGTCCATGCCGCGTCTTGGGAAACATTATTTCCCATCTCCGTCCAGCTTCCCACCACCGGCGCAGAAACGCCTCCGCTTTTATTAACTCTGTGGCCACCGCCCTGAAAAGAGCCGCGTTCTGCTCGGCCGCAGATGGGAAGAGGACACGAAGCCGCAGAAGCCGCTGGAGGACGTGTCCCCAGGGGAGTCCAGCCGCGGCCCCGCACGTGGCTGACGCAGGCGCCAACTCCCCCCACAGCCTCCGCCCGGAAGCCTCGGACTGTGCGAGGCGGGAAGCGCACGTGCGTGTGCACGTGGAAGGGCGGGCGTGCACACGCGCACGCCGAGGACAAAGCGTGTCGCTGGCAGTCAGCAGACGATGCGCGCCGAGCACCCCGGCGGTCACGAGGCTCCTGCGAGGCAGCCGGGCTGCTGGCCACAGCTGGCCCAGCTCCTCTCCGGGAAGGGCCTGGGATCGTGCCCAGGACCCCACGCGAAGAGCCCGTCCCGACACGGCGTCCTCACAAACGACGATCGAGGGAGGCTGGGAACGACCCGGCAGGTAAAGCCGGCAGACCGTGCACGGGGGCGTGAACTCGCCCTTCCTGCAGTCAAGTCACTGTCTCACAGCCACCGAGGGCAGCGCTTACCGTGGCCGCCAGGGAGGGGCGGGCTCGGGCGTCAGGCATCTGACGCTGCCTGGAGGCCGCACGGTGGCCCTCCCTGCGGGCGCCTGGGGGTACCCGTTGCTCTGGAGTCGACGCAGCCTGACTCCGACCCCAGACGGGCTGGCGTCCGCGGCCAAGTGGGGGTCTGTCCACCTCACCCACCCGGCGCTGCCCCTTCCCGTGGTGGCCGCTGGACGGCAGCGTCCTCCACGCGGCTCGTCCTCCCGCGTGACTCCAGGCAGCAGGGCCGGCACGGTGCGTCCGTGGTGGGCTCGGCCTGAGCGCTTGGCCAGTCGGCCCGTGGCCTCGGCACGGCCTGGCCTCTGTCCACCCATCATCTCCTCACTCCAAGCCAGCCGCCGTGCGGTGCCAGGACAATGGGGACAGGAAAGTGCACGGGGCGCAGGCGGGCGCCGGAGCAGGCGGCGTTTGGATGCGCCCACGGAGGCCTCCAGCCCGGGGCCTGAGGGCCAGCAGGGTGCCCTGGAGAGCGGGCAGGGGGCCGGGGCTCCAGTGGTGGGGGGACTCTGTGAGCGGCGGCCGGTGGGCTGGCCTGGGCCCGCCTGGTGGACGTCGGCTGGAGCAGCAGGGGCGGCTCGGGGGGCACGGCGGTGCCACCCATGTGCCCTGTGTCCCAGCCGCCCGAGCTGACTCCTGCATCGCCAGAGGCCGCGCCTGGCTCGCCGTCTCCTCCAGACGCTATTCCCTTGAGGGCTGGGGACCACGCCGGCGTCCCTGAGACTCTGCCTTGTCGGTGCGTTTGAGACAGCACTGTGGGGCCGGAGCTGGCGTTTCCTGGGAGGCTGCATCCCAGCCGCTGGCAGAGGGTCAAAAGGCGGCCTGGCGGGAGCCTGCACTGCGCTTCCTGGGACCCCTCCCCCCGGAGGCCTTCCAGGATGCCAAGGCAGCAAGGTGCGTTGCAGAGGGAAGGGCCAGCCAGCACTGTCTGAGCATGCGCCGTGCAACGTGTTTTTCTCTGTTATTCCCACACCGCAGTTGGGGAAACCGAGGCTGCTGGGAACGCGGTCGGTCCGGCTCAGGGCCGCATGGTCGGTGGGGCAGGGGCCACGGCATCAGGTACCTGCCGCTGCTCCCGGCGGGCTGCGCCGAGTTCCAGGTGGCTCAGGATGGACGCAAAGCCGGCTGAGGGAGCCCATGTCCTGTCGGGTGTCCCTGGGGGTCCAGGGTGGCAGCCCTGTCCCACCCCAGCCCCGTTATCAGGAAGCAGAAGAAACTTGTTTCCTCTGCTCTCCTGACAGGCAGGGAATTGTTTGGATTATGAATACAGGCTCTGGGGTGACAGGTGACAGACGTCTCGGTATTGACCTTGCTCGGAAAGGGAACCAAAATAGAACGTTCAATATGCCACATTTTAACTGACAGTTTAACATTCAGTAAATCTTCCTGTCGCCAGGCACCTGTATGTAATCACGCCGAGGAAATGGCCGGACGGCCCGCCGCCGGGCGCTGTTCGCGCGAAACGGGTCGGCGGGGCTGCGAGGCCGCGTTCTGGAGAGGGGGCGGCGGCTCTGCAATGCCGGCCCGCTCGGCGGTGCGGGGAAGCGAAGCGGGGTGCGTGCGAGAGCCCGCCGCACCTGCCCTCGGCCCCGAGCTGGAAGCCACGCGACGGTTCGGCGAGAAACGGGCCGCGTGGGCCGTGGCCCTCCGTGCACAGGTGACACCGTCGGCGGCGAGTTCGACAGGATGGGGGGCCTCGGGCATCGTACGCACCAGGTAAGCTGGAGCAGCGCAAGGGAGCAAATACGCAACGGAAGGACGAGGGGTTAGGTATTAACGAGAATGAATAAAACAACGCGGAAAATATTTAGTCGCCACGAAGGCGGCGAAGGGTTATTTTTCTGCGAAGAAATGAAGAGCCTGCGTTGAAAGTAAAACGAACACATGAGGTTAAACACCGTGAAACGAGGCGGAGGCCGCAGGAGCAGAGGCCGCGGGGGAGGAACCGTGCGCCCGGTGAGATGCCAGCGCGCACCCCTCGTCCCAGCCCCGGGGGGAGAGCGGGGTCGACCCTCGTCTCGGGGAGACGAGAGAGAAGCAGCACGAGGCTGGAGGGGCGCTCGGGGGAGTCACCTGCGGAAACGACAGGAGGGCCAGCCCCTCAGCACACCCCCCGGACGAGGACGAGGACGGGTGCGCCTGCGCGCAGCCCCCTGCGCAGTGCCCCGTGAGACCTGCGCAGCGCCCGGTGCGGAGGAGGCGTGCAGGTAAAGCAGGTAAAGCAGGTGAAGGGCCGGATGCACCGCCTCTTGGACCAGCAGGCGCTGGGCTTCCTCGGTGGCTTTCTCAGGGGTGGAAGGAGGGGGCCTGGAAGCTGAGCTTTGGGGACACAGCCTGGGGCCAGCATGGAGGAAACGCTTTCTGCCGACGGTCCTGCAGCCCCCAGCCTTCAGCAGGAGGCACGAACCCGACACTCCCAGGGCACTTGCTCTGTCCTGTGTCCTGGGCCCAGCTGGAGTCAGAGGCTCCAGGCGGAGGAGACCAGACACTGAGGCCGCACCGTCTCCGCCCTGACGTGCCGCCGGCTTCCGCACTGGGCCCCGCCACCGGGAAGAGGCCTCCCCCGGGACGAGAGCAGACGGCTCGGGGCCTCGTTCCCCTCACACGCCCGGGCGGCCGGGTGAAGAGCCCAGCCTGGCATGGCAGCTCCGCCATGCCCCCGGACGCAGCCCCCTCGTTCCTCTGCCCGGCCATCCCGGTGCCTCGTGGACACGGGAGTGGCTGCACCTCCAGCGCCACGTGGCCCTTCCAGGCGGCAGGGCGGGTCGGGCACAGGGAGCAGCTGACCAGTCCGTCTCCTCCGAAAGGTCCTCTCTGAGGCAGAGGCACGGGCCACGCGACCACCCAGCCAGGGCAGCACGGCCATCCTTCACACGGTTCGTTTGTTTGGGGTGGAATCCAGAAGAACGCGGGTGAGGGGTTACAGGTCACAGCGCCCCTCAGGGTCACGCCTTGTCCCCCTCGCAAGGACGCTGAGACTCAGCATCACGGGACGTGCCCCGATCACCCCACACCCTGGTGGCCTCGAAGCCAAGCGGGGCACCTGAGGCCTCTGGGGTCTTTTGCCACCAACCCTTCTGAGGTGGCCACAGCAACTGCATGTCATCGTCCCCTGCAATGCCGTGGTCCCAGGTGATCAGGACTGTGATGATTGAATTGAAACCTATCCATGTGCTCGAAACAAACCCCTAATTTCACATTAACCTGACCCTCGGTGCTTGATTTATTTTAGTGTTTATGGTAATTGTTTCTGAAATTTTTTTAGTTAAAGGGGACAGAGTACCTGGTAGCAGAATGCAATTGACAGCAAGTGCTTATTATGTGATTATGGATGCTCTAATATGCAGATTTCCCTCTGGGCTGGGAGCAACCGAATACATAATTAGCGGGTTTTTGAGAAGATATTATCTACAGAGCCTTCTGTGTACAGAAAAGTAGGAGAGCTCCTTGGGTGGACGCAGCTGCGGTCCCTTTCGGTGTGGGGGTCCGTGAGGGTGACAGCCACCTCCGTGAGGGTGACAGCCACCTCCGGGAGGGTGACAGCCACCTCCGGGAGGGCGGGGCCCTGTGAGGACCTGGGGGGCGGGACCAAAGCCGGGGTCGGTGCTCGTAAGAAGCACATTCTCCACTCGCATGGATGCCATGCGGGTGCCACGTCCACAGACGGCGGGAGCGGGGACGTCGGGGCAAAGGAGATAAAGAACCAGCACCGGGTCGGGCTGGGTCCTGCAGAGGCCGCCGGCAACGTGGGGACAGTGCGGGGTGAGGCGGGGTGACGGCGGCTCGGGCCGCACACGCACGCACGTGTGTGCACGCACAGCGACATGCAGGGCTACGTCAACGACAGAGGCCCAGGGACGGGCCCTTCCCACCGCCACGCGGGAGCAGCCCCGGTGACCCGCACCCACCCACACGCGCCCGGCGACCCGCTCAGGGCTCCTGGGCCCTCCCCGGGAGCCCCGGCGCCCTACCCTCTCGGCTCTAAGCCGACGCCTCCGTGCCTTCAAGGAGCAGGTGCACGGCCTGGTTCTAAGGCCGGTGGAGCCCACACCGTGGCCCAGCATCCTGGCCGCACACCTGGCACACCTGGGACAGGCTGGAGGACGGGGTCGGCACCCTCACTTGACGACAGCTGAGAGTCAAGTCCATCACCTGGCTCCCGGCCATGCCTCCCCAGGTTCCAGGGCTCTGCCCAGACTTGGGGTTCTCCCTGTCCCCCGCATGCGCAGGGAGAGAGCCCAGATGCTGAATGAATGAACGAATGAATGAATGAATGAATGAATGTGGGGGAGACTGGGTCTCAAATCTCCAGCTGCCCTCGTCTGGCACGATCAGAGCCAGTCTCTCCTCAGCACTATTTTTAGCCCGAGGGGACAGAAGCCTCTCCCCCCGCGTCCCCGGCCCACTGAGCAGCCACCGCCGCGTCCCATCTCCATCTCGACGTCCCTGGGACTTGGCGTTCGCCATGCACACTGGGTATCAAGGTCAGTATTTTTAGATGCAATTCTTTAATTTTTGAAAACTCTCTGAAGTGACTGTAGTGACGGGCACGTGTCTGATAAATACAAATAACGGTCAGCGCTGTGAAAGCGGCTTCTGCCGGACCCCCGCGCCCGCCTTCCCACCCCAGACGCACACGCATCGCGGGGGGAGAGCGAGGCCTCGGCGCCCGTGAGCAGGACCCCGACAGAGGCGGACCGACAGCCTCTGCAGCCGGCAGCGTGAGCCCGATGCCGAGGACCCCTGGCCACGGGGCTGTGGATGGGGGTCGCATTGAGACCACGGACAGGACAGCGACCTCGGGCGTGGCCACCCCCCAGCCTGTGCTGCCTCCTCTGGTCAAAGCCCAGAGGTCCTCGCGCCTGGACAGCGCTCTTTAGAGCAGGTGAGGGGTGCGGACCTCCGGAGGTGAGGCCCGAGTACCGCACAGTCCCCCGGCCCCGACCAGACACAGGCCCACCGGGCCCTGCGGGAGGCTCAGCCCTGCGGGTGGACAGGGTTCCCATAGAACACACAGACCTCCGTGGAAAGCACGGACCCCCGTGGAACACAGACCCCGTGGAACACTACAGACCCTGTGGAAGCACGGACCCCCGGAACACACAGACCCCGTGGAACGCAACGACAGGACCCCGTGGAACGCACAGACCCCCGTGGAACGCACAGACTCCCGCGGCCGTGGCCCCCTACAGGACCTGTCTCTGTCCTTGTGGGGTGGGCATCCTCGTGGGCCAGCCTTCAGCACATGGGACGGTGGCCCGTTAGTCCTGAGGCCCCACATCTGGAGGCGCCGGGGCAAAGGAGATAAACGGGGTGTATCTACAGGTCTGTGCCACCCATGGAACCCACGGGTGACAGGCCCCGTGGCAACATGCAGCTGGCGACCCGCATTCTTCTGCCAGAGCGAACATTACGGCTTCAGCATCTGCCCTGAAAACCCGCACGAAGCGTTTACTGCGGCGTCTTCATCTTGTGACCGGTCAGGCTCGGGAAAGCCGTCCCGACCCGCCTCGCCTCTGCTCCCGGCCTCCGAAACCTCGCCTGCAGCCCCGCCTGGCACTGCCCCCGCCATGAAGCCAGGAACGGGGCCTGGCTCCTGGAGGAGGCGAGGGGACACCTCTGCTTCCTCCTTTTCCATTTAAAATCGTTTTTGCCCCGCCCCTCGGGGGCCCCACACGGGGAGGAGCTCTCTGGAGAGGGTGGAGTGAACCTGGGCACGTGTCCCCACTGCAGCGTCGCTGGCCCCCCCGACGGCCGCCCCATCAGCGTCCTCGGTTCTGTCACGGTCCCCTACCTGCCTGACCGCCCTGCATCCCTCACAGCCTTGTGTCCTACGGCCTTCCTGTGCTTCATCACGTCCGCCAGCTCAGCCTGGCGAATGCCGCCCTGGACCTGGTTCAGCTCAAGGTTCTAGACTTTTAAATGTCGCCGGCTTATTTGAGGGTCGAGAAGTTCAACGGCTGGGAGGTTCGCTGTGGTCCCACACGCAGCCTCATTTTTCTCGCCGACAGCCTGATTTCTCTGCCTCTTCCTCCAGGCAGACAAGGTGCTTCACTCTGTGACGCGCCTGCTTGGAGCAGAGCTCATTGTCAGGCTCGCCTGTCTGTGTCCTCACGGCCAGGAAGGCGCGAGGCGTTCTTGCAGCCAAGCAGGGTCACAGAACTCACACTTGGGCCCCTGGCACCCTGGGAGCCCCCTCAGAGCCCTGTGCCACCTGAGTGCTCCCATGAGGACATGCCTGGTGGCTGGTGGCTCTGTTTCAGGCAAATGATGTGACCACGGGGACATCTCCAAGAAATTCTGGTCCCCAGACAGAGCTTTGGAGGCTGGCCGCAAGGATCGGCTGAGCACACACTGCAGGTGACAGATGCACATTGTCACGGGCGTCTCCACACAGATCCAGATCACCGAGCACCGCAGGGAACACCCGGCATGGACAATGTCCCTCTCCCTGTGGATCTCATGTTCCCGAGAGGGGGCGATGGTGACAACTGAGCAAGCAGGTGCAGACGGGCCCGGACGAGGCAATGCCGTAAAGGAAGGTTACGCTGCTGAGGAGGAGGGTGAGCACAGACGCCCGCGTGCAGGGAGGCGTGTCACGCAGGAGGTCGGAGAGGGCCTGGGCGCTCGATGAGGGACCTGGGGGAGTGAGGACACGCGTCACGGGCACAGCAGGGACGAGCTCGCAGCCAGGGGGACAGTGCAGAGTTCCATCCACAAGCACACACGTGCACACATGTACAAAGCGCGCACACGCACGCACACACACGGAGCACACGCCTGCACATATGTACGAAGCACGCACACGCATGTGCATGCACGGAGCAC
>NW_024342469.1:1045068-1058269 GCF_902729225.1 Pteropus medius | reverse complement strand
CACACCTGCACACATATATACGGCTAACGGCTGGCATAACATCGCCAAGACACATGGAGCACACGCTTCTGCACATATATACAAAGCATGCACACGCCAAGCACACACTGAGTGCAGACGCACACACATGCATCACCGGGAGCACACACACCGCACACATATACAAACACGACACATCGCCACACAAACGGAGCACGCCCTGCACACACATGTATAAAGCACGCAGACAAGACGCGCTCATACACGAGCACACAATTCGCACATATATACAAAGAATGCACACACAAGCACACACACAGAGCACAATACCTACACATATACAAAGAATGCACACACACGCATACACACGGGAGCACACACTCTGCACATATATACAAAGCATGCACACACACGCCTATACACGGAATATGCAATGCAATACACATGCACGGAGTACACACACATACACAAAATATACATGCATACATGGAACACACGCACACGCGGAGCACACATCTGCACACGTGCACGTGCATACACGGAGTGTGAACATGCACACACATACACGGAATACACGCATGCATGGAACACATTTACACACACACGCATACACAGAGCACACACCTGCACGCACACACACGGAGCGTCAGTCAGTGTTCTCCAGATGAACAGAACATACGTGTTTTCATTAGGAACTGGCCACACGACTACGGAGCTGAGAAGTCCCCAGCAGGCGCCCAGGACAGCCGTGGTGAGTTGGAACAGACGGCCAGTCTGAGCCCAAAGCCCTGAGACCCTCGGAGACCTGTAGGATGAGGTCCGGCCCGGGTCAGAGAGCCTGAGACCCACGGCTGATGACATAAGTTCCAGTCCGAGGACCCCGTGCCCCTCACCCAGACGAGCAAAGACAGCAAATCCTCCTTCCGTCCTGGTCAGGCCCCAGGGCTGGCCGAGCCCTGCATGCCCTGGGGAGCCTCTGCCCTACCGAGCCCACCAAATGCCCATCGCACCCAGTCACCCTCCCAGACAACCCAGGGCAGCGTCCCACCAGATACTTGGGCAACCCGTGGCCCAGGCTAGTGGACACATAAAACTAACCATCACAACGCGTACACATGTGTGCACACACACACAAATACAAGCGCGCACACACACAAACACACAGGCACACAGGCACACGCACACAAACACACAGGCACACAGGCACACGCACATGCGCATATGCGCGCGCGCGCACACACACACACACACACACACACGGTAGAGCATGAGCCAGGTCGCGTCTCAGTCACAGGCCTCAGTCCCGCGGCCCTCAGGCCCCACTGGGCACGCAGGTGACCCTTTTATGCCATGACGGAAGCACTTGAAAGTCTCTATTTCATATATAAACAGTATCGCATTTGACCTTTTTAAATATAAACTATTTGAAGCCTAGAGAAAAGTCAATGATATACCAAACAATGGTTTTCTACCACGCAGATTTAGTCATTCTTGAAATATTTGCTTTAAATATTTTCCTAAGAAATAAAGCCTTTCGATCAAGTCGAATCCTCGCCCAGTAGCCCTGAGCGCCCGTGACCTCTGCCTGGCGCCAGGCGACCCGAGAGACAAGGCCACCCGTCTCTCCTCCTCCCAGTTTTCAACTTGTAGTTCACCTGTGCGTGTCCTAAGCCAAGTGCATTGAGCTTCTGCGTGTTTTACAAAACAGGCAAACGATTTTATGTTGTGCATTTCGTTGTGCACTTTGCTTTTTAAAAAAAAATTCAGCCGGCATTTGGGATCCATCGAAGCCGTGGCACAGGCGTATTTGCAGGTCATTCACGTTGCCATCTGCACAGCTTTGCATCTGAGGCATAAATCACATCCCGAAGTGTTCCCGTGTTCTTAGTGACAGCTAGCTCTGCAGGCGCGTCGCGTCCTCCGGCACTGCCATGGTCTCTGCCCGACGCCCTCGCACAGTGCAGCCGCGTCCCCGCACTCTGGGCTCTGCCGACGTCCGGCTCTGGGCCGTGCTCGCTCCCCCGGGGCCAGGCAGCGTGTCTGTAGAGTGCAACGTCCTCGGGTGGCATGGCAGGCGCAGCGGCCGCGGTGACACGGGTGGCATGGCAGGCGCAGCGGACTCGGTGACGCGGGTGGCATGGCAGGCGCAGCGGCCACGGTGACGTGGGTGGCATGGCAGGCCTTGTGACAGCGGTAACCCAGCGGGTGGCATAACAGGCGCCAATGACATATTAAGCCTTGAGTGGCCTCATGGCTGGCGACATGATAGCCTTGAATTAAACGCTCTTTGAAGCCTGCCAGCGGAAACACATGATGATGGCAAGCGAGTGTAGCATAACTGGCCTTAGCCCCTGACCCGCTGATGGCGATCAGCATAATAACCCAGAAGCGCCGCTTGACACATGACGATGATGACGCGCAGGTGGCATAGCGGCGCGAAAGGCAGCGCTGATGAGCTCTGAAAGCCAGCTGCTCATTAGCACGTCCAGGAGTCTTGTTCTCGGATTTAGCTCTGCTCTCTGATGCTAACTGTGTGGTTTAATAATGAATTCTATTAATTAGGCCGTTAATTTTCCGGACCTGAGATCCGGGCAACTCGGATGCGGCTCTGCTCTGCACGGAGCCCATGAGCGTTGACCTTGAGGGGCGGCGACCCCCCCGTTAAACCGCTCTGGGGCAGAACCCAGTCAATAGCCATTAGGAGGTAATGATCGTGAACTCAGCGATCGCTATGGTTTGGGATAAATTAGTCCAGAAGAAAGAAAATCTTCAGGATATTGTGTCTTGGCAGGTTTTCTTCTGCCCCCAGAAAGAATTGATTGAAGCTATTTGAATAGTGGCAAAATAAAAAGTAAGGGAGAACTCGACGACTTATCCTTTAACTTTAAGTAAAGTCATGAGAATACTGGACTTTATGACTTTCTAAGCACGTTCTATGTGTTAAGGAAAAGTTGATTTACAATGATTGTAAAAAAGTGTTATGAATCTTATCTTTGATTCTTTTAAATTTATCGCTAGAGCATCCTCTGGCCCCCTGAAACCCCAAACGTATATTGAACCAGCGGTAGTGACGGGGCACAGGATTCCAGGAGGAGCAGAGGGCACAGGACTCCTCAGGGTCATCCTCGGGGACTGTCCAGGCGAGGTGACCCATGGACCAGACGGAGGACTGCACGGGCAGCAGTCCCGGCCCCGTCGCTGAGCTGGCCCCCGCCGAGCCCCGAGCCCCTGGTGGGCTGAGAGAAGTCCTGCCTGCCTCCCACGCCTCCCGCACGGTCAGGGCGTCTCAGCCGGCAGGAACCGCGCCGTGAATAAGAGACGGGCTCTTCTGAGCGGCACGGCCCATTGAGACGGCGACAGCCGAGCGTCCCTGGGCTCTTAGAGTCCAGGAGACTTCGTCCCGGACACCGCGCTCCCGTCCGGCCGGGCGCCCCGCTCCCCCGTCCTGGGCTGCCACGGTTCATTCTTCCTGTCTCTCGGCCTCACTCTGAGTAGGGGAGCACGGGGGTCGAGGTGGCGCGGGGCTGCGACCAGACCTAGGAGAAGCGGCCGCCACGGCCGCCTGCGGGGGGGAGACGCTGCCCCACGGAGCTCCCTCCGCCCCCTCCCTTTCTCCTTCTCTCTTTACTTCCTCCTTCCTTCTGCCTTGCCTCTCTTTTCAGTGCCTTTGGACAAATAGAATCCATGGTTTTTCAACAATCTAGGAGAGCCCGGGGCACCACTGCCCCAGGAGACAATATCCGCCGTCGCCCTCTGCCGACCTGCAAGGTTTCTGCTGAGAAACCCACCGGCCGTTTTTTTGGGGGTGACTTTATGTGACAAGTCCCTTTTCTCTTCCTGCTTTCGAAATTCTCTCTGCCCCTGACCTTTGGCCTGGTGACTGTGACGTGTCTCCGTGAAGACGTCGCCGTGTTCGGTCTGTTTGTGGTTCTCGCAGCGCCTTAGATCTGGGTGTGTTCATTCTCCCCCTCAGATTCCGGACGTTTTCTGTCATTATTTCTTTAAATAATTTTACCCCTTTCCCTTTCCCTGCTCCCCGGGACCTCCGTGTACGTAGGCTGATCCCTCGATGGTCCCCCAGAGGTCCCAGAGACTTCCTTCGTCTTCTCATTCCTTTTCCTTTGTGTTTTTCTGACGGAATAATTTCAAGTGATCTGTATTCAAATGCACTGATTCTTTTTTCTTTCTGATTGAATCAGAGGTGGAAACTCTCTGAATTTCTCGGCGCAGTCACCACTCTGTGCTTCAGCTTCGGAATTTGTTTGGCTCCGTTTTATGGTTTCATCTCTTCGTCGAATCTCTCATTTTGTTCTCGCGTTTTAGAATTTTCTTTCGTTGTCTGAGTTCTCTTGCAGCTCCCTGAGCTTCTTTACAAGGATTGCATTGAATTCCTCATCAGACAGTTCGAGATCTCCATCGTCACCATCATCACCATCATCACCATCATCTGCATGTCATCATCATCATCACCATCACCATCATCACCATCATCGTCACCACCATCATCATCATCATCACTATTATCATTCTTTCAACGAGGTGACCATGACAGTTAATTTTATGTGTCAACTTAACTGGTCCCAGGGGTGTTAAGTATTTAGCCAAGCATTATTCTGGGTGTTTCTGGGTGAGACTCACATTTCAGTTTGTGGACTGAGCAGAGCGGAAGGCCTCCCCAGTGTGGGTGGGCATCATTCATTCACTGAGGGCCTGAACAAAACCAGTGGAGGAGGAGAGAACTCAGCCTCTCTCTGCCTGATCGTTGAGCGGCCACACCAGTCTCACATCCACAATTACATGGGCCGGTTCTTCATCATGAGGCTTTTTATGTCATCTATCTATCCGTCATCTCTCCATCATCTGTGTATCATCTACCTATCATCTATCTATCATCCTCTATTGGTTCTGTTTTTCCAGAGGGCCCTGACTAATTGTGACTGAGACCTACTTTGAGTCACACGCCTGAGCAGTAGAGGTGTCATAGCAAAAACAGTGGGCTGGGTCGAAAGTCTGAGTTTTCAGCGCAGTCCTGCCAGGGACCAGTGGGAGGCCAGGGCCAGGCATCACCCCGGGTTCTCCTTACAACCCCCAAGTCTTTTCAGAGCCCAACGGGCTTTGGCTCCCGGCTCTTTGCTCACGAAGGTAGACCTCCACGGGAGCCCCGGGCTCCTGCAAACGCACGAGCCTCTTGGAAAGTCGTCAGAAGGAGGCAGCAAACTTTTGAGTGCGGCTCGGCAACTCTGAACTCCCCGTGACCTTAACCGGAGCGATTTGTTGGGTAAAGAATGGCAGAGGATTGGCGGAACATGTGAAGGAAGAGCCCGCTCCCTCTCTCGGGCCGTTGCCTGTCACCTTCAGAAGAGAACCCGGCACCTTCTGCGCTGCGCCTCGCGAAGCGCGTCTCCCTCCCAGAGCCGCAGAGCGATGGCGGCTGCGTTACGACGTCTGCGCCCACCCTGTGCCGTGGCTGGCTCATCGCCCGCTGTGAGAAGCCCTGCTCGCGGGGGGCGGGAACGTCCGTGCGTGGGGGGTGCGCGGGGGGTGCGCGGAGAGTCGCGGTGTCTTAGCACTTTGTCGTTCCTCGTTTTCACACGTCAACGATGACTCAGAAGGAAATGGAAGCGGCAGAAGCCGTTCAGCAGTTAGACCGAGGCCCTTCAGGGAGCGGCGTCGTGTCCCGGCCATGGCTGGGACAGCGACCTGCAGTGGCCACCGTCCGCGTCAGGCCGGCCCCTGGTCCCCGAGGACGGCCGTGACCGGCCCTTTCCCTCACAGCATTCCCTGCGCAGGGCCGGGCCCGGCGCGAGCCACCCGCGAGGGTCGCGTGCGCTCCTCTCTCCGCGTGTTTTATTCGTTGACGAGCCGTGGGACCGATCCGGTCCGTGAAGCGGGTGTGAGGTGCGATGGAGGGGGTGGGCGCCAGGTATGTGGAAGCGCCTGGGGCAGCCAGAGGTGCCGGCAGAGACGTCCCCGAGGAAGACTGAAGAACCCCCAATGACCGTGCCGCTATGGCTGAAGCCACAGATCGCGGCGGGATGAAGGGGCCGATGGCAAGCACTGGATTCCAGAAGCCTCCGCGTGTGCTGGGCGCTGGGCGCGCGCCCACTTCCAGCTTTTCCGATCGTCAAGGTGCACGCCAGATACCTCCGATCTCGCGAGAAAGCTCGGCTTCTGGGCCTGTGTTCTCGGCTGGTGCCACCTGTGGCACTTTATCCCCGAAGCTCTGAGGGAGCGTGTCACGGGGCTTCTTCTCCAAACCTGAAGGACCGCTGCCCGTTCGTGGAAAACTGACACTGGAATCAATTAGGCCCCTCCGTGTTCCAGACGCTCCCGGGGTGATGTCGGCCATCTGTGGCCTGCCGCCCCGAGCGCCTCCAGAAAGGCAGCTGGAGTGACAGTCACGTCGCTGCCACTATCTGCAGATATCATTATACATAGAATGCATTTAATGCTTCAGTGGGCAACGGGTCTAACAGTTTAATTTTTCACCAAAATCTAAATTTGCTCGCAGACTGTATATTTTTCTATCACATTAGATAATCAATCTGAGCAGAAATCCAATTTTAACTCGATCAACACTCTTCTGGAGAAGGTCCCACAAATGAGCAGCCCCTTCCCCTAGCTGTCTGTGGCAGGGGGACGGGCGGCCGCACCGGGGGTCTGCGTGGAAGATCACCGAGCAGTCCCCAAGCCGACCAGCAGCCTCTCTGTGACTGGCCAGGGTCCCCGTAGCAGAGGCTGGGCCCGCTGCCCGGTGTGGAGGCGGGGGCTGCTGTCTGAGCCCCTCCCCCCACACACACACCTTTGGCCTCCAGGGAGAGAGAGGCCAGTCGACAGAAAAGCAGCTGGACGGGTGGGGCCCTCACAGCCGCCCTGAGCTGCTCATGTCTTCCAGCATCTTCCACAGGAACGACACGGAGGCCGTCAGCCCCGCTGTGCACTGCAGCTCCGGGAAGCCCCCGGCTCACTCGCAGACAGCTCCTCGTCCTCAAAGGGGGCTGGGTGACCTGGCTCCTGACCTTGGCCCCAGGTGCTCTGTGTGGAGTTGGCGAGGGGCTGGACGAGCTGCTGGGGTTTCATTTCTGGCCTCCCTGCCCCCTCTGCTTAAGGAGGAAGCATTTTCTCCATGGCAACAGGTAGGTGTTGGGGGAAGAGGGGGTGATGGAGACAGATGGCGTGACCCCATGTCACCTGACCCTGAGCCGGGGTCCCTCGTGTGGGGCCCTGTAACTTGCCACACACCGTAATCGCTGACCGCAAGGAATGGCCAACTGTGACCGGCAATTTTTCTCCCATAAACAGGGAAGAGCCCCTAGGAGGCCCGACCGAGGGGGCGTCTGCTGGAGGTGAGGAAACGCGACGCCCCGAGTTACCGAGCAGGGAGCCAGCGTCCAGCTGGGCAGGTCCGGACGCGGGTTCTTGGGTGGGTGGGGACTGTGCGTGCTCAGGGCGTGTCCAGGGACCAATGACGAAGGCGTCTAAGAGAACCTGGGCCGGGGCGTGAGGGGCCCCCCCTCGCCGGCCGCTCAGCCGGGCTGCAGGACGACGTCTGGGCCGCTCACGGCCAAGGCCGCCGCGCTGGGGGAGCGCGGTCAGGGCGGCGGCAGTGCGCGCCCCGCATCCCGGATGGTGGCCGTGGCTCCGGGCCGGACGCGCCAGCCCACGCCCTCCCTCAGGATTTCGTTCCTGCGGAGCGGGCCAGGTTTTCTAAATCGAATTGGAAACCTCCAGCCCATGAAGACAATTCGGCTACGTAACGAAATTTCAAAGTTGTTACGACAAAAGCCGCCGTAAATTAAGCGGGGACAAGCTCCACGCGGAGGAAGCATCGCGGAATCCAAGACAGAAGCCGGGGGACGCTCGGAGCAAAGAGAAAGTCAGTAAGGAAGGAGGGAGGGAGGAGCCCACCGGGCCAGGTTCGCAGCTGATCTACGGCGGAGGACGCGCTCCCGGCAACCGCGCGGCGCGAGCCAAACGCTGCCGGCCTCAGCACGCGCGCCGGGTCCAGACGCGGCCATCAGACGGGGCATTGCCGCGGGGCAGGGCACCGAGAAACGCCTGGCGCAAGCAGAGGTCGGCAGAGTCACTGTGGCAGAGCAGGCACTGGAGCTCCCAGAGAGGGAGCAGCACCCCAGACGGAGCAGCACCCAAGACGGAGCAGCACTCCCAGACGGAGCAGCACCCCAGAGGGAGCAGCACCCCAGAGGGAGCAGCACCTCTAGACGGAGCAGCAGCACTTCAGGAGGGAGCAGCACTCCCAGATGGAGCAGTACCCCAGAGGGAGCAGCACCCCAGAGGGAGCAGCACTCCCAGAGGTAGCAGCACCCCAGAGGGAGCAGCACTCCCAGAGGGAGCAGCACCCCAGAGGGAGCAGCACCCCCAGACGGAGCAGCAGCTCTCACGCCCTCAGGCCAGCCGAGTGGCCACAGAAACTGTCCCGACTGGCCGCGGCCGCCCTCTCGCAGGGCTTTCCGACCGCGTCATCTCAGTGGACCCTCCCCGCACCCCGTTTCCTGTTCCACACCTGGGTCCTCCTCCCCACGCCCCTTCACCCCCCGAACCCAGGACGGGGACCCTCATGGGGCCGAATGAGTGTGGGGGACGCTCTCCGGGGGGGCCGCTTGAGTGAAAGGTCCTCGGAAAGGAGACAGCGGTCCTATAACAGGGACAGGCTGTGGGGGGCGCTGGGCGGGGGTCCCAGTGTCGGGGGGTGAGGGCGAGGAGGGTCCCAGGAGGCTCGCGTGCCGGGGACCAGCACAGTCCCCAGGCTGAGTGCGGGAAGCACTTGGGGTGTGAGGAGACACAGGGACGCAGGAAAAAGAGACAGACAGGCCAGAAAGACCGCACGGCACGGGGGGCACGCGTCACCGTCACACACTCCAGCTCAGGGTCCAGGGACCCGCACGTCCACACATGGCGTCGGCCAGGCCCGGGGTTTCAGGCACCGTCCGAAAACGTGAGGGAACGGACGGAAGCGAACGCTGCCACCTGGGGGCGGGGGGCGGGGGGCGGGGGAAGGGTCCGGGCGCTGAACCCGCGAAGGCCGCAGAACACTCGCCGGGAGCTGGCGGACGGAAGGGGACAGGGGCCGAAGGTGCAGGCCGCAGCGGTGTGGGGACCCAGGGCGGCCGCCTGACCGTCTCGGGGGTGGCGTGAGCGACAGGTCCTCACAGCGGAGTCGCACGCGGTGTCCTTAGCCCGGAAGCGGTCAGTGGTCAGCCTGTGGCTTAAACCAACGGCAAAGGCCGGTGGCCAGAGGAACGCGAGGCTCAGAATGCGATGGGGTCACCTCCGGGGTGCAGGGCCAGGGTGGGCTGGCCCGTGCAAAATTCTAAAACATCACATATATTCTTTGGGTAAAGTGAAAAGCGTAACACGTAGGAATCAGTATGGGAGTCTGGAAAGCTCCGTCTCCACGTCACACGGGGAGGGGACCAGGACCTTACGCCCGGCCCCCGGGGTCACCCCGGAGGGGTCCTCGGAGACGGGGCCCCGGGTCCCGTGTTCCCTTCCCCGCCCAGAGAGCACGCTTGCCGTCAGCGTCACCGGGAGCCCGCCCTCGGCCACGTGCCCCCCGCGACTGCCTGTGGCCCCCTCGGGGCTGGACGTGGTGTTCCCTCCAGGACACGTGCGGGGACCCGCAGCTCCAACGGGCCTCCCGGGCGCAGCAGGCAGTGCAGAGCAGCCGGGGGGCCCGTGACACCGGGCCGGGGGGACCCCGTGGGCTGGGGTGTTCTCCTGCCTTTGTTCTCATTTGAATCGTTCTCGTGACTCGACTTCTGTGACCTGCAGACCTCATTTTCCCAGCTCCGGGGCCAGGACCCAGACACCCGTGGCCAGCACACCTCGCCACCACCTGCTGGACAAGCGGCCGGGCTGCGGGTCTCCCGATCACTCCCTCCACATGGGCCGCCAGGAAGACAGGAAGTGGCTCTTCTGCCTACCACCCCCAACCCCCGCAAGCTGCTCCCTCAAGTCCCCAGCCTCCTGCCAGCCCCCCCCCCCCCCGGGCCTCCTCTTGCTGCGACCGTCCTTGGTCCCCACCACCCAGCCTCCGAGGCCGTGAGCGTCACCCCGCGTGGGAGGCACCCCGGTGGCTCCCCAATGCAGGCCCTGTGCCCGAGCACCTGGCGTTCCGCTCAGCGCATGAGCACCTCTCAGGGAGCACGGGTGCGCGCTTGCTGTCCCCGGGCTGGCCCGTCTCATTCGTCCTCTGCCTCGCCCCGGTCCGAGCGCCCCTGACATTCGCGTGAGTTATTGATGTAGCTGAGCGTGAGAGCACAAACCCACCAACGTCAGCCACTGTCACTCAGTCAGTCCCCTGTGGCCTTCTTGGAGGGCCCCTCCCTCTGGCTGGCTGGTGGCATTTCCGGGTTTGTGGGCTAGCACAGCGGCCCTTCTGCTTTTCCTGGGGGCCTCAAGCCTTCGCTATCCGAGCCCGGCGGCTCCGGGAGACGGGCACCATCCCTCTGGTGGCTCTGCTGCCTGTGTCCTCCTGGGGGCGCCGTCCCCCGCGACCGTGCACACGTGCTCCCTGGTCACGCATCTAAACGCGGTGCACTCCCACGGGAAGGCCCAGTGCAGAACCAGAAAGCGATGGGCGCGTTTCGGGAGGGAGGCCAGAGCCCGCTCCCCTCCCCTCACCCATCCCCGCCCATCCGGGGACCTTGGGGCCCCACCCAGCCCACCCACCTCCTGCACAGATGCCTCGGCTCCCACAGCCCGGGCCACTGTGTCCTCCTGATCATGGCACTCGAGGCCAACAGCGGTCGGTCACCCGCATCACGCCCGCTCAGACCTCCCCGTGTGCCACTCGAGGTGCCGAGGATTCTTACGCGGAGCGAGCGCCTCGCTCCCGCGGCCCGATCGCTCTCCGGATGGATGCGGAGCCTCCGGTTTCCGGTCTGCGCCTCCTTCGCTTCCTCTGCAAGGAATAAATGCATCTTAAACAGATATTTGCATGCACGGGACACCTGCCATGCGAAGGAAGAAGCCCCGCGCATCCTCTTGCAAATTTACATGTTCTCGCTTCTTTGCAAGATGAATAATCCTCCCTGAATGCGTCTGCTTCGTGAATCCAGATTGCCATCCACCCCGTCCTCCTGGAGTATGGCTTCAAGATAAGTAGATGTCCCATACTCCTCTGTGAAGATAACGTTCTAAGAAGGAAATCCATCTCCTGAAGAAGCAGACGAGTTAAGACAGCTCGGGCTCGGTCGCAGGCTCGGAACAAGGATTTCGCCGACAGCACGGTGCGCCTCTCCGGGGACCCGAGCACGCACGATCCACCTCTGGCCCTCGCACGTGGCCCGGACCCTCTCCTTCACGCTGCTGTGCGTCCTGACAAGCAGACGTCCGAGACCGTGGACCCGTCGCTTGATGGAAAGGTCACAGAGAGGCCCTAAAGTGTCCTGGCACTCCCAAGGGCTGGAGACGAACCTGGACCACGTCCCCACTGCCGGGGGCCTGGGCTGCTCGGGGAGGCACGTGGCAGCACGACGACAGGCCCGGGCGAGGACCCCGGGTGAGGGCCCCTGGGGGTCGGCGGCTGGGTCCCGCCTCACCCGGCTGTTTCTGGGGGCTCCACCCCCAAGCGCTGACGTTTCCGCTGCTACGAACCTGGAGGCGCCGGTCAGGTCAGCGAGCGAGGAGGCGCCCAACACAACGGCGCGGGGACGCTTGTCTGAAGGGAAGCGTCTGCGGAGGACGCGCTCGCCCTGAGCACCGGGTCCTGGGGCGCGCCGTCCGGCCCCCAGAAGGGGGCTGCAGGGAGAAGGCAGCACGTCCTTGTCCTGGGGAGGGCGGCGGTGCCGGGCGCCTGCGCATGTTGTTTCGGGAAAGAAAGATGTAACTTGTCCTGAAAGGAGTTCCATTGGCTGCACACGGGTGGCGGGGAGGTGTCACGGAGGCGACTGGGGACCGTCCCAGGGTGGGGCGCGCTGTCAGGAAGAAAAGTTCACACCTCTGATCAGTGGCAAGCGACAGCCCTGAAGGTTCATGCACCTGAGGGTTGGGGGTGGCGCCCGGTGGCCCCTTCGGATCCCGCCTGGAAGCCCCGGCTGACACACGCCCGGGCCAGCGGCTCCGGGGAGAGGCCCGTGGCTGCGAACCCGCCAACCGGTCCCGTCTGCCCCGCCCTCTCTGCCCCCAGCTTCGCTCAGGGAGCCTCAGAAGTTGTCCCCTGTGGGAGGACAGAACTTCATCCTGAAGGGACAGTCGCGAGGGCATCCCAGAGGGGACTCACAGGTCCCCGAGCCTGGCGGGTGAGCTCGGGCCGCAGGTAGCAGGCGTCACCGCTTCGGTGAGGCAGCCGCTGGCTCCCTCTGACGCAGGCTTGTGTTGCGGGGGGTCCCGGAGCCCACTTGACATTGGGAAGTTTGTGTTGGACCAAGTGTCTTCCCAGGGAGAAGCGCGGAGCAGGCTTGGCCCTCCTGCTTCCCCGTGACAGATGGGACCCCGGGAAGGGAAGCCAGCGTCCCCCACCGCAGGGCCGCGTGGTAATTAATAGCCAGCTGAAGGAGCTGGATGGCTGTTCCCGGGTCTGAAAATGGATAAACAACCATTATTGCCAGGAAGGTCTGAGCCATATTCATCACCATTACAGAGAGCGATTCTGCCGCGTGTGTTAATTCATCACGGCTCCCGCTGGGGCTTTGCCCGCTGGTCCCCGAGAGTGGACAGCCGTCACCAGCCTGTGGGCCGGTGTCCAAGCATGATGGATGGCAGCTGCCACGGGCTCCAATCTGGACAGGATTGCCGGGGGCTAGGATGGCTGCCACAGGCGTCCATCTCCTAACGCGAATGATGCCCACGTGAGGGGCGGCCAAGCGGACGAGGTGGCGTGGGCAGGCTGCACGAGCCGTCACTCAAGTGACCTGTTGGAGACAGGTGGTGGGGCCACATGGAGACATGCAGACAAAGGGGGACACCGGAGCCTCCTGCACGGCGCCCATGGGGCACCGACGGGCACCCCAGCCCCAGCCCGGGAACCTGCCTTCAAGGACGCCCCAGATGGCATGCAGGGCACTCGGTGGGCACCCTGTCTGGGGCAGACCCCGGCACCCGCCCCTCCGGGCACGTGAGCAATGCCAGCGCCTCTCATGTCCTCGGCGGGGCGTCTGCCGTGACAGGAGGAACACAGGACGCAGCACGGTGCTTTCTCCACTTTGGAGCTGTGACACCTCAGGAAGCCGCCTGCACTACACCTCTGTTCCTTCGTCTG
>NW_024342469.1:998336-1042519 GCF_902729225.1 Pteropus medius | reverse complement strand
GGCGCGGATAATGGGAGATATTAATAAAACATGCGATGTCTAAGTTCGGGTGCAAGCGTAATGAAGTCGACGGGCACGGTTCCCTTTTGTTCACGTGATGGTAATTGTTTTAAAAGGGATCATTTGAGAAGAGACACTCTTGGTGAAGGTTTGGAGTCCTAGAGCGTTCGGAGCCACCCGGACCCCTCCACTGGCTGGGTCTCTCCTCTCAGGGGGCAGACGGGGCCATTGGGGTCACAGAGACGAGACGGACACCCCTGCGGCCTCGCGAGGGGAGCGGTCTTGCAGGTAGCAGACAAGGCAGCGGAGCCGAAGGTGGCCGGAAGGGATGTGCTGATGGCCTCGTCCGGGCAGAGTCCCCTCCCAGGGGACAGAGGCAGCTCCAAACCTGGGAGACTCTGAAGAGTAACGTTAGCCATGGAGAGGTCCACGGAGACGAGAGAAGAGAAATATTTATAAAAATATGTTTTCCGAAGGAGGCACCGACCTCGGTGACAGGAAGGCAGAGAGAAGGCCTCGGTGCGGAGCTCCGTGGTTGGGGACGCTGTGCTTACTCCCATCTGGGCCCCGGCGGGGGCTGGGGCGGCCCCGTGAGCGGGCGCCTCACCCAGCGTGGGGGGCGGCTGCTCCGTGGAGAGCTGAGTGTTCGTGGGGGGACAGGGCGCAGCGTGGGGGCCACGGCCTGGGTCTCGGGGCCTGCTGGGCACGGGCCACAGGGCTCCCGGGGCTCCGCAGTCCTGGTCCCCCTGGCCCTCACTGCCCCGGTGGGGGTGCCACCGTGGGGCGCTGAGGAAGCCACCTGCAGGCTCTGCTCCTGGGGAAGCCAGGCCGTGCGGCGGGGCGGGGTGTCCGACAGCACCCGAGGGCCAAAGGGAAGGAAAAGAATCCCTCGGCATGAGGGGGCTTCAGCGTGGGGGCGACATGGCTCCCCAACATGCACGTACACACTCAACTCACACCCAAACACGCCAGGACACAGGTGCACACAGTCACCCAGACACGCGTGCACACACGCCACGGGCACACACAGTCACCGAGACACGTGTGCGCACACGGCACAGGCACACACAGTGATCACAGACACGTGTGCACACACGGCACAGGCACACACAATGATCACAGACACGTGTGCGCACACGGCACAGGCACACACGGTGATCACAGACACGTGTGCACACACGGCACAGGCACACACAGTCACACAGGCACGTGTGCGCGCGTCACACGCAGACACACACACATGCAGACTTTCCCGGGCGTTTTGTGCAACAAGCTGCACGCTGGCCCCGTGGGCCTCCATAAAATGAGTGTGTGCGAGGTCTTGGGGTGGCTTCTCACAGCTTGGTGACGCGACTCCAGCTCTGCCAGGGCCACCTCTGCAGTGGCCCCCCAGGGCCCCGGCCCCGGCCCCGGTTAGGGCTCCGCAGCCAGTGTCCCAAGATGCCGCGTCGCTTCTGAGCAGGGGGCCTCCCCGGCCCTGCTGTCCCTCCCGTGCCAAGGGAGGAAGTGGGGAGCTCCCACCCCCTTCTTCCCAGGACCCGGGACTCCGGGACCCACGGGGCTTCTCCAGTCATCGCGCCGTCGACCCCAGGAAGGGGACGTCCCACGCGTCCCATTGCGGCTTGTGCGTGTCTGGCACGTGCAATCGCGAGGAGCAGATGGCGTCATCCGCCCCAGCCTGTGCCTCTGACGGCGGGTCCCACACGCTCGGCTCCTACGCGGCGAGGTGGGTTCGCGAGCCTCTCGTTCGTCTGAGGACGTCCGGCTGTCTCTCTCGCAAATGGATCGCAGCACAATCAGCCTGAATGTTTAAACGACCAGCTTTCGAGTGTCACAATTTACAAAGCACTTTTTAATTATTTGAAAAAATGACATGCCGTTTAGATCGTTTTCACGGTTACAGATGATACCGCGTGTGCACCCAGCCGTGACGCGGACGTCCCTGCGTCCCCACCCTGAGGGTGGGGCGGTGAGTTTGGGTGCAGCGGGCGGCAGCGGGAGGCTCGGCTTCCGACCGCGCCGGTTCCCGGGCCACCGCGTCCTGGCGTCTCGGGATGGCGCCCTTCCCACCAAGGCCGATTCTCTCCCCGGCAGGGGTGTGACCTGCGGTTTCACGGGCAGGACGCCTCCCTTGGGAGTGCTGGCTGGGCCCCCCGTCCCCCGACACCCCCAGGGAGGCCGGGGCCTGGGAGCGAGCGGGTTGCGGCTGGGCCGGGCATCTGTGCGGTGAGTCGGCGGAGCGCCGGGGGCTCGGCGGCCGGGTCCCGTGCTCAGGCCTCCGCGGGTGCTGCTCCCGGCCGTGAACACCTCACAGCGAAGGGGGCACGGTAGTGGCCACTGGCCTTGCCATGCTCCCGCCACCCCGAAGTCGCTGCTGAGCAGGGCACGAGCGGCCTGGGGACGCTCGGTCGCGGCCAGCCCAGGCGTGTCCTGAGGCTCCCGCAGGCCTGGTGCCTGGCGCTGCCCCTCCCACAGCCAGGTCACTGCCAGGGACCCTGGGGAGATGGAGTGACCTCTCGGCATTAGCCCTGGTGACCTGCAGGCAAACTCGTCGCTTCCTGCTCCTGAGACTCTGCGCTCTGGCCGCGAAGCCTTGCCCCAGAGGGGGGACGCGCCAACTGCCACGGGGACGGGGGCACCATGCTGCCCCCATGAAGGTCAGAAAAAGGATCCAAAACACAGGCGGCGACTCAGGAGTCCCTCACTATCGCCATGCCCTGGGACGATGGACGATGGCAAACGACAGCAACCCAATCCAGGCAGGGCCACTGACGGCCCCTGCCCAGGAATGAAGATTTGGGTCACCCCGCCAGGTAAGGACAAAGCGAGTACGGAGGGGGCAGTGGAAGAGGTGGCTGCGAACTCCAGCTACGGCCACACAGCCAGTTACAGAGGAGGACTGTTGACGTCACACACACATCACTGCAAGTTTTGTCGTGAATACACTGTCCATGTGTGTGGGGGGGCATTGTGCATTCATATGTGTGTCTGCATGTATGTGCATACATGTGTGTGCTTGTGCATGTGTGTGCCTGCGCATGTGTGTGCATGGGTATATTGTGTGTGCATGTGTGTGCATGCATGCATGCAGTATTTTGTCGCCGAGGATGCACTGTGTGTACATGCCTTTGCATGTATACATTATTATTTTATCTTGTGTGGAGTGCATTGCATGTGTGTGGCAGTGCGTATCCATGTAGAGTTGGCAATATTGTCGTGTCTGTGCATGTGTGCATGGAGTGGCATGTGTGTGTGTGCATGTGTGCACATGTGTGTAAGGTGCATTACTGTGTGTGGTGCATCATGTGGGGGTGCATTGTGTATACATGTCTGTGCAAGTGTGTGCATGTAATGGTGTATGTGCACATGTGTGTGTGCATTAATGACATGTGGGGGTGCATTTGTGTGCACATCATGCATTGTGTGCCAGCGATGTGTGCACATGTGTGTGTGCGTGTGTGTACACACGTGTGTGCATGTGTGTGTGTGCGTGTGTATGTGCGTTAAATAGCGAATGCCCCATCTTCTCCCCTTGCCGGCCCTCACCGTGTAGCATGCAGCCTGGCGGTGTCCGTAGTGCGTGAGCGTGTGGCCTTTCGCATCCCAGGATTCTCACAGGGTATGGAGGGTGAGCAGGGCCGTCGCCAAGGACGTGACCTCCTCTGCTGGGGAAGGGGCTCGTGTGCGGGAGGCTGCGTCACGCGAGGGAGAGCAGGACCCTGCCTTTATCTGGCGCACGGCCGACAGGGCTGGACTGCGGCCGTCAGTCTGAGGCGTCAGCCTGGCCGGACCACAGGGGCGGGCATTCAGCCCAGTGCTGGAGTGTGTCCGGCCACGAAGGACTCCCGCAGGCATGGCCGACCACTGCGGTGGCTCATGAGGGGTCACGACCCACAGTGTGGGGCCTCATCCGATCGGCCGAGGCCTTCAGGGGAAACCCTGAGGGGTTCCCGGAAGAAAGGAGGCACCTCTTCAGTGCGGCAGCATCAGCCCCCCGAGCCTCACTGGCCACACCGGGGGGACCCGGACACCCGCCCCTGCCCCCAGCATGATGATGGGCCCTCGGACAGCGCAGGAGCCGACATCGTTCCCCAGTGCCGGGGACTCGTGATGTCTTTGGCCGCCTGGCTGCCGTCTCTGGACGGCTGGGGTGCAGGCGCGGGCCCCACTCTGCAGGCCTAGCCCCCCGGGCGCCCTCCTCCCCGCTCACACCTTATCCCCGGCCTGGGGTGGGACTGGCGGGCCCCACAGCAAAGGGGCACAGGCCTGGCGACCCCAGGGACCAGGAATCGAAGGCGCCCCTCCCCCGCCCCCCACAGAGCCCCAGCGCTCCCCGAGGCTCGGGGCATTAATTTAGAGCAGCTGATTGCCAGCGAAAGGTCTCATCAAAGATTAAATAAGCATAATTTAACTGAGGGAATGATAATAGATTTAGTTAAGAAGGGAAAAAAGGAAAATTGAATTAGAATGCATATTTGAGGCAAAATTGGAGTTTAATATAATTACACTTAGAGATGAGACAGATTACAATTACCATTTTCGAGGTGGAATTTTTAATTGCATTATTTAAAATCGAGCCTGGGTCTTTGCTTTGCAACAGGTCAGGAGAAAGGGCTGCAGGCGGGGAGGGCGGATTCTGTCCGGCCCGCCACCCCCCAACGGGGTCGGGGGACCGTGCCAGAACAGCATCCCGCTGTGCCCCGGGCCGGGCCAAGCGCCCCACAGAGGGACGGATGGGGCCTCTCTGTCACTCAGACCTTGGGGACACCACAGTCCGGCAGGAAGGCAGAGTGGCCGGCTGACAAATGTCTTCATGGGATTCGATTATCCCCAGAGCTGATCCAATCAGCTGGGCAGAAATGAACTATTACAGCCGCCGAAGCCTCGATTCCGCCCCAAATCGGGTTTTCCAGATGGTGCTCTCCTGCCCGGAGCCGCTCACCTGCACACGGTGTGGCCGGGTCTGC
Organism: Pteropus medius; assembly: GCF_902729225.1. Classification (NCBI taxonomy): domain Eukaryota; kingdom Metazoa; phylum Chordata; class Mammalia; order Chiroptera; family Pteropodidae; genus Pteropus; species Pteropus medius. Next base: position 1,037,552 of record NW_024342469.1, on the reverse strand, counting down.
CTCTGAGGGCCGGGAGCCGACGGAGGCGTCTGTGGTAGGAAGGCGGCACGTGGGGCATGACAGCTCCAAGGGCGTGACCGCGCCGGCACGGCGAGCTTTCCACCCGCACGCCCAGGACAGAGGCCCGAGGCCGCGTCCCCCACAGCGGCGACAGACCGGCCCTGGCCGCAGTCTCCTGACTGAGAGATGGTGACTGTCTGCTGTCAGGCCGCGGGCCGTGGCCCTTCGCTACGGCCGCCTGAGGAAACCAAACAAGTCGTCTCTTAATTTCACGAAGTGCCAAGCTTCCAGAATGCTCACCGACGTCCCAGGAGGAGATGGGTGACCGGCCAGCGGCTGTGACAAGGCGCTCGCTGCCTTCGGCCCTCAGCGGGCAGCCGGTTAACCAGCGCTGGAGGGGGACACGGTGCCACCGCTCTGCGAGGTGGCTGACGGGTCCCGGTGAAGGTGAACACACACCCCGTGCTCACACGGCGGCCACAGACGCACGCGCCCAACGGGACGTGGTCAGAGGAAGCCACGACGGGTCACGCCCACGAAGCCCAGGACCGGGTGCCTCGTCTCGCAGAGTCTGACTCGGCAGGCGGGGCCAGGCGCGCGCGCTGCTGGGGACGGGGGCACTGCGATCTTTCAGGGTGACGGGGACGTCTCGTGGCACGAGGAGAGGCAGGGACGCGGGCCCAGGTGACCCTCGGCTACGTGAAGACCCGCCCACCTCTCAGGCGCCCTTCTGGGGCTGGTATGCTCTGTTGGGTGCAGGACTGGGGCGTGGGTGCCAGGGACGGAGCCAGGGGGAGCATCTAACCAGAGTCCCCTCTGGCACCCCCTGACTCTGCTCCTGTGGACGGGGCCCCGGGCCAAGCCACCGTGTTTGTCCCAGGGACCAGGCGTGGTCCCCGTTCATCCCTGAGCAGAAGGTCCTGTCCCCTGCCGGCCCATGGAACTCCTCGGACACGGCCTCCCGGGAGAGCCAGGGCCACCCCACGGGTCTGCCGGCCACGGGCCCTGGCCGCCCACTGTGCGCCTGATGCAGCCCCGTGTGGCCCTGCGCGGCGTGGGCTGCCCTCCCTCCCTGAGCTGTGAGCACGCGTGACCGATGCTGCTGTCACCTCACCTGCCCAGTGGGGGGTGCCACATTCGGCCGCCCGGCACCCTGGAGCGGGTCCCCCCTCACCCACGGGTGAGAACGGGACCCCGGCGCCCCCATCCCCATGCTGGGGCCGCGACATCCATGTGGCACACCCGCCAGCCCCGCGGGAGTGGGGCGCGGCCGGCTCGCAGCCTTGGGCCGAGGCACACGCAGCGCGTGTCCCGGGGCCGTTTCCAACGCTGCCCACAGCGGCGCCTCTCGCCCCTTCCTGCCCGGTGGGCGGCAGATGCCCAGGGTCACCGGCCGAGTCAGAGTTCCGACCCCCGAGCACCAGGAGGCTCCAGGCCGTGTGTCCGCGACACATAAATCTTCAGGGACGCTTTCAAATGCCATTTTCTCCTCCCGATTCTATCCTGAGACCCGACTGGCCTGTCAACCGCCGCCTTAAAAGGAATCGCCATAAATAGCGCTGTGCTCATCACGTCACAGAGCCCGACTCCTCCACCGGCCGCGGAGCTGGGAAGGGAAAGGGGGTGCACGCACGGGGGTGCTGGACAGAAACGGCTCCAACCGACCGACCCAGGCCGGGGGGCGGGGGCGCCTCTCCCGCGGGGCTGCGGCTGCGGGGTGCGGGGTGCGGGGTGCCACGTGACGGACCGGAGCACGGAGCAGCCTCTTCAAGTCGGCCGTGCGTATCCGGCCGCGTCCGAACGTCCTCCAGACACACTCGGAGGCTCAGCCAGACGACGGACGCCGACTGTTGCTCCCTGTCCCACCACCAGCCCGTCCCGCAGACAGGCAGACGGTGTCACCTCACCCTCCACTGCTGGACCCACGGAGACCAGCGGCGTCCCCTGCTGGGACCAGCTCTAAGGTCCTGACTGTCACCCCTGCCCCCCCTTCCTGCTCCCACACCCGGCCTTCATCTTCCCTCAACAGACGCATGAGCCATCATTTTTGCTCTCTGTAGTTTATGACGTTGACACCTTTCGGGCCTTGCTCCCTGGGGAGACACCACCCTCTCAGGGCTACCTGCTCCTGGAGATACCGAGTAACGCCAAGCACGCACCCCAACCAGTCCCGAGCCCACCCCAGCCACCTCCTCCATGGGACAAACCCCCACACATCAAGCCAACAGCCGCCCAGGCCAAGTGCGGGCAGGAGAGCCACCGAGAGCCCAGAGCCCACCCTCGCCACCCAAACCACCGAACCCTCAGCTCCATGGACTTAGCCAGCCACGCCCCAGCCTCGCCTCCCTCAGGGGACGCAGTAAAAGCCGGCGCTTCTGCTCCTGGCCAGCCCCGGGCTTCTCCACGTGGCCTGCCCGTGTGGTGTCCCCGCCCCGCGGGAGCTGGGAGTACAAACTCTCTTCGAAGACAGTTGTCCTGAGGTCTGTCACCTCACCACAGCTGGTTAAAACGACCCCAGGGACAACCTTGGAACCCCAGCACCCCCAGAGCCCTGGTCAAACGAATCAGAGCGTGTCGCTCTGGTGGCCCCTTATTTAAGGGTCAGATCTCCAGTGACCGTTGAGGGACCTGCCACCCACTCACCCCTCTGACCTTAGTGTCTCTGCCTCCCCGACCCAGAGCCCCCCACTGTCCTGGAACGTGCTGACCCGGCATTGCCCTCACGCGTGGGGGGCTAGTGCCCCGGATGCCACTCGCCTCTGTCCCCACCCCCTCAGGTCCCGAGGCCCAGGCCCATGCGCTCTCTCAGCAAACCCTTTCCTGACCTGTGAGGCGCCGCAGGCGTCTGGAAGGGCCTCGCCGGCCCTTCCTGGTGGCCTGACACACGACCCGTGTCGGCATGCTCCCTCGATGCCAGTACGCGACACCTGGCCACGGGCTGCTGCCCCGCGTCCCTCAGCAGGAGCCTGCAGCCCGGGGAAGCTCGGGACAAAGCGTCTCACCCGAGTTTCCAGCCGGCTGTCTGCAAGCCACAGATGCAGCCCCCTGAAAACGCCCCAGAGCCAGGTCCTCCGAGGCCCCCGCCCCGCAGGTCTCTCTTCCAAAGAGAGAGGACATTCCAGAAGGAGCCAAAATCCGCTCCCTCCCCACCGGCACCCCAGCCCCGCAGACACCAGCGATACCTGTTGACGTGCTGATTCTTTACGGAGCCTCCAGATACGGCCATTTTATATGTACGTGTTATTTATCTCATAGCAATCAGAGAAAAATAGATCTATTAAAATACGAAGACTCCGCCAGTATTTATTACGGCGCTAGTTTTGTAAACACCCCGTGGATACCAGAGACGGGCGCGGTGAGCGCGTGCGTGCGCCGTGTGCCGTGAAGTGCCGCTCTGGACGGGGGTCTCTATTTCATCAAGTGTATCGATTTCGGAACCGGAATCCTCGGTCACAGTCATCTTTTACCTGTTCGACCTAAAAAATGGCGCTCGATGTTGATGATGGGGTTGCGTCCTTTACTTCCCATAATTCTTTCAGGGTTTGTATATATTTGGACCATTTTTTAAAGTAAATACGGTTTGGGATACTTAGATCTTCGTGTATTTCGTGCCATTTCTCGTTCTCTTAACCCTCGTTGCCATATTTCTTAAATTCGGGTTCGCCTGCCGCTGTCTGTCGTGAGTTCGGGTTTGCCCGCCGCTGGTCTGTCGCGGGTAGTAGGATGCTGCTCCTCAGACGCACGCGGCGACCTTTTCGATCTGTTTACTTGTAACCTTTTGTGGTCTTCCTTTGCTCGCGCCTCCATAACGCCTCTCTTCACGGTCGAGTGGGACCCGACCGCGCCCGCGCTTCCCGGTGAGCGCGCGCTCACGTGCATCGCCTCGTTCTGCATCTTTCGACGTCTGCTCTGTGCAGTCCCCGGAATTCGGTCCATTCTGCCCCACGACTTCCGCCTTCATGCGCTTCCGTCCTGCGGCCTTTTGATGCTTCTTGTAACGAGGTTCTGGAGAGAGTCGATTATTTAGTCCCCAAAGACCACAGCTGACCTCGTGTTGCCTCGTACAAAAACTGGGCTTGGGCCAATATGACCCTAGGGGGACAGAGACTGTCCCTGCAGGCGGAGGAGGCTGCCCACTGCCCTCCGTGTCCCGGGACGTGCGGAGCGGCTGCCGTCCCCCTGTCCCCACGCCCCCTGTCCACATGCCCTCGGCGCCATCTCCCTGCTCCCACGGGCAGCTTTCCGGGTGGTGCCCTCGCCCTGGACAGGGTCGCAGTGGGTTTGCTGTCACCCATCCTCCTTCCCGCTCGGGCACCCCCGCAGAGGGCTGTGTCTGTCTCTGGGTTTGCGGGGTTCACAGTCACTCCCTCTGCCAACACTACCGCGTGGCTCCATCAGCCCCCCAGACGCGCCACGGAAGGAGCCTGCAGTCCGTGCGGCCGGCTTTCCTGCAGCCCGGGCCGTTCTCTCCATCGTGGCTCAGACTTTTCCTGGGCACAGCGCCCTGTTCCGAGGGAGGGAGAGGCCGCCCGCCTGTCCCCTGCCGTCCGCTCCCGTGCCCCGGCCTCCACGTGCTTCCCAGTCCTACATCCTTTTCTAATAGTTCCGGTTTCTAATTTCCCTAATACTGCGAATTGCAACTTTTTGTTTTTATTCTTTTAAATAAAAGTTATGCTTTCGTTTATCTCTTCGAACGTCCTCTTACCTGAAATATTTGACGCCTCCGAGAACTGATTTCAGCTAAAGTCTTTTCATGTTTCGGTCACTGCTTTTTTTTTACCCTCTTTCTTAATATTAGTTTCTTTACATATTCTAGAATTAGAGGGTGCGACTGCATTCTGCAAGTGCTTTTCTGTTTTATTTCTCCTCCCTCCTTCCGTCTGTCTGTGCAACAAACATACCCTCCGAACCCCGGTTCCAGACCCAGGTCTCACAGGGGAAGAGCAAAGCCCCGCCCTGGGGACATGGATGAGGCCACGCTGACTGACAGCCAGGGGCTGGCTCCACACTGGTCCCAACGTCCAACAGCAGAGACTCGGCTTCCCCCAGCGCATGGAAGCCCAGCCCCAGCCCCACCCCAAGGGGCCTGCCTGTGCCAAAACCTCGTCCATTCAGAACAGCCGGCCACCTAGCTGGGGTCCCGGGGGGCCGCTGGGGGCCGGTGTTCTCAAGTGGAGTCCATCTGCTTTGTCTGGAAGGGCCAGAGACGATTTTCTGCTTTGCCGTCCACGAGGGCCTCTGCCGCGGCCACTCAGGTCCCCCCGTGTCTCGAAGCCGCCAGATCCCATCTGCAAATGGACGCGTGAGGCTGCGCCCCACTGAGACTTCTCCGACAAGTCAGGCGGTGGCCGGACAGGGCCCGAGCTGCCGTGCGCCAGCGGCCAGCCCGACGCACGTGGACGCAGACAGCGACTTGAACTCGAGATGCAGGGGTCGTTCCTGCATGTGGCGTGCGTACCCACAAGGGCAGAGTCCAGCACGTGCATCCTAGCAACACCTGGAAGGTACAGAGACTTCAGTCGGTTAGTTTCCTTAGCGTCAAAGCCGGAACGAGAGTGAAAACCGCTAAGCAAATCTCTTTGCGTTGTACTGATGTTTATCTACACACTGTATTTCCACGAGCCCATCAAAATCCGCTGGGGGGGGATTGCGAGGGAAATTTGTAACGTGATGGGTACGGCCATGGGGACACCGGGCATCCAGTTACGGGTCCGGAATCGACATTTTTCATTCATGCTCTATGTTGAGATGAGCGACGTGGACGCCCCGTCGTAGGCGGCAGGACAGAGGCCCGTGACCTTTCCCAGGTTCCCGCACGGTCACTAACGACTCTGCGGAGCTGCACGACCAGACCTCCCACTGCCGCCGCCGCGGGCCCACTCGCTCCCCCCATCCTCCCGACCGCGTTCGGTCCTCCGTCTGCGCTTGGTTTTGAAGCCGAGAGTGTTTTGGAATCATGTCCACTGGCCCAGAAGAACGAGGCTCTGGAGAAAGTCTGGTTCTAACACGAAGGTTCCTGGCCAACATCATATCGCTTTTATCTGCTCTAATCTCACTAGGACGCAATTAAAAAAAAACAAACTCACTTAACCTGGGCTAATGACAGCGGGCGAATCGCTCCAGTCCTGTATTAATGGAAGTCAAATGGTGGGGAGCTCGCTGGTAATTATGCCGAGGTTAAAAGCTTTCCAAGCGAGCCTTTCAATAACTGGCTTTTTCAAAGGCCTCGGGGACCTAAACAAACTCCGATGTTTACTCGGGCTGAAATCTGGACTCTCATTTAGACTGCGAAATTAATAAGCGCGGAGCCCTCTCCTGCCCGAGCACGCTTGGCTCTCACTCGGCCCGCGGAGATGCATTAGCATTCCACGATGCCGTCCTTGTTCGGGATTATTAATCCATCAGTTACTCAGTTAAAAAATCCGATGAGCCGATAGGGCAAGTTATGGGGAGGGTGTGAGACCCCAGTGAGAATCAGCGATTGCTCAGGAAACGAGACCGGGGAGCACGGATCGACACGCGAAATTCTTCACGACGACATCGGGGGACAGTGAGCGTCGCCTTCAGAAGCTCGGGGGTCCTCACGAACGCCCTCAGGGCGAGGGGGTCCTGCTGGCAGACGCTCACCCTTATCACAGAGCCGCGGGCCTCTGCCTCCTGGTTGGGCTCCCAGCGGGAGACCCTGGGAAGGGCTGTGGGGGCAGCGGCCGAGGGCAGGGACGGCCGAGGACAGGCTCTGCTGGCTGTGCTGGCCCAGGTGCAGGGCTGTGACTGTGGCCTGTCCCCTGCCCTTGACCTGAGATGGGCGAGGCTTGACACGGGGAGGTGGGAGAGATGCCACCTGCCACACGTCCACAGAGCGAGGAGGAGGACGGTGCACACCGGACCCCTGTGCACCCCACGGCTGCCTCCCCCTGGAATCTGACCTGGGCACCTCCCTAGCTAGAGAAAGCTCGTTGCAAATGAATCTCGGCGCTAACAATGGCAAGAGGGCTGACGGCAGGCGGTGGTCGCCGTAGGCCAGGGGCGTTCCAGGCCCCTGATTGGCCGGGTATCTGCAGACAGACAGTTAGCGCCCGACGAACTGTACCGAACACTCCTGGCAGGACCTTCGGTTTCGGGGGGTCTGCCGGAGGCCCCCTCCCTGCGCCCTGCCAGCCTCCCGCGGGCTGCTTCTCCGCTCCTGTGCTCCTGTCCTGACTTCCGGCCAGAAGCAGCCCTGGGGAACACTTGAGTGCCAGGCGGGCACCTCGGGGCGCTGAGATCTGAGCCAAGCCAGCTCGCTCTCTGGACCTGACCCCCCTTCCCCAGGCTGAGAAGCAAGGAGCGGCCGGCAGGGCAGGAAGCGCCCGATGCTCACTAGCTCTCCCCGCCTGGCCTGCCCTCCAGGCGGCTCCCTGGGGCGGGATCCGGGGACCCCGGGAGGAGGAGGTGCCGCTTTCTCTGTTCTTCGTGTCCCAGACACCAAAGGACTCCAGGGCCTGAGAGCGGAACGCCATGAAGGGTGAGCGCACCCCACGGATGGAGCCGGACGGCGCTGACGGCGTCAGGGGAAAGCCCCGTGACGCCTGCCCGCCCTCCCCCACACCCCAGCACGTGCACACGGGCGTGTGGGGCTCCCCACCCACCACTTCTGCATCCGCACCCCTCAATTCTGACGCTGCTGGCCCGGACGGAGCATCGGGTCTCACAGGCTTCGGGCCGGGCGCCCAGGACCGCCCCGTCTGCAGACGCCCACGTCACATTCCGGGGACCACCTGTGCTCCTGGCTGACGGCTGTACGTCGAGCTTCTCGTGACACCTTCTCAGGTTCAAGCAGTTTGACGGAGCAGCTCACAGAATCCAGGGAAACAGTCCACTTACTGATGACCGGATCGTTGAAGAAAGACGTAGCTCAGGAGCAGCCGGAGGGGTGAGGGCTGGGGGAGGGGCTCGGAGCTCCCCGGCCCCCGGGCACCCCGCATCCCCCGCAGCAGCGTGCGGTCACCGCGCACGCTGGTCCCGTGTCTCCACGGAGGCCTCCCTGCCGGGCATGAATGGGTACCATGGCACTGGCCGTCGGCGGCTATGTCAGCCTCCTGCCCTGCCTCTCCGGGCAGGGGGGCCCCGACCCCCCGACTCTGATGGATCTGTGGCAGCACGGCTGCCGCGGACAGTCACTCTGGGGTCCCCCGCGGGCTGGGGAGTTGCGTGTGTCTCCCGTGTGAGCTTTCTCCCAGCCTCAGCATTGTAGCTACATGCTGGGGTGATTAAGCCCCACCGGGGTGCTGCAGGGTTTGGGGAACGTGAGAGGTTGGCGTCGGCTGAGCCGTCACCGCAGTCGATGACTCTTGCTCGGAGCCCACGCAGGCCCCGGTGTGGGACGGAAAGCCCCTCGCCCCAGTTTCGCACGAAGCTCTAGGTAAACGTCAGACTCCTGCTCCCCGCACTTTGAGCCAGTGCGAGGCCCCCCGGTGCGGCCACGGGACCCGGGCTCCGGGGAGCCGGCGGCGAGCAGCGGGCCAGGCTGGACAGAGGGCGCCGGCGGCTCACGGCTCACAGCTGCCCTCACTATGCTCCGGAGGGGACCCCCGCCACCAGCCCCGTCAGCGCACTGGCCGCAGCTGTCCTGTGTCTCCACGAATGACGCCGCATCCGCTAACCCTAACTCGATGGCTGTCCTGCCCTTCAGCCTTCCTCCTCCTCTTCAGATGACCGCTGTCAGCGGGGCGTGTGAGGGCGGAGGGAGGGCAGCCACACCGCCCGCCATGGCCCCGGGGGTGGCCCACGCAAGGCCACTGTCCACACGGCCACTGTCCGTGGTGCTGACACTCTTGCAGGCGGAAGGCAGGGGGACCTTGAAGCCAGCTGGGGACACAGTGGCTTTGGACTCAGCCTCTCTCAGGCTTCGGGAGGAGCTGGGGAGCCAGGGCAGATGCCCCAAGGAGCCTTCAGGGCCGTGCTTGCTGTGGGCGCACCTCGCCGTCTGTGCAGTGGCCCCCCACATGCACGCCTGCCCCGTGAAACAACCACCCCCCCTGTCATCCACTGGGCTGGCAAATGCTGACCGTTTGCCTCTCTGCAGCCCCTGGGCCACGTCCTGGACATCTGGGGGGAGGACGTGGGCTGCCGCCCAGGGCTCACATCCTCGTGGGGAGACTCACACGGCATCCCCAGCCGAGCGAGCCCCATGACGGAGATGACAGGCTGGGGAACGGGGCGGCAGGCTTTCGGAGGGGCCTGTGGTGAGACCTCAGCCAAGACGGGGGTGTGGCCGGCCCCGGCCTCTCTGCGCCTTCGGGACCACTCTCGACTCCAGCGTCTCCTTTATGAAGCCTGAGTCCAGAGTGACCAGCCCTCTCCTTCAGAAACGACTCCAACAGGACAAGCCATGGACTGTGCTTATTTGGGGGCGGGGCGTCTTCATCCCTTCTTAGTTATAAGCGGGGACGGGTCGGGGGAGAAAGCCGGGTGCCCTGCCCCAGCCTGGCCCTCGCTCTTCCTGGACGAACCTCCTCCAACGGGACAGACGGAGGCTCCTCAAACTACCCGCGTCCGTTCTCAGCCTGCGTGTCTCCTCTGAGGCCGGGAACGAAGCCGAGGTCCTTGCAGGCCCTGCTGGGCCTTCGACCCCCGTTGTGACACGCAGGGCTCTCTGCCCCCGTGTCGCGTCCCCGTCGGTGCCGGCCCACCCCGGCGGCCGCCCGACGCCCACCACAGGTCCACCCTGCTGCAGCCCCGCTCCCAGAAGCAGGGTCCCGGCTGCTTCGTCCCCGCTCCAGCCACAGGGCCGGAACCGTGGGGACAGGGCGGGCACTCAGGGATGGCGGAGTGGCCAACCCTGGCCTCGGCCGTGGGGGTGCGGGAGCCACCACTGGCCGCCGTCTCCGCCCTGCAGGCCCTGCCCTGCCCCTCCCCACGGGGCCTTGGGGAGCCCCAGGTCCTGGCAGCCATCCCACAGCCGGGGGGCTCCGCCAGGTCCATCGCGGGGGCTCCGGGCTGGAACAGGAGGCGGGGGCCTGGGTGGTGGCCGCCAGCCCCCTGGGGGAGCCACGCTCCCACCTCAGGTCTGAGCGGCACCTGTCCCTCCCTCCCTCTGACCGCCTGGCCCCCAGGCTCGGGAGCCTCCACGGGGACTATGCCATCCTCCCCTCTCAGCACCCCACATCCAGTTCCTCAGGGGCTCAAGGAGGATCAAACACCAAACTCCTCTGGGCAGAGAAGCTTGTCCCCACGCACACCACGGGGCATCCCCTCTGTGCAGCCAGGTGCTGAGACCCCAGGCCAGCTCCCCCTGCAGCCCCCACCCTCCTTCCTGCCTCTTCTCCCCTCCTCTCCTCCCCTTCTTCCCCCTCCCCTCCCCTGGCCCCAACCACAGGTGGCTTGGTGCTGCTTTCCCAGGCACCGGAGCCCCCCATAGGCCCCCCTCCTTCTGGACACCCTGCTGCGGAACGGTCCACACCTGCTCCTCTGCTCCGTGTCCTGTGTCACACCTCGCGCGTCCGTCAGAGGACCCGTCTGTCAGAATTTCGGACGAAGCCTCAGCGTCCTCGAAGACCAAAGTCAGTGTCAGAAGTAGGTCAGGAGCGAGAGAACATTTGGGGTGCACACTAGCGTTTCGGGGTTGCGGCCCCAGGGGCTCCGGCGGCTGCCCAGCACGTGCCACCGATCGGCTGAAACGGGTGACGTCGGCAGGGCCAGGCCTGCACCCAGCGTCCGGCCCCCCGCGCACCGGCGCGTGCTGCCAGCCCGTCCGAAACGGCACGCGAGGACGGGAGCCCTTCCCGTGACACGCCTGCGATCACACTGAGAGTTTCTGTGTAACGAGGGCCGCCGTGGGCGAGCTTGAGTGGCAGCTCACAAATCGAGAGAGTTATTTAGAGCAAAATTGAAAATTAATGAGCAACCGATAATGGGAGGAACAAAAGGCACATTCTGTGAAGATCATGGGGGCAGAGGGAGAAAGGGGTGGGCGACGCGGAGGGGGACCCCAGGGGAGCTCGCTGACGGTGGGGGAGATAGAGGCCGAGATCCCCACATCCCCGAGCCTGGCAGGCGCCGTGACGTCGGGCCAGGCCGAGCGCTGTGGGGACGGGAAGACCTGACGCGGGAGCGCTCGAGGGCGGGGGGCTCGGCGGCCCCGAGAGCCACGGCCTCCCTGCCCTTCCCTGCCTCACAGGGTGGGCCGAGGGGCGCCGGGCAGAGCGGGGTGCGGAGGACGGTCTGCGAGGGCTTGGTCCCCCGGAGGGTCCCGGCGGATGTCAAGGACAGCGCTGTGAGCCAGGGCGGCCAGAGTGAGCCCCGAACAACAGTGCGATTATCGTAAGCGTGAAACACGGGCGTGGGGAACAGCGGTCCACGTTTTAGCAGGAGCCTCTCAGAGCCGCGGGCCGGCCACACGCAAACCCCGGTGAGGTTGCAGGGCGGTGGGCGTGGGGCGGAGACGGCAGGTCACACCCCGCACCGGCCGATGCATCCCACACGCACACTAAGCGAAAGCAGACGGCGGTTCCCGGCGGGTAGTGTTGGTAACATTTAATTAACAACGACAACAACAAAAACACAATAACAACAAAAAGCATGACGCCCACGAAGGGCTTCAAGGACAAGCCGCCACGGAAAAGCGAACCCGTAATTAACAGAGCTGCCAGGAGCCCCCTCAGCCCTGCGGCCCCCATTCCGACGCGCCTGGAACCCGGGGCAGGGTCGGCTGGGCCAGGCGGCCTCGAGGAAGGGCGGAGCGGGGGCGGGGAACGGTGCCCGAGCCCGCGGGGGTGATCGGCGTTCGGCCCGCGTGTCCTGCTCGGGGCCTCCCAGGTGCCTCATCCTCCGCAGCGGCCGTGAGGGGCGGGTGTTCCCCACACACCAGCGTCGGGGCGCAGAAACGCAAGGGACTTTTGTAGATTCCTTGGGATTGACTGCTAGGCCGTCCTACTGTCTGAAAACAGGGAGAATCTCACACCTTTCTTGTCCGAGTGCCTTATGTTTATTTTTCTACCCCGCCTGGTTCCCGACCTCAGTGGCAAAGCGTCTGTCCCCGCCGTTCACGGTGGCCGGACTGGAGAGGTGTCCCAGACGCGCCCGCCAGGCTGACGCGGCCCCTCCCTGCCAGCGGGCGAGAGCTTCGGTCGCGAGCGAGAGTTTCGCCCCATCGTGTTCTTCGTGAACGGATGTGATGGGATGATTTTCATCTTTGTGCCGCTGAGCCGGCCCGGCGCGCCCGGCCCGGACCCCGTCTGGCCTCAGCGCATGGGCCCTCGCACGGCACGGGAGTCAGTGCGCTGGTTTTGCTGGAAATTCAGGCTCGACGCTGGTCTGCCGCTCTCCTCGGGCCTCGATCCTTCGTCTGGTTTGGTAGCAGGTGACACCGACTCACTTTCTGATTTAAAAACCTCGGTGGGTGTCAAGGCCATGGCCTGGGGCGTTGAACTTCATCAGGAGGCAAGGCCAGCTGGGACGATGTCTCAGGCCAAAGCGACGGCCACACGGACATGTCTTCCGGCCGGCAGGTCCAGGCGGCGGAGACGATGTCGCCACAGTCACCCCACACTGAGTGCTGAGCCCGCCCCGCGGCGGGGCGTGCGCCGGAGTGTTGCCCACGTGAGGAGCCATTTTCCACCCGCAGGGGCCCGCCTCGTCCTGGACGTCCAGCTGGCTCCTGCTGTCCCAGGAGGGACCGAGCGGCCCTCTGTGCGTGGCGTTAGCTGCCATCTGTTGCAGCGACAAGCCTGCCGGTGAAGGGTGACGCGTCGGCCACCCTGCTTTGACTTCCCTGCGGGCAGAGCTAACACGGCACACAGCACGGCCGTGAACTGTGCTTCGCCCCGGCATCGCCCTGTGTGGGGACAGCAAACTTCCCGAAGGCCACAGCGCCGTTGTGCCTAACTGGCCGAGGCCGACGCCTCGCAGGCACATGGCCGTGCCCCGATCCCTGGGCGCAGGCTCCCTGCGGTTCACTAGCGGCTCACGGAGAAGCTCGAGATGCTGCCACGGACACGCTCGCGGATGCAGGCGACCTCTGAGCATCTCGTGCACACCCGGCTGGCGGGGGCGGGGTCTGTGCACACCACTGTCTCGAGGGAGATGGGGCCGCCGCCTGCGTTCGGCTCCTCTGAGCCCTGTGCTCATCCAGAAAAACGAGGCGGCTGGGTGAACCCCATTTCTTGAAACACGACTCCTCACTCGCCTCCATCACCTGCCCCCACTTCACTGCCCGCCACCCGAGAGACGGCCCCTTGCCAACGTTCTTCCCAAAAATGAACTGAGATCGACTCGCTCGTCGGCGACGGTAGCTCTGCCCTTAGATGTGTGTGACGTCGTGTGAACGTGGATGTTACAAAGCGAACCCCTTTGAGTGAGGGGTTCCTCCACATCAGCGGTCACTGGGTGGCCGGCCTCTCCTCACGGCCACAAGCAGCGTCTCAATCACTCTGCTGACAAGATGACCAAGGAGGAGCCTCGGGCGGGGCATCCTGCGGACAGCGCCTGGCACAGGGGCCAGCAGTGGCCGGGCGTCCACCAGGCAGGGCCCCCAGCAGTCGCTGCTCTGCCACCCAGACACGAGCTCGGGATAAGATGACACGTCACCTCGCTTACTTGCAAATTGACTGCCGTGGGCCCTGCGTGGACCCCCACTCATGGCTGCATTCTCCTGGGACCCCGTCTGCACCCAGTGACTCTCGGCATCCAGCTGAACCCCTCCGGCGTCACCTCTGCAGAAGCCCGATCCCAGAGCCACCGCAGACCCGGGGGACTGGAGTCAGCGGTCTGGCGGGGTGCGCTGGCCCCTTCCCCTCGCCACCACCCCGTCACCAACGGCGGCGAGGTGCTCGCCCTCGGCCGGGCGTCCGTCTGGAGGTGCCACCAGAAAGGAACAAGGAGGCCTCCAGGCAAATGACTCCGAACGGTGCAGACGCCATGGCGACAAGGTCAAGCAATTAAAACGTGTCCTCACGGGCACTTTGATCTCTAATCAATTCCTCCGAGCGCCCCAGACGGCTCTCTCCGCTTTTCATAATACAATTTAATTTTTATGTACAGATTTTCCTGAAGGGCATGAATGCATTTTCACTTTACGCCCCAGTAATTCAGTTTTAAACCTGGCATAAAAAGTCAATAAACAGCAAAGAGCTAACTGCAGATGTCAGGCCAGTGACCTTTCCCTGTTATTTTTGAATGAATGAAAAAATGGGTAAAAATCACATATGAAGTCGACTGAAGACTTTCCATTGTCTGCGGGAAAATCGGCTGGAATTGACAATAAAGTGGTAGTTCATGCTCCAGCGGGCCCCGCTGGCCAGGGAGGCCCAGGGACTGGCCCCTGGGGACAGTCACCGGGAGATGGTGGCGTGACCTTGAATGACCCCCCCCCAGCGATGCTAAGACGCAGGCTCTCTGCGTCCAGTCCCCAGCTAGAATAAGCAAAGGCGAAAATGAGGGTTCGCGGAGGTCACACCCAAAGGGGTCCTCGACTGGCTTCTGATGGGGGTCTGGGGCCCGGGCTCTGAGCCGGGAGCACGGCACGGGAACAGAGTGCTGCTCCCGAGGGACCTGAGCAGAACGCGCCTCCGTCACGGCCTGGAAGGTTCCTGCGGGCGACTGGAGCGGTGACGTCCTGAATCCCCGACCGGACCAGACTCAGAAACGCAGCCCCGACGCCAGCGACAGCCCCGCCTGAGCCGAGCCGGCTGGACACACGCGGCAGTGCGTCTCGTCGGGGGCACAGGGACCCCAGGGAGGGGAAAAGGCAGCCCCCAGCTCACGGAGCTGGCATCACCGCCACGCACGGACAGCACGGCTAAGGCCGCCGCACACGGGTATCGCTCCCTGCACGGGCTGAAAATCCATCACGAAACAGGAGCAAACACGACTCAGTAACACGGAGAAGGAATCACGCCCCGCGACCACGCGCGGCTCATCGCCAGCGCGGACCCGGCCGGGGAGGCCGCCCCCGCCCCGTCTTTTGCCCAAAGGAGGTGCGTTTTGGGGAACCTTCGCCTCTCCCACCGCCATTCCCGGGGTGCTGGCTCCTCACTCCGTTTCGGGGTGCAGGAGACAGAGCGAGCCCCGCAGGCTCTCCAGCACGGCCCTCCCGGCTCCCAGGTCCCCGGCTGGTCTGCCTGCTGCTCTCCGCCTTCCAGGTCTTAGGTTTGTTTCATACGAAACGTCCAGGGTTTTCAGCCGTCCTCAGCCGGGGAAAGAGCCCCATCTGCCCCCGAGCAAGTTTTAAGCAGCAGATAAAGTGAAACCCCCGGTCAACCTGGGGCTGGTGGCCCGGATGCGAGTGAAAACTGTTGAGTCTCTCTGTGCCCCGGAGGCCCGCGAGCGCGTCACCCCCGTTGCCTCAGGGTGGGCGTGGCTCCCGTGGTGGGGGAGGGGCCACTCCTGACAGGAGCCTGCTGACCCTCGCACGGCCACGTGTGTCATGATGCACTCAGGGTCCCCGGATTCCTGGGGTCAGCCCGGGGTGGGCGCTGGGCTTTCCCCTCCTCCGCGGCCTGCAGCCTTGCCGGGGCTCCCTCCGCACCAGGAAGTGGGGGGACACGAGCTGGCTCGGGAGGAGGGGAGCTGCCTGGGACACTCCCCTGGAAAGCGGAGAGGACAGACCCCGGCGGCCCACGTTCTCCCTTAATCACTCATGCGGTGTCCCATCGTGGCCTTCGCTCGCCGGCCCCGGTGACGACGAGCACCCTCGCGTGTCCCGGGATTCGGCGCCCGCTCTCGCGAAGCGCCTCCCGCAGCCCGTTCCCCTGTGGGTGCTCATTGCTCCTCACGACCGGTCGCCTTTCAAAAGTGGACCGGGCTGAGGCCTTCACTGGGTCCCGTGCTGCAAGCACCTCCCACCCAGGGGTGCTGTCAGCCTATGTGCAGGTCTCTGGGTGCAGGGTCACGGGGGCACAGTCACCGGGGGAGAGGTCACTGGGTCACGGTCACTGGGCGCAGGGTCACAGGGGACAGGGTGGCATTCATCCCGGTGGCATTGACTGTTCTGGGTGAGTCTGAGCCTTCGTGACCCGGTGAAGGACCGGCGCCCGTCGTGCGAGTGGACGCTCTGTCTCGTCCTGCCCTCCTGGACCACACTCCTGTTTCCGTGGCGACACGGTGTGTCTTCCCACGCGAGCATCCCCGGACCTGGCCTCAGGTGCTCCGCTGCGCACCAGGGCTCCCCAGCTCGCTTCCCTGGGCTCCCGCTCTCGGGGAGCAGCGCCCACACTGCCTGACGAGGACAAGGCATGCATCCCGATGTCCCCCGGGGCAGCCCTCCCCTCCCATGGGACATCGGGACACACCCCGTCCTGGCTCCTCTCCGCGCCTGGCGGGCTGTCTGGAAGGTCCGCGGTGAGCCGCGGTGGGCCCGGCCGCCAGGCTGCTCGGTGTAAAGGTCAAAGTCGTGACGTCCACCTGAACTGCTTTCCCCGTCGACGCCTCTGACCCCGGTGTGGGAGCGTTTCCCACGCCGGCCGGGTCTCCGACCTGACGCCCGCTGGGTGCCCACCAGCCCTTTCAGTCCTGACACCACTGCCCGGAGAGGCACACACGCCACAGCTGGGGGCTGCCCCCTCCCCGGCGGCACCCCCTCAGACAGTGGTCACTGATCCCGGAGCCCCACCTGCACTCTGACCCACCCACCGCCTGTAAACTGCGGCTCCCGTGACCCTGTCCCCAATTCAACGACTTACTGGACGACTCGGAGAACTCAGGAGCAAGCTTTACTCACATCGCCAGGTAACTGCAGAGTGCAGCTCAGGAGCAGCCAGCGGAGGGGACGGGGGACAGGGGCTCGGAGCTTCCGTGCCCACTCGGGGTGCCCTGCCCCCCACCTCCTCGTTCCCCAGCCCGGAGGCACGTGGAACCCTGTAGTCACCCTGGGGTCACCCTGTGGTCACCAGCTTTTGTGCAGGTTTTCACTACAAGGGCAAAGCTGGCGGACACACCACCTGCTGGTTGAACTCCACATCCACCCCCAGGGCCCGGACTGAAGATCCCAGCTCCCTGATCTCCCGTGATCCTTTTGGGGACCAGCCCCATCCTGAAGCTGGGTCCCGCCCACCGGCCATCTCATTAGCATACATGGGACACTCATCGCCCTGGAGTCCGCGGGTCGTAGGGGCTGTGTGCCAGGGGCCAGGGACACGGACTGAGCGTTTTCCATTACATCACAGCTCTGGCGGAGGGCTGGGGTCACAGCATCAGACCCCGAGACTCGAGCGGGCCCCCCTGGACGGAGGCACCACGCAGGCGTCCCTGGCCCTCCGCCGGAGGGACCGGCACGCGTGCAACGCTCCGGAGGGCGGCCCGGGAAGCGAGCGCGTGGCCCCCACGTGCTGTCTTCCCGCCGTGCACGTAGGAACCGCACTGGAGTGAACACTGACCGCGAGTCACTCCGGCGGCCCCGGAGGTGTGTCAGCAGAGGCGGGGGCCGGGGACACCTGTCCAGTAGGATGTCCTGGCCACCCGTGGCTCTTTGCAGTTCCATTCAGACTTTAGAATAAGCTGCTCTGTTTCCAAGGAAAGATATTGCCGGAATTTTCACAGAGCTTAAGTTTAAGTCATGAATTAATTTACGTGAGAATTTGTTTTCGTGACGCTACGGCCTTCCAATTCAGGGACAGGGTGTACCCCTCCGTCTGCTTAAGTCTGTCTTAATTGCTTTCAATAATCTATTTTATAGTATTTTGTACTTTTCGGTGTAAATATGTCGCGTAGCTTCTTTAGATTATTCCTATGCAAAACACCTTCGACGCGTTTTGATGTTGTTGCCAATGATACTGTTTTCTTGATTTTATTTTGTGCTCGTTTGTTGCCAACCTAAAAAAAAAAAATACAATTGATTTTTGCATATGAAGCAGAATTCGAGTGACCTTGGTAAATTCACTTATTGTTATAGTTTATTGACTTTGAAAGGTTCTTTCGATGTGTAATCGTGTGAAAAACGGTGCCGGCCTCGTCCTTTCCAGTCTCCGTCTTTGTGATTCGGCTCCGGCTCCGACGCTTCCCTGAGCTTCGGTCTGCAGCACAGCGCGAGGAGGGGGTCCTGGGCCCCCAGACGCTGTCCCTCCCCCGGCCGGCTGCCACACCCGGGACGTGGGGCCGCGCCCGCGCCTTCTCCCCACCATCCTGTCCAGTCGCTTTTCTAGCAAATGAAATGAGGCAGAAATTCTCACCCACCGCAAATCTTAATTTCATCCTGATCCATTTCACCGAGAGCTTTGGTGAGGACGATTTAAGATGTCAGCTCTTAGTTCGCCCAAGCCACAAAGTCACGAAAGAGTATGTTCCAGCCTCTCTCTCTCTCTCTCTCCCCATCAAACTACATATGTGAGAATCAGAATACAGAAGTGCGTCTTGACAGATTTATTCTGAAAGTCGGGCTTTTATGACATTAGCCCGGTTTGACTCGCCAGGTAGGTTGGAGAGTGACGAGTGACCTTGGCCATGATGTTCTCCGTCAATCCAATGACCGGCTCGGGAGGCTCCCAGAAAAGGCGGCGAAAGCATATGTTAAAATACGGCGGTGTGCGGGGCGTTCCATGCAGCTGTTGAACACACGATCGCAAATTCGGATCTCAGCTTGAAAAGTCGTGAGACATTTTATAAGTTTTCAAAGCCCTTTTGAGGGAAGGAGACATTCAAAGGCCAATAACGTGGTAGCACCTCCACAGGGGAGCAGAGGCGGGAACGCGGCTCGCGGAAGTCACGGTGATGAGCGTCACCGGAAAACGCCCGAAGGCGGGGGAGTAATTCACGCGTGGCCCCGCACACGCCGCCCGAGCAAGGGATAACGCAGCCTCAGGACGTCGCGTGAAGAAGACAGTTCCAAGGTGGCGACACGTTCCTTAAAACGTGAAGCACTGAGCCACAGAAAGTGTCCACAGAGACAGGTCGTGCCGTGGGCAGCCCGGCCAACGCACGGCCGCTGTTTACTCCTTAAAACCAGTTTTCTTAGTAAGAGTCGGAAGCACGAGGGACTAAATGTCAGCGTATCGCGTGCTGTGGGCGCGGACGTCTCTGTGAGGTTTTTCTGGCTCTTTCTTATACACTTAAAATGTTTCATAATTTCCCCCCAACCCCTGACTGCCGCAGCACACGGAACCGCGAACTCAATCACGGTTCCTGAGGTTTATTTTCTCGTTTTCTCTGGTCTCGCTCCCTTTTATGATGTCGGGCCAAGTATCAGGACCATCATTTCTGTCCTCATCTACTTTGAAATTGCTTTTCTCCCAGCGCTGAGCGCTGCTGGCCGAGTGACCGCGAGTGAGTGGGGAGGGGGCGGGCGGCCACCATGCTCAGGGGCAGGGAGCCGCGGCGTCTCGCCACGTGAGGGGAGGCTCTCAGGAGCTCGGTGACTCCGGGTCGGGCCCAGGCGGGGCCAGCGACAGAGGACGATGGAGTCACCCCCAGGCTCTGCCTCCAGGAGCTCTCAGTCAAGGTGGGTGCCCCCGCCCGCCCCCCACCCACACTTAGCCCCTCCGGTCCCTGGGATGCCTCTTCCTCCCGGAGGCTGAAGCTCAAAGCCCACGGGCTGTGCGGGGACCAGAGTGGCCCGCTTCATTCTTGACACACGCTCACGTGTGCGAACGCGTACCCGAACACGTGTGCACACACGCGCACACACACCCCCCCGCTGGAGAAATACAGGGAAAATCAAAAGCAGACTCTTCTGCCAACCCAGAGCGCTCCTCCAGGGCATGGGCTCACTGCCTGGCCGGCTAAGACGTCCCGGACGGGGCTGCCGGACGCGGCCACGCACACGGCTCACTCCACGCACGCTCTCGAGATGGACGCGGCTCCACCGCCAGCCAGGGGGCCTGCTGGTGCCTCTGCCGGGGACGCTCTGTCCCGACTCCATCATGGCGTGCAGAGGCCACCCCGGCTGGGTCCAGCGTGGGCCCCCTACCCCAGGGACATGGAGACCAAGCCACCTCCCCAGGTGTTCACGTGTCAGAGGCTGGTCCCCAGGCCCCTGAGGAAACCTGGGCTGTGAGGGGGAGGGGCTGACTCGGCGTCAGAGACGCAGCCGCTCACTCTTCCTCCGCATCTGCACCTGGGACACGCGTGCAGGCGCGTGCAGGACACATGTGTGCACGTGTGTGCACGTGTGCACACCTGGCCCTCCGACTTCTCACTGTGACGCGCACACGCCCTGCTCTGTGGCCCCTTTGATGCGTCCCCATTAACAGGACCTGTGCTGTCTTTGAGAAGTGGTGACAGGAAGTGGCCAGCTATTGACAAAGGGCCGTCAAACCCCTGTGCTCTCCACCCGCTGCCCAGGTGGCCACTGTGTCACCTCCCCCTGCTGCTTGCTCCGCCTCTGCCCACTTGCCAGGTGTCACCACGGCCAGGCGAAGCCCCGCAGCCCTGAGCCTTCCTCGTCGCGTGCCGGCCAGTCCTGGGCCAGCGGTAAGGCCCAGCGGGGGTCCCTCGGCCTCCCCGCCCTGCACGTGGCACGCAGCCTTCGCACGCACCCCAGAATCAAGGTCGCAAACACACAATCTGGGCGAAACCTGCAAAGCAGCCTGCTCGGGCCTCCCCCAGTCACGCGCCCGGCGCAGGGCGTTGGGGGAAGCGTGTCGAAGGGGACTCGGTGGCGGCGGCTCCCTGCCCGCGGCGCACGCCGTGCGGGACTCCCCCCAACGGCGGGAGGAGCAGGAACTCGCTCTCGGCTCCTGCCCACGCTGGGCCGGGCGCGGAGCCCTTTGCGGGCAGGGATTTGCGATCCGCCGCACGCCGGCTGCTCTCCGGGAGATGGACGGGTTGGGACCGCTGACGCCCCAGCAGACGCAGCGGCAAATACCGGGACCCGCCGGAAAGGCTGGAGCGAAACCCCTCGCGTTAGCCCCGGGGACTGCGGCCCCCGCCACGTCCGCGCTCGGCGCCCACTCGCCGGGCAGCAGCTCGCGTGGGGGAGGGGCGGCACCGTCACCGGAGCCAGGACGCGGGGCCAACGGCGGCCCCCACAGCACGTCCCGGGCTTACGGCCCCAACTCTGCGTCCAGCGTGAAGCTAAGAACGCTGTTCCCTCCTCCGACACGCGGCCCGTGGATGGGGAACCACGCGACCAGCGCGCACTTCAAGGGCTAATAATAATAATAATAATAACAATGATAATAATAATGATAATAATAAAAGACCGCAGGGCCCCGGCGCCAGGCACAGGAGATGGCCGTCCGTGGCCCTGCGCGGCTTCCCGTTCGCGACGACAAACTCTGCCTTGCACCTCGAGTCAGTCACTCCCTTGCTCTTCAGACGAGACCGCTTTGCACCTGTAACTCGTCTCCGTAAACGACAGGTGCCGTAGGCCGCCCTCGCTGGGACCTCTGCGCACGGACGGACCGGCCGCATCCCCGCTGCTCTGTTATTCTTCACGTCTCACGCCTCGAGAAGCACCGGCGGCGGGGCCGGGCGCCCAGTCCCGTAGGCGGCCCGCCCGCTGCAGGGTGCGCCGCCCGCGGCTCGTCCTCCCTGTCGGCCGGAGTCGGGACCAGCCTGGCCTTCGGGCTGCCGGAGCGCGGCAGCCGCGTACGGCTTTGCACACGGCTCTCGCTGCACACGCGACCCCGCGCACACGCTGGCTCGTCCGAAGCACCGGCCGAGAGGCGGACCCGCCGGCCTGCAGGGGACACAGGCGCCCGGCGTGTGGCACGCCAGCCCGGCTTCGGAGGCAGACCCGTCGCCGTCACAGTCCCAGGAACGGCCGTGGCAGCCCCGATTTCCACAGGCCGCGCGCTCGGCCTCGGCGGCCCCGCGTGAGCGCGCGCGCGCGTGCGTGTGTGCGATTGCGTCTCCCCCTCGCTGCTCACCCCCACTGAGGAAGAACGGGGGTCGCCGTGCGCAGCACCCGTCGGTCCTCCGACGTCGCTCTTGCGTGTCTCCTGCCCGTTTTCGTGTCCCCGACGTGCGGGCTTTTCACGTTTTCCGAGGCCTCGTCCGTCCGACATCAGCCAAGACCTTGCGGCGACGCCCCCAGCCCGCATCCCGCCTCTCACCGCCCGTCAGCCCGGCGCCTGGCCCGGCGCTCGATTTTAATAGAGCAAAACCCTCAGTCCTGGTTTCCCGGTCTGTGCTTTGGGCGTCTGTCTAAAACCTCTTTTCCTACCCCAAGGGCATGGAACTCTTCCCGCGTGGACTCGTGACATCGCCAGCTCGCCTTTTACATTTGGGTCTTTCATCCAAACAGAATTAATTTTCGCGTATGCTGCACATCGAGATCAAATTTCCTTTTTCTTTTCTGCTGTGCGAATAACCGGCGGTATTTATTGAAAGGTGTGAGTGACGCCTCCATCTCCCTGTCATTCAGGGGCCGCACACGAACCCGGCTTCCGGTCTGTCTGCTCCGCTCCGTCGAGAAACAGTCAGGCGGGCTCGTCTCCTCGGAGGGAAAAAAGGGAAAGAAAGAGGAAAAGACGAACACGTTGAGGTTTCAATTCGAACTGAATCGATGTTATGATTTTGAGGGAAATCGGTATATTTATAATAGCATTTCTTAGTCCGCGCAGGTGGTGCATCTCTTGCCATTTTCAGCTCTTATTAATTTTTGTACTTTTCTTCGGAAATGTTTTATGCCTGTTCTCTTAGGTTATTGCCGGTGCGATCATTTCTTGGATATTATTTTAAATGTTTTTATTATCCAAATGTTTACTCTTGTTGGGTAATTTCGCCGAATCGGTTGAGAAAGCATCTCGTTTTGCTTTTCTTTGATTCCTGTGGAAAACGCGGAGTGGGTTTGGACGGTTAAACCACCTCCTCGCTCCCGGGGCCATCCCAGCTCCGCACGTGGTTTTTGTAGGTCGTTGCGTTCCCTTTGCTGTTTCGAGACCCTCGCGTCCCCACCTACGGGCCAGGTGGTCCCGTCTTGGTTGGGACGAATGTGCTTCTGCTATCGAGGCGACATCAGCCCCTTAAAACATTCTGGGGAACGCTCACTGTGCACGGGGCGGAAACCTCGCGTTCTGTTCCCTTCGGTCGGAAGCGTTTGCCGTTTAAAGCCCTGGGCGCGGTGCTCCCTTCGCGGGAAGAATTTTCATCTCTGATTCGAGCCCGTCGACGCCGGTGACAGCATTAACCGCCTTATTCTTTCCTCCGCTTCCATCAAATGTGTTGCCTTTCTCGGAATTAGTCGATTTCACCTCATTTTTAAAATGCGTCGGTGTTGACTTATTCCTGTTGTCACCTTCGTAACCGCAGCTGCTCCTGAAGTTGTAATTTTTTCCGTCCCTAAAAGCCTGACCCGGGGTTCGGTCCGGTTCCTTCGCTCGTCTCGATGAAACTCGCTGTTGTAGGCATCTCCACGAGGAACTGCCGTGAGAGCCGGCGG
Organism: Pteropus medius; assembly: GCF_902729225.1. Lineage (NCBI taxonomy): Eukaryota > Metazoa > Chordata > Mammalia > Chiroptera > Pteropodidae > Pteropus > Pteropus medius. Next base: position 1,014,259 of record NW_024342469.1, on the reverse strand, counting down.
CCTTCGTCTCTAAGGTCACTGGTTTATGGGTCTGATTTCCCTCGTACTACTTTATTTTTATTCTGTGTTTTAATTTCTTGTTTTATATATAGCGTTTTGGTATGTTGACATTTTAATCGCATGATTAATTCATGTAAATTATGATTGTAAATTGTTCTGCAGAGAAACACGCTCTATCTTTTAATTCGCACGGACTGGTTTCTTTAGGTTCGTGGGTTGGCGCTTTCGTTTGATTTATCTGTATTTTATTTTATTTTATCTTTACTTTATCTTATTTTAAAACGGACTTTTAAAAAATGTTAGACAGTCCCGAGCTTTGACACTGTTTAGACTCCTCGAATCACCGCGGGACAGTCTCTCCCATGACCCTTGGTGTTCACGCTCCGCCTCCCGCTCCACCTCCTGTCCCCGCCCCCGGCAACACTGCTCTGTCCCCCATCTCTAGGCTACACCCCTCGAGAATGTCACACAAAGGGAATTCTAGGGCAGGTCCCTTTGGAATGCCCGGGCCCCGTGTGGTCCGTCGTCTGTCCCCGCTGCCTAGCGGAGCCACACCGCGCAGCCCACTGCACGGAGTGTCCCGTCCGTTCGTCACCTGCCGAGGGGTGTGGGGCGGCTCCCGGGTCTACCTGTGAACAGAGCTGCTGCTAGCGTCCATCGAGGACACGCTTATGTGGACAGGAGGTTCAGCCCTCAGGTAAATACCTGGTAGGCGTCTGCTTCACTTTACAAGAAACCGTCTTTGGAGCAGGCACCGTTTGTGTCCCCGCCAACGACGGGGACAGCACCGTCATCCCTGTCCCGCGGGCATTAGCTACGGTCGGAGTATTTTACCAGCAGAGCCCAACATGGCTTTAAGGTGCAGGCACCTCACGCCTAACGACGTGGGACGTTTCTCATGTGCTCCTTTGCCGCCCGTGTCTGCCCCAATGAAGTTTCCGTTCGAGTCCTTTGCCCGCTTTTAAATTGTGTCGTTTGCTTTCTTACTGTTGAGTTTGGAGAATTTGTCATATATTCTAGATAAAACTGGAGAATGCGTGGTTTGGAAGCCCTTCCCCCAGCCTGGAACGTGTGTTCTCGTTGGCTTAACAGTCTCTTTTAGAAAACAATAGTTATTAACCTTGAGAATTTCCCGTTTTTCAATTTTCTTTCCTGGTCTGAATTCTTGGTGCCACATCTAAGCACTCTGTGTCACCCAGGCCACAGACGCCTTCTTCCAAAAATTACACAGCGCACACTTCGCATTCGCGTCTGCGGTTCGTTTGCGGTTACCTTCGCATAAGAAGTGCAGTTCAAGTCGGTTTACTTTTTTTGTAAATGCATATCCAGTGTCTCCAACACCTTCTTTCCCATTGAGCTGAATTTTGTGCCGCTGCTAAAAATCCATCGGCCGTCGCTGGCGGGTCTGTGTGGTCACCCTCACTCTGTTCCCCTGCCCCGTGCGTCTGCCTTTCCGTGGATGTGAGAGAACCCGACGACCGAGGCTTGAAGCGAGTCTTGAATAAGGAGGCAGAGTTCCTCCAAATCTCATTATTTTTCTTCAAAACCGTTTAGGCTATTCTAGTTTCTTGTCTTTCTAGGTAAGGTTTAGAATCGGCTTGTCTATATCTACGAAAAGCTGTGCCGGAATTTTACCGGGACTTCATTTAAATCTGTAAATAAACTCGGGGGGAAATCGACGTTTTTCTTGGGCTGAATCTTCCAATCCATTAACACGGTATATCCCTCAATGTATTACATCTTCTTTGATTACTTTGATCAGCATGTTGCAACTTTTAGCACAAAGATTCTGCGTAACGTTTTGTTAGCTTTATCCCTAACTATGTCATTTTAAGCTAGTGTTAATGGCATTAAAATAAAACTTTTATTAATTTCAGATTTCAATGGTTTGTTGCCAGTGTATAGAAATATGACTTGTTTTCATCCTCATCGTTCCCTTTGTTTTACTTGCTTTCGATTTCTTTGCACATTTTTTCCTAATGTCTCAAAGAGGAAGCTTACGTTGTTGATTTTGACCCTTTTCTTCGTAATATAAAAGATTAATTTCATACGTTTCCATCTTAGAGCCTCGTTAGCTCCGTCTACGGTCCTGACATGACATATCTTCATCTTTCTTCAGTTCAAAATATTTCCTTAGTTCCTTTGAGACTGTTAATTGATCCATGAATTATTTAAAAGTGAGTTATTTAATTTTCAAGTGTTTAGATATTTTCCTGATATTTTTCCATTATTGAACACTTAATTCCGTTATGGTCAGACAACACGCTTTGCATGATCTCAGTGTTTTAAATTGTGCTGAGGTTTGTTTTATAAAGCAGGATGCGTTCTGTCATGGCGAATGTCCCACGCTTACTTGAAGGGAACGTGTGTCCGGCGTTCGGGTGGAATGTTCTATCAACGTCGTCGAGGCCCCATTTGTGGCTGGGGTAGTCAGGCCTTCCCTGGTCTCGCTGATGTCTGACTGCCACGTCTGTCACATACTCAGAGGGGAATGTTGAAGCTTATAATTCTGAATGTGTCCACTTATCTTTGTATTGATTTCGAAGCTATGCTTTTACATACAAACACACTTAGCACTGTCGTTACGTCTTTGGGGTGAACTGACCTTTCATCTGCATTTCTCATTATCTTTATTCTTCGCGTTTTTGTTTGCTCTGCAGTCTGCCTTGTTTGGTATTCGTGCAGCTACCCCGTCCAGCTTGCTTTTGATTTGCGTTTTCGTGGTCCACCCCTCCCCATCCCGACACCTTTAAATAAACATCCTACTCTGTTTGGAATGGATTTTTTTAGGGCTGAGCAGTAGAGTTCACCCAGCTCCTTTCGGTCCAGGGCGACTGTGATCGGGTAGGCAGTCCACGGTCCCCGAGTGCCGTGGGTGCCCATGGGTGGCCCCCGCCACCTCTGCTGCTCTGGCTCAGGGGCTCGACATAACAGAGGAGAGATAAAGCAAGGATGGGGCGTCCCCCACGCTCCTGAGTGCCAGGGACCCCGTCTTGGTCCTTAAAGCAAGACTAGGGGGCTTGTCCCCGAGCGCCCATCTGCGTTCAGGGCCAGGCCGGGGTCAGGCCAGGGCTGCTGCGAGGCCTCGAGGGACCAGGTTTGTCCCCGTTTCACTCTCCTTCGAATCCTGGTTTTCTCCCCCAGTTGGCCTGTCACGGGGAACTTGCAGAGCTTCCCGATGACCGTTTCGCATATCGTGCCTCAGTTTATCATTGCAGGTACTGGGACCGACGGCGCCACGTGCTCACATCTGGCCGAGAACCAGACGCCCAGATCCCCTCATCCTGTCATCCAACAAAAATGTCAATTTTGTTCCTGTGATGCTCTTTCTGAACAGAATCCTCATAAGTCTTTAGTTTCCATCGTAATTCTGAATCAGATATGTTCTCTTTATCCATTTATAAATGTGTCGTTGGTTTATCACGATTCTCGTAGACGGTTTTCTATTTCTTTGGTTTTCTAGATTGGCTATCATGCAACCAGCAGAACATTTTTACTCAGAATTCTCCTTTCCTATTGCTTATGCCACTTTTTAAATTGACTTCTCTTAACGTAGTCACTAAAAATTTCAGTACACTCGTAAGTAACGTGACAAGCGGGATTAATAACTGATTCCGGTCGTTATTGAAACACCTTTAATGTTTTCCTGTTAAAATTATATTTGCTTTGCCTTTGGTAAATAGTCTTAATTGCGTTAAGGAAATTTCTTTACAGTTCTATATTACATATCATTCATTAGACTGCTTGCAGATTTAATAAAATGTCTTTTCAAGATCTGTCGATATATTACTTTATTTTTTATCTAATTTATCTCTGAAATGAATGAGGTTGGTGAATATTCTGGTATTAAATTATATTTATGTTTCTGGAATAAATCCCGCATTGTTACGTTCTATCATTTTGATGCATTTCCATATTCTCTTTGCTAAGGGGTAGCTTAGCATTTTGACATCTGTGTCATAATGCAGGCGCTACTTTTTTAAGGTATTACAATTACGCTTGTTTTCAAAAGTGAGATCAGATGCCCAGGGCTTCAGGCAAACGTCATTTTAGAGAACTTGGTGTAAACCGATGATAGACTTGATTTTTCTCCTTTCATCTCGTCTATTATGAATCCTAATTTCTTCTGTGTGCTTTCTCTCATATTACTATTATAAGTAATAATTGCGTTTGCTTAAATAATATAATAAATCAAAATACAATCATAATTTGTTACGATAAGTTTTATTTACACTGGATGTGTTCAAATTGTCATCCGATGCCCGTTTCTCACTTTTGAAATCAAGAGTGATTCTGAACTGTTTCCGTCTGTAGAATGCCCCCTAGCTCTGCAGTTTAAAAAAATGCAAAATATCAGACTGTCTTCCATGAGGTCTCGATCCCCTGTTTCTTCCAAACAAGGTGTTTCTAGAATGTTCTCACCTCCTCTCCCCTGCCACCCCGGCCTCATGGAGAGCTGAGACTCTGCTCTCTCCTCCAGCCCCGGGATTGGTGGCGTTGGCTCCAGGCACGGACCCTGGCCGACGGGCACTGCAGGGCGGCCCTCCAGGACCAGCAGCTGCTGGGTCCCACACCGCCTGGAGGGCACGGTGCCCGAGCCCTTCCTCTCCGCCTCCCGTGCTGACAGCTGGAGCCCTCCCTCCCTACTTCCTCAGAGGCGTCTTTTCCCTCCCGCGCCCCAGCCCCGCACGCCTGGAGACCTCGGGGGCCATCAGGGCCCCGCCTGCATCTTCCGCCCGCCCACGCGGCCGGCCGTCACCCCGCCACCAGCCTGGTCCCTCCGGCTCCAACGCTGCGCTGCCCCCACCCCCGCCCCCTGCACCAGCCGGTTCTTCCTGAGGGAGAAGCTGCTGATTCTTGGGTTTGGGGGTTCTTCCCAAGACCCACACAAGGGTTTACCCCTTCCTCTCGGTCCCCCAGGACCTGGGGATGTGGTCGGACCGGCCCCCGTCAACCGCGGAAATGTTTCTTTCCTATTTAATTCTCGGCCGTCCTCCGCTCCCCAGAGCAGCCGTCGCCTGACTCGTGGGTCTCCCGAATCTGTCTGCTAGGCTTCATTTTACCAGAGATTTCTGTCCCTTTTAAAATTTTTTTTTTTTCGGGTTTTTGCTGTTTCTTACACGTGACCTCCCAGGACGTCGCTTTGAGTCTCAAGAGTGCACATCGTCTCCGTCTGATGGGCTTTTAGTTGGAAAGGTTGGAAAGCCTCAGATCCGCTCCGGGAGCCCTCCCTTCTGATGCACTTGACCCTTAAGTACTCTCCAGGACCGGCCCAAGCCCATCTGTCTCCCCAGCAACTGCGTTCCACTGGGCGGCTGATGAGCGGGGCTGCTCACTTCTGCCTGGCCCTAGGAAGGATTTGTGGGGGAGAGGGGGTGGGGCAGGTTCAGCTTCTGGGAGGCCTGGGGGAGCAGGGGGCACCGCCCTGGGGCCTGCAGGGGAGCAGCCGGGCCAGAGCAGGCGAGCAGGGGCGCGGGCAGGGGCAGGAGGTGAGTGCGCTCCGTCACGCATTTCTGGAACCCGCGCCCCCAAATCGCTCTGCTGGCAGCTCGGGACAAACTGCTCTAACTGAGGCCACGTGAGGCTAGCAAGTTCGCCTGGCCGCAGCCCCCGCTTCCGCCCTCACTGCCTGAGCAGCCCCTCCCGGCTGTCCCCGCTCCAGCCCCGGAGCCCCCTCCGAGTCCCCAGCAAATCCAGTTTCGTGCAGAGCGGGCGCCAGGCAGGAGGCAGAGGGTGCGGACGCCAGTGCCTGGGGCAGGGGGCGGGGAGCCCCCGGGGTCCCTCGGGGCTGAGCACCTGGAGGAGCCACCCAGCGTGGGCCCGGGAGCCACCCCTGGACCCTGGGGAGCGCCCCTCTGCCCACCCGGGCCTCCCCCATCACGACGACCCCACGTTCCAGCCTGGAGAAGCCCCTTGCGGTCCCTCAGACTCAGGATCTTCGTCGGGAAATGGGAGCTAACGGCGGCGCGAGCCCGTCGTGCGCCCGGGGACGTTCTGCAGGTGCGCGCGCCCTGAGCCGCCTCAGCGCGACAGCGCCACGGCGGGGTGACATCTGCTGCCTTGGTCGCGTACACTGCACCCCCGTTTACTATTAGAATATCTCAGCGGTCACTATTCAACAGCGTCCCCGCGCCCCCTCCCCCGGCCAAGGACGCCCCAGAGCGCATGCGCCCTGGAACCAACCGCGGACCAAGGCATGAGCGAGCGCGGGGGACACTAGGTCCAGCACCCGGAGAGGCCCGCAGCACGTGTGGCCCGCGGAGCATTTCCTTCCGAGGCAGCTGGGGGCTGGGATTTGGGGGATGGGCGCGGAGCTGCCCCCGGCCCAGCCGCGAAGCTCAGCACCTTCGGGGGAGGAGGCCGCAGGGGCACACGCCGGCCTTCCCGCGAGTGACATCTGCACTGACGCACACCTGCTCCGATGTCGGGGTGTCCGGTTCCCACGGCGCTGGCGGGCCTGTCCCCAGCCGCGATGCATTCAGGTGAGAAGTAAAATCCAAAAAGAAGCCACGGGAGCAGAAGAGCACTGCTCCCGAGCCAGGCTGGAAGGCTCCCGCTGTCCGCCACCCTGTCCGGGGGACGGGGACAAACAGCTGGGCCTACTGCCACCACGTGCTGGAAGAGAGGCAGCGCCAGGGAGAGGCCACTGGGGGCCCCGAGGGGGACAGGAAGGGACGGGCTGGGCCCCGTTGCTCTCTCACGGAGTGCACAGAGGGTGTCGCCCCCGGGGGAGGGGTGTCGGCATGGAAATCGCCCCTCTGGACAGCAGAGCCAGGACCTCCTGCTGGGCCCGTCCCTCGCTTTCAAAGTGACTGGTGTGGCCTCTGTGGCCTTCGCTGTGGGCCCCGCGTCCGGGCCAGCACGTCCCCGACAGCCATGGCGAGGACTGGGAAGGGATGTGCAGAACACGGGGCCCCGCCCGCGCTGGTGACAGTGCGCGTCCCGTGTCCCTTGGGTCCCCCAGATTTCTGGGCCCCGTTTCTCATCTGTGAAGTGCAACGCCGGCCACGATGAATCTCAAAAGCCATTTCGAGCTCTGCGAGCCTTTGATGCTAAGTTTTATTCATGGAAAACAAATACGTTTATAGTGAGCTCATTTTAGCAAATTGTTTCCCAGAATAAATCTTATTTTAAAGGCAACTGTAGCTCAGTTAGTCACGTTCTCCCTCCCGTCCAAACCGCTAAAGTGACAACTCGGAAGTCCCTGTCTCGGCCCCGCTGTCAGCCCCCCAGGATAAGGGGGCCAGGGACGTGCCCCCAAGACACCAGGGGCCCAGCCTCTGGTGGGCGCAGGGCACGGAGAGCTCCGTTCAGGACTGGGTGCCCCGCCCCGGTCCCCCACAAGCCTCTGAAGAAAGGAGGAGACTGAGCTCCGTACCTGCATCCATCCGTCCGTCCGTCTGTCCGTCTACTCGTCCATCCATCCATCTGTCCATCCACCTGCCCATCCGTCCATCCGTCTGTCTGTCCTCCTGTCCTCCTGTCCAGAGGAGACCTACCGAGTGCCTCCTTTGTGATTTGCACTTAGCACTAGAGCCCAGCTCAGCTGTAAATAAGTAAACACGCCATGTGTCACATGGCGATACGGGTTAGGGGACAGAAAGGAAAGAACCCTGGTGGGGACCGAAAGCTCGTGCTTGGAAGGCTCGGCGACTTCCCCTCCAGGCCAACCAGTGGTCGGTGGTGTCTTTCTCAGCTGCAGCAGGAAAACTGCACACGGATGGATAGACAGACAGACAGTGACAGATGACGAACAGAAATATGGATGGGTGGACGGGAGGACAAGATGGATGGACAGGTGGACAGGAGATGAAAAGAAGGAGGGAGAGAGGGGTGGAGGGGAGAATGGGAGGGATTGTTGATGGAGAAATAGATGATGGATAGATGGATAGATAGATAGATGATGGACCAAATAGATAAACCAAATAAATAATGAGCCAAATAATAAACCAATGAAATAAATAAATACCAAATATAAATAAATAAAACCAAATAAAATAAAATAAAATAAATAAGGCATGAAATAAAATAAATGTTAATGACAAAAGCCAATGAAATAATAAAATAAAATAAGTAAAATAAAATAAAATATAAATAAATAAAATAAAATAAATATACAAATTAAAATAGATAAATAAACCAAATTAAATAGGCAAGTAATAAAAGGCAAATAAATAAATATAAATAAAACTCAAATAAAATAAGCAAATGAAATAAAATAAATAAATAGATAATAAAATCAATATAAATAATACTAAATAAAACAAATAATAAATAAAATAAAATAAAATAAAATAAAATAAATAAAATAAAACAAGCAAATAATAATAAACAAATAGATAATAAATAATAGAATAATAAATAAACAGAATAATAAACAAATAAAATAAAACCAAACCAATAAACCAAACCAAAACAAATATGAACAACAAATCAATAAACCAATAAATAAACAAACTATAATACAAATAAAATAAAATAAAATAAAATAATAAATAAATAAACGTAAATAAATAGATGATGATATGGATAGATGATAGTGATGAATAGAATAGATAGATAGATAGATAGATGGAGAAATAGATAGAATGATAGATGGAAGCTCGAATGATATGAGATGAAATGATGAAAATCGATAGATAAAAGAATGGAATGAATGGAATAGATGAATAGATGGATATCTTGAATGATGGATAGATAGATAGGTGATAGATAGATAGGTGTTAGATAGATGATTGATAGATAGATAGATAGATAGATAGATAGATAGATAGATAGATAGATAGATGATGGATGATAGGTGTGTAAACTTCCACACGCACGGTTCAGACACCGTAGCGCAGGCGTGTGTGGGCGTGTGCCGGGCACACGGCAGATTTTCAACAGAAGTTTGCTGGCTCACGGCCAGACAGCCCAGGGGAGTCTGCAGGGAGGTCGTCCTCAGCCAGGTCTCAGGGTGCGGTGTGAAGACAGATTCCTGAGGCTCGGGTGACCCAGACGGGATGCAGCACCCCCCGGGCAGAGCGCAGGGCCGGCATTCACCCTTCGCCAGAGGGCACCGTGCCATCCCTGCGTGTGGCCCAGGTGTGGAGGGCTCCGGGTGGCTGGCTCTTACATGGGCGATGCCCAGGCCCCGGGTCTCCCGCAGCCTCTCGCCTCACAGGTGGGCTGCCTGGAGGTGGGGGCGGAGGCCATCACCAGACCCCAGCAGTAGCGGCGGGGGGCGAGTCAGCACGGAGCTGGCACTTAGCCGAATGATCCAGCCCGCCAGTCAGGACCGATGCCATGAGCCTTTGAGCCCCGAAGTTGCCCCGTGTGCCCGGACACTGGCCGACCCGCAGTGCCCACCCTGATACCAAAACCTCCACCCAGCCTTCCGCGCCGGAAAACCTCCGGCAGACTCGGGGGCCGCTTCGTTGTGTTGGGAGGTTTCTTCTCTGCCCACATCTCCCTCTGGGCACCTCCTGGGGGATCCAAGGTCCTCCTTGTGCTCAACTGCCCCTCTGCCTCCCAGCTGGCTCTGGGGACACGTCCTCCGGGAAGCCCTTGACTTCCCATCCTGCCTGCTCTCTGCCAGGGCCCTGACAACGGGTGGCCTGACTCTTGCTCACGGGGTACCTGACCCCTGAGGGCTGGCCCCGTGACTGGTCCTGTACCGGCTTCAGCAGCAGCGTGACATCTGCGGAGAGTAGAGACTCGATCCGCCTTTTCGTTGACTTTGCCCAGTTTGGTCCATAGCGAGGCGCGATGACGCAGCTCTGAGATGATATAATTAACTCCCAGCCTTTAAGGTGGCTTGATTCTCGTCCAATCTTATTATAATGCAGAATTTCCTCTCTGGTTTTTCTTTAATTCCTCAGCTTTGTTCAAAAATAGTACAGAAAGGAAAGTCTTGACAGAAAAAGATGTATTATTTATATCTCTGTTTTGCCTCAAATTACATTGAGCTGTTTTCTGGCACCAGGGTCCCCAGCCCCCGTGGACAGGTCCAGCCCAGCGGCACCGGACGCTGATGGAGCTGGGGAGCCCCGTGGCCAGCTGGGGCTTCCACCCTCCGGAAGAGGCTGTTTGTGGAAATGCCGACCCCTCCCCCACCACGCCGACCCCTCCCCTACGCCGACCCCCCGCGGGCCCGCGAGCTTCGTGGCTTGTGTGGCTTCTCCTCTGGCGTCACGGGTGGCGGGAACAGAGGATGGGCCGGAGTCTGCGGACACAATGATTCTGCCCTGAGCAGGTGTCCCTTGGGGGCACAGGGCGTCGGAGCCCAGGGCGGCACCTCGGGCCGGGGCTGAGTGGCTGGCAAAGCCCAGGGCCTGCTCGCAGGCGGCGGGACCGCGCCGTGGTGGCACGCGCCCCACGCTCCGCGCCCCACGCTCCGCGCCCTGAGCCCGCGCCCCGCGCCCCACGCCTGCACCAGGATGCCGGCGCGATGTGAGTGGGTCCGCGGGGACGGCGGGGTCCCTGGGCCGCAGCCTGGCCGTCTCTGGGGGCGCCGCTGTGACGCTGCCCCCTACGCAGTCTGGAGACGGGGCGTCGCCCCGACTGTGCCCCCTCTCCCCTGCCCTGGCGTCGCTCACTTTGCCAGCGATGAGTGCCCGGGAGCGCGGTCTCTGCCCCAGGCCGTGGCCCCGGCCCGTCCTCCGCGCCAGCACGAAACCCTGCTCATCAGGCCCCACGTCGGCCCCGTGGTGGGTGGGCTGCCACCTCGTCAACGCCCAGACGCCAAACCCGCTTCCTTACCAAGTGCGGTATCCTCCGCATCTGGTCCTCCTCAGAGGCAGGCCCCCGGCACCCCCATCAGCGTCACCCACAAGGATGCCCAGACCCCACTTCCCGTCGGGTCTCCTGCCCGCGTCTGGCCCAGGGAAGCTTCTAACGCAAATGTGTACATCATCGTCCCCCCGGAGTGCCCGCACCCCATCTCAACAGTCCCTGTCACCGTGGTGCTGGTGGCCGACAGCTGGGCACAGGCCCCCACCTCTGTGACTTTGCTCACGCCGTCCCCCTACCTGGACACGTCCCCTCCCTCTCCTTGTGGGTGTCCCGCCTGCGCACCCCGTCCTCCGGGCAGACTCCCTGGGCTGCAGTCCTCCGCCTGTGTGCCCGGGTCACTCTCGGACTTCCCCACGTCACGTGACGCTTGATGGAGGGGCCAGTGAATTTCTACGTCATCCTTACGTTTTGCCGTGGTGATTTTATTCTAAAAATAAATATTAAGGTTATAATTCTGCCTCGAGTGAAGCCTTCATTCAACACTCAAAAACACAACATGCAAAATGATCTCAACGTCCACAGCGTGGAGGGGGCTGCGCGACGTGGCCCCGATCGATTACTCGTCAGGGACGAGGCAGTCCCCTCTGCTCGTTCTTTGGCCTCCAGTGTCCGTGACCCCAGACTCCCCTGGGCCTTGGTGGGAAGCAGAGACCCCCACCCCCCGTGGAGAAGCGCCAGCCTCTCGCGGATGGAGCAGGAGCAGAGACGGCCAGAGGCTCCCCGCAGGCGGGGCCACAAGAGGGGGTGCTGTGGGGTCTAAACCCCTGGAGACCAGAGGGGTAGAAAACAGATAATACATCTTTGCCAAGTTAAGTTTGTCCCAGGAATGAGAGATGGGTTTAAAGGGGAAAAAAATCTACCAGTGTAATTCACCAGCTGACGGAATAAAAAAGAACCCAATGATCGGCCCAAAATTTCATAAAAATCATTCCAGGGACTCCAAAGTCTGTATACGATAAAAACGTAGCTAGGAATGGGAAGAGCTTCCTTAACGCCACAAAGAGCATCTACGCAAACAGCAGTAGTGGCCGCGGTCAAGTGTCGAGCCCCCTCCCCACCCCCCGCCAGGGTCACCGCCACCACTGGTCACACGTGGGCCCGGGGACCCTCGGCAGGGCACGGTGCCGTGAGCAGCCCCCCGCACACCCGGGGAACTTTCCGGCTCGTATTGGGGAGGGAGCTACGTGATGAAACCCGCAGCGGGGCACAGATGGCCCGTCTGTTACCAGGCCACGCTCTTCACGATGAGCAGCCAGCATATGATGCGGTGCTCGGAATTAACGCTGGTTAGGGAAACAAAAATTAAAACCGTAAGCTACCCCCACCGACCCAGGAGAAGACGGGGAGCTAAGGACCGGGGACGCCTAGTGCCAGCCAGGCGTGCGGGCGCAGGGACCCCCCGCAGCTCTGGGGAGGCACGGGGACCCTCCGTCCCAGAGAGCGGTTTGGCATTTTCCAATAGCGTGACCGTATATCCCCACGACGCCCTGGGGGCCCCGAGAGGTGGGTGCCCATTCCATGAGGAGGCTGTCACACGGTCCCCACGGCTGCCTTTCTCGTGTGCAGTTCAAAGGCCGGGAACCGCCCGAACGTCCACCAGCAAGCACGGTGACAAAGCCACGGTGACAAAGCCATGGTGCCCTCCGAGTGAGGCGGAGACGGCCAAGGCCCGGGCGGACTCGCGGGTGCCAGGGTCGGAGGCAGGCACTCTGGGTGACCGGGTGACCGGTGACGGGCACAGTCACCCCGCTGTGCACGCAGGCGGGAATTCACCCCGTGAAGCCTCCTGTTTTGTGGGTTTTACTATGCTCAATTATGCTTCAATTTTAAAGAGAAGTAATGGACTGTACACGAGCCAAAATATTATCGTTCCCTTTACGCAGAAGGTGAACCCCAAACAGCGCTTAAATGTTAGCGTTTAGCGTTAAGTAAACTAGGAAAACATTCTCATCTATTTTTCTGTATCTTCCGACTTTTCATCCACAATATGTATTTATTTTAAAGTAAAAAATCACCTGTACTTTTAAAATTGAGAAAAAGAGCATGCATATATAAATATATATGGACATATTTATATGATTTGATACTTCGTAAAAAGTTTTATTTTAATATTTACATTTTTGAAAATTCAGAGCCAGTAAAAGTAAGTGCACTGCAAACACAGGACCAGCCCCCCTCGCTGAGAGCGAAGTCGCCAGTTCGTCGCTCACCCCTGGAGCGACATCCCATCACATTCAGCCCACGATCGAGGGGGGACATTCAGGGGTACGTGGTGGGAGTGGGACCGTGGGGTTTTCTCAGCATTCTGATCCCCAAGGGCATCTCGTGGACCGTGGAACCCCTGGAAAACACCGGTTCCCAGAGCGACCGCCGCTGCAGCCGGCCGCAGTCCCGCCCGCGGGGGGCCCAGGGCCGGCGCTGTGAGAGCTGGCTTGGGGACCAGAGGTGCACGTCACTGTACCCCAGGGGCGCGTGTCCACAGCGGACGTGGCGGTCGGGGGGTGCTGTCCCCCATCTGTGCGGGATGACTTCGCTCCCTCCCGGTCCTGGCAGACTGTCTGGAGGGAGGTCTCTGCCCCCAGCTGAGGAGGCCACGATAAAGGTGGAGGGAGGCAGAGGGGACCCCAGGGGCTCGCGCCTGTGGTTGGGCTGTGCTGGGCAGGCCCTGCTGGAGGCCAGGATTGCAGAAAGGGGGCCTGGGAGCCGCCTCCAGGTGGGGCGGGGCGGGCAGGGCGCCCTCAGGCAGCTACAGGGCAGGGGCAGGGGACTGGGCATGTGTCCAGGGGGCGTGAGCGGCCCTGAGAACAGCCGGGACACCTGGCGCTACAAGTGGACGAACCCCAGGCCTGGACGCCACGGGGGCCGCGGGGTGTGGGCTGCTGTCCTGACCCCCGTCCTGACCTCCCCCGTCCCGCCCTGGCAGCCAAGTCCTGGCGAGAAGAGGGGACCCGAGGGCGTGAGGGCTGACCTCCCGGCCCCCCGACCCCCTGAACCCCGACCCCCTGACCCCCGACCCCACGGTCGTGCAGAACGTCCACTGTCCTGACAGGTGACCCCATTGTTCCTGACCCTAACCCCGACCCCCGGCCTCTCGACCCCTCAGGCATGCAGAGACATCCACTGTCCCAAGCAAGCCTGACTCCCCGACCCTGACCCCCCCGACCCTGACCTCCCGCCCGTGCAGAGACGTCCGCTGTCCCAAGCAAGACCTTGTGGACAGGAGCTCAAGGCGAGATGTGGGCTTGATTTAGAGCTGACACCCGTCCCACAGGGGCAGAGGTGACCAGCTCCTGCTGCCATGGCCGGGAGGAGGGCCCGCTCGCTCACCTTCTAAGACCCAGGATGCCTTCTGCAGCTGCTGTCACCCCGAACCCCTGCCCGGCTGGAGCAGGGCAGTGGGGGTGCCGGGAACGATGGCTCTGAGCCCGACCTCAGAGGGGTCACCCCCCACATGCCAGCCCGTGGAACCCCAGCCCGGCCGGGTCCCCAGAGCCTTTCTGTGCCTCTGGGCTTCCTGTCCTGCCCCAGCCACGCTGTGTTCCTGTCCTTCCGTCACAGCTGCCGGCACCGGTGTCACCCGCCCGCCGAGGGAGGGCGCTCTGTGCCTTTCCTGAGCACCCAGGTGACAAGAGGGGGTCAGCGGGCCCAAGGAGCAGCCATCGGTCAAGTCTGATTCTTACACGTGCTCCGATCAGGCCCCCCGGCTACAGCCAGACAGGGACCGGGGGACCCTGGGCCATGAGCCGTCGGTGACAGCAGTCATATGGGAGGAGGAGCTGTGGGCTCTGAGCCTCCCCGGCATGGCGGAGACACGGCCAGGAAGGTCGGTGGTGGCATCCGGCAGGCAAGACGGAGCTGGCGGGGAGATTCCTCTGGGCAGTCAACATGCACACCGCCCCGCGGGGCCACCACAGGCAACAGAGCTGCCCCGAGCAGTGACCACGGGGACAAGGCCACCCCACGCCAGTTGTCAGGGACACGGCGTGCCGCCAGGAGGGCAGGGCCCACGCAGCGGGGGTCGGGGGCGTCTGCCGCTCTGGGCTCTGCTGGGCGGTGTGCGACTGAGTGCCAGCCCTTGGGACAATTCTCGGTGTCACCTGCCCCCTTTAGAGACGCCTGGGCCCTGTGGCCCAGAAGCTCCCCTCGGAGGAGGGTGCCGAGAGACCGGGTCTCCAGCGGCCTCCGAGAGCCGGCACCGCGGCTCACCCCGTCGGACACGGGGCTGCCCCAGCGAGTTCAAAACAGGAATTTCACCTGAAAAGGAGAAAAGGTAGTTAGATAAAAGCTGGGGCTTCGGGGCTCAAAGAGGACGAGGTTTCAGGGTGTCACCAGGTCTCCTTCCGTAGTCGGGGCGTCTGAGACTCATCTGCCACCGCAGCCCGGGACATCCAGTGCCCGGCAAGAGGCAGTGTGTGTCCCCCGGGAGCTACCACTGGGGACAGGGCCGTCCCAGGGTCAGGCCAAGGCCCATGCCCACCCCCGAAGGACAGTGGCCCCACGGGGCCGGGGACCCGATAATCACCTCGCACCCTGGGCAGGGCAGGAGGCGCCAGGAGTGGACGAGCCAGCTTGCTCCCCCCAACGCGGGCCGTGATGGCGGTGACGGGCACAGTCGCATCCTGTGTGCCCGCAACCTGCGTCAGCCGGACGTCCCCAGGAAGGGGTCAGAGGCCGGGGACCCGGGAGGGGGGAGCCAGCTGCAGTGGGAGGAGGTCGTCCCGCGGCAGAGAGAGGGGAGCATCCACACCCAGGGACGTCGCTCGCTGTCACGCGACCGTGGGCAGGAGCTTCTCTCCTGGGACTGCTCCCGGAGACGAGCTGGCCAGACCCCAGGGCAGTGGCCCCTTTGCCTGAAGCCCAAAGCCCCTGGCCCCTGGGCAGGTTCGAAAACAAACCACGATGGCTCCCGGACCAGCAGAGGTCCTTCCCATGAGCGAAGCCACCGTCCCCCGCCGTCACCTTCCTGTCCAAGGGCTGTCCTCGCTCCGTCCGGCTCTCATTTGCTCGCCATGGCCCTCACTGGAGGCAGCGCACTCCCCGGCCCCTCGCCGTCCCTGCCGAGCCGGGCTCTCCCCGCACGGGGACACGGAGCACAGCCGTCACGCAGTGCAGCGCCCGTTACCGGCGGCGAGCAGGAGCAAATCGGGAAA
>NW_024342469.1:981898-997813 GCF_902729225.1 Pteropus medius | reverse complement strand
GGGAGGGCCGCTCCAGGCTGGGCCGCTCTCTGCCGGCTACTCGGTGCTGGACGAGCATGAGATGCCCAGCTCGGCCTCCCTGACGACGGAGGGGATCCCAGCCCCTGGGTGCCAGGGGCCTCTGCCTGTTGTCCCCTGATCTGTCCCTGGGACCGAACCCCGCACACGGCGGGCACCCCACGTGTGCTTCGAAGGAGGAGGAGGAAACAAGGAACAAGGCGGCGGCGGTCCAGGACGGGAGCGAGGATGTGGGGTTGGGGGCAGACGTGGTTCTAAGCTGCCACTTCGCGCCTGTCTGACGGGGGTGCCTCCGCCCTCACCCCAGCCACACCCTCCATCCTCGCCTCCGAGCGCCCCTTTTGGGTGTGCAAGGGACCCCGCTTTCAGGGAGCCGTGTGGAAGCCCCGCAGGCGGGAGAGTCTGCGAGGCTCCGGTGGAGGCCGTCTGGGAGGCCGTCTGGGAGCCCGTCTGGGAGGCCGCCGCAGGCTGCGACGCCGCTGGCCTTGGAAAGCGGGGCCATCTCGCCGTGCGGGGCAGCTACGGGCCATGCAGCATGTGCAAATGTTTGCCGAGCAGCGTCAGGTGGAGCCCCGAGGCGGGGTCTGGGAGGAGATGGGCGTCCGCCTGCCGGGGGGGGGACACTCCAGTCCCGGGGGACACTCCAGGACCTGGGCCCGGGGCCAACGGGACCCTGTTGGGGGACTGGGCCACGTGGAGCGGTGGGCAGGCCGTCCCCGGGTTCCAGCCGGCTCCTGACACTTGTGACCGGGTGGCCCGGAACAGCTCCCTGTAGAGCGCAGAGCGAGCGAGGCCCAGGCCGGAGGCGTGGCGTGCAGCCGGCGGAGCAAAGGCAGGCCCGCCATCCCTCCCCTGCATTCCAGCCCGGGATCTGAGGGAGCGAGAGGCCCGAGTTACTGCACGCGGTCCGCGTCGCCCCGAAAACTTCTCTAAGACGGAGGGGTCGGGCCCTTTGGGGGCAGGACAGCAGGACAGTCTGTCTGCCCAGGCGGCCTGTGTCTGCAACCACCACCCACGTCTCTGTCCCCTGCCCCGGATCTGGGAGTTTGGGGCTGCTCTGGCCCCTTGCAGTTGAGATGCTGGGGCTTCGTGACATGCTAGGTGGCCTGGCAGGAAGCAGAGGTGGTCTCTGAGCCACCCTGTGAGAGGGTGGCAATCAGGACCCCCCCAGAGCCACAAGGAGCCCCATGACAGCCTCTAGGCTGACTCGAGACGGTGGCCAGCCTCCCAGGTCCCCTGTCCCGGCTCCCAGAGGCTCCGGTGCCGGGTCTGGACATTTGGGGCCATTGGTGCCACTTGTCGGGCTCCTGGACCTCTGGACCTCTGGAAGGTTCCCGCTCCCTCCAGGCCCAGACCCAGCTCACCCCCTGTCCTCGTGTACTGAGAAAGGACCCCCTGTCCAGTGTCCCCGAAGCACATGGAGCCTGAGTGCTGCAGGGCTCAGCCTGGCGGGCGCTGCTCCCACCAGCAGGGCCAGCCGTGTGCGCCACCAAAGTGACCAGCAGACACAGCTCCCAGCCTCCTCCGAGAGCTGTCACTGCACTCAGGACGAGGGGCAGAGCCGCCCCGGCCCGGGATGACGGGCACACAGCCATGCCACCCGCAGAGCGGCCCTGGGGGACTGTCCCCTCCCTCCCCCGAGCGAGCAGGGACGCCCGCGGGACGGGTGCTTAGCATTCCAGGCACCCAGCCCGCTGCCGGCAGCTCAGCCACAGCGCGATTTACGGCTTTATTTCCTGCTGCAGACTTGAGCTCAGGGATGACAAATGGAGACTGCAGAGCCCCAGCCGGCGACGTCACGCCGCGGGGGGGCCGAGTGTCCCGGGCTCCGCGGCCCCCCAGGCAGCCGGCTCCCGCCACCGCCAGGGGCCCAGCCCAGCGCTGAGGGAGCTTTCTAGAACAGCCGTGCGCCTCGCCCCCCACGGCGGCCGCCCAGGACAGGCGCTTTGCCCGAATAGAGCAGCTGCCCCCCTGCATGGCTCCTGAGGGGTCCCCCGACCCCAACTCCATCCCCCCAGACGGGAGACCGGGCGAGAGGCTGTGTGGTTTGGGGAGATGACAAACCGAAGCAGAGAGGGGGCCAGGCCTGGCCGGCCGAGGCCTCGCAAGAACCTGACCACAGGGACAGCGGGGCCGGCCGGCCTGGCCCCGGCCTCCACGCCCGACCAGCACGTGGCACACAGTAGGTCTTCAGACACAGCCACTGGGAACCGTCAAGGCTGCTGCTGCTGGTGCCACGCACAGCGAACACATCTCTCCTGGAGCCTGAGGCGCACGCGTCCCCATTGGCGCCGGCCACGGAGCCCCGCGTTGGCCGGCGGCCGTCCTCAGAGACCCGAGGGTTTTCCCGGAGCAGCCAGCAGGGCGCTGTGTCCAGCTGCGTCCCATGTGACAGTGGGCGGGGCCAGCTGGGGTCCAGGCAGACCACACGGGGTCTGCTCCTGTAAGCAGGGCACGGCTGCCGGTCAGGCCAGGCTGGACACGGGGGCTCCCGGAGGCTTCGGGGACCACACACGGACAGCTCCCCGGAGCGGGGCCTCTGGTGTGGAAGCTCGGCCACTGTGTGGGTACGCGGACCGCGGGAGACCAGAGGGAGGAGCCAGGCGTGAGGAGGGGGCCTCCTGGGAGCAGGACAGGTGCCCTGGAGAGCAGAGTGAGCGGCCACCCTCCAGGTCAGCATCCTCACCGCCGAGGCCCTGGACCCAGCGTTGGCGCCCGCACAGCTTGGGAGAGAAAAGGGAGCCGTCCGTCCAGTGCCTGGCAAGGTGCCACCTGCTCAGACCCTGCCAGTCAGTCACCAGAGCAGGGACGGAAAACACAGGCACAGGGTCACCAGCCACGGCGTCACCCCCACACTCTCTGCCCCCATCTGGTCTGGGCGGGCGTGTCGGGGGTGGACCCGGCCCTCCTGCTCTGCAGACAGCCCACCTTCCCGGCTGTCCACATCCAGCTCAGGACCCCAGGAGACCCCACGTGGGCTTCAGAGACCAAGGACCGCTCCTCCTCCAGGCTGGCTCTGCTCAGGGCCCCGCAGCGCCTGTGTCCCCAGGGGCCGGCCTCTTCGGCTGCCCCAGAGTCCCCTCCCCGCCCTCGGGAAGGGTCGAGGTCAGGGTGGAGACTGCGGGGTAGCGGGGTGCTCGCACGACTCTGAGGGTTTCGGGGGCCGAGTCACAGGGCCCGTGAGGCCGACCGTGTGGGCCTCGGCCCCTCTGTCTCCAGCACCCGCCCCCGATGCTGCTGCAGCAGAGCTGGGACCATCCATCCGAGCTCCATTTGGGAGGTAGACAGTGTTCACAACCCATTATGTGGCAGAATCAGCTGCCACAGCCAGGACAGCGGCCAGAGCGGTGGCCTCATTAATCAGGGACCAGCGCGTGGGAGCGGGGCCAGCAAGGTCATCTTAGGAGAACTCGGGCCAGCAGCCTCCAGGCTGGGCCGCCCAGATGCCTGGGCCCCGCCTGGGCCCAGGCCCTGACCCCAGGGTGCCGGTCTGACCTCTCCCCGCTGCCCAGCACCTCCCCCGCACTCCTGCCATGCCCCGGACACTCCAGTATCCCACAGGGGCAGACGGCCATTCGGGGAGACGGGAGGGGTCCTAGCAGAGGCCAGGCACCTGTCTGGCCGTGGAAGCTGCGGGGTCTCTCGGGCTCGCCCAGCCGGCTCTGGGCCACTCTGACGAGAGCCGAGGGTCGAGAAGGGAAGACTCAGGGGAAGAGGCCATGTGGACATGAAGGCGGAGATGGGGTGCTGTGACCGCAGCCAAGGGCCGCCAGGGGCCGCCGGAGCCGGAGGAGGCAGGAGGCCCCCCCACCCCTGCCACCAGGCTCAGGTTATCAGCTTCTCCCAGACTCACTCTCCACCTCTGCGGAGGGGTCTAGAGCACCCCATCTGCCCAGGGCCGTGGGCCTGGACAGGTCAGATGGTGGGGCGCCGTGCCCAGCGTAGCAGGCCGAGGGGCGGGTCAGATGCGGGCGCGTCCTCGGACGTCGTCAAGGTCCCACCCCAGAGGACGCAGATCCTCTGCCCCAGCAGCCCAGGGCCCAGGGCCCTTAGAGCCAGCTGACCGGCTCAGCGCCGAGGCCTCCTGAGGCATTTATGGGGAAGAGATTCGGGCCACAGGACGCGAAGTCCCAAGGCGCCCTAGAGGCGGGGCCCGTGCAGGCCCTCGATCTGCCCCGGCTGCCACAGGGCTTCCTCCCCTGGCTAGGAGCAGGCGGGTGACCCTGTGGACGTCACCGAGCATCTGCCCCTGGGCCCTCCCTGACCTTGCCTGCTCGTGGCTCCCGAGGGGACCCCCAAGGCCCCAGGAGGACCCCGGAGCAGGAGCCTGGGCAGCGGGGGAGGGGCCTCCTGGGGGAGTCGACGAGGACAGGAGGCAGCAGCCTTCCCTGCGGCCCATCCGTTTGTCCGTTTGTCCCTCCCTTTCTCTCATCCTCGGCAAACCACGTGCGGGCAGCGGGGCCAGGAGGGGGCCTGTGGGTGGTCTGACCTGGGCGGCCCCTGTGCTGAGAAGAGGGAGACCCTCAGACCCAGGAGAGGAGCAGCTCGGGACTGAAGGGACTCGGGCCACCCCTCACTCAGCAGGGATGTGCGTGGGAAGCTTGTGACAGGCGGGTGGGGACACAGGCTGGGGACGGAGGCTTGGCAGGTGGGGACACACAGGCTGGACGGGGCTTAGCAGGTGGGGACACACAGGCTGGTGACAGAGGCTTGGCATGGCACGGCTGGCAGGACACAGGCCGGGACGGGGCTTAGCAGGTGGGGACAATGGACAGGTACTGTGACACAGAGGAGCATGGACAGAGGCTTGGACGCAGGTGGGGACACAGGCCTCGGCAGGTGGGGACACACAGGCTGACTGGGCTGGCAGGTGGGGACACACAGGCTGGGGCAGCAGTGGGAAATTCAGGCTTCAGACACTTTCTTAGCTCACTTGGGGACAGAGCTCAGGGTCCACGAAGGCAGAGGAAGGTGGGCGTGGGACTTTCGTGGGGAGAGTCCTGAGCACTCATGCGGGTGCAGGGCAGGGCACCCCACTCTTCAGAGGCACCAGCCAGGGCCCGAGTCCCCTCCTGTGCCCAGGAACCGTCTAGAATACATCATATTCAAATATTCTGCAAAAAAACCCAAAGGTTTCTCGCAATTCGACACCCCATTAGCTGATAACCCAGCACAGATTCTCATCTAATGTGACTATATTTTACACAAATTATTTCGGACAAGAACTCAGTTCCTAATAACATTGATCTTCATAAAATTGTCACGGAACATCTTGTCTCGGGCCCCTGTGCTGCGGCAGCAAATCAGAATGGTTGACGGGTGCAGATGACCTTGTGGCCGGGGCCGCGATGGCCGCGGTGGGGTCCAGGCTTCCGGGGACACCCCAGGGTCCCCGTCACCCTCCGTCAGACAGGCAGGGCCCTTCGTCGAGGCTCAGCTCCCAGGCCCTCGGCCGCACAGTTTGGGGACGGTCTGCTCCTCAGGACACTTTGCGGACAGGCGACGGCCTTCCCCAGAGACCAGTGGACTTGCGAGTGTCCGGGGCGGCCCCGGGCGGGAGATTTATCGCGTGGCTCTGCGACACCGCACGGCCATCGCCCTAATACGTTATCGGGCTTGTTGAAATATCAATTTTGCACTTGGCTTCACTCGGCTGCCCGCGGCCCTGCTCGGGCCCATTACTTAATTCTTCTGTCATTAAGAAGTCCAATCTCTGAGTCCAGCGGCGCGGGAGGGGGCGGGGGCGGCGCCGGCTAACAGACCTCGAACCGTCTGCTAATTGCAGCTCCCCAGACCCTCGTGAAGATGAGAGGGAGCAGAGTCGGGAGCAGCGTGGCCGGCTGTGTACCAGCGGAGCCCGAGGTCCCCGGGGAGGCTGGCAGCCATCTCCCTCCCGGCCTCAGCCGCGCCCCTTCCAAGGAGATGGGCATCGGCTCAGTGGCTCCCCACCAAGCCTCACGGGGGCCCCCGTCCCTCCACGGGAGGGTGGTCACGGGAGGACAGCTCAGCTCGGTGGCCCGGGGGTCGCTCGCGGCCCCTCCCCCGTCGCCAGACGCCTCTGCCCGCTCCCCCCACGCAGGCCGCCCTTGGCGTGATGGATGGCTTCGGAAGGTTCCGGCCCTTCTCCCCCTCCAGAGGGAGGTCTGTTGACAGCCGTTCTCTCTATCACGAGCCCCTCCGTAATTGAGGACATTAATTTATTTCTCCATCCTGTTAGCTCCATGCTAAGCAGGCCCGTCCCCACCGCCGAGGCCTGTGCTTGGCGGCCATTAATCACGCCGTCCCCACCCCCGAGGGGCGGTGGGCGCACCTGGAGGAGGCAGCCCACTGTCTCAGCAGAGTCGATCCGCGGCCCGTGAAACAAGGGCAGGGTTTTCTTTAAAGAATAATTTCCAACCTAAATGACCATAAACAACTCATTTTCTCTGCGATCCAGCGCCAGCTCCGGGCGCGTCCCTCACAGGAGCGGCGGCCACCTCTGCCGACCCGCAGCCTCCGTTCCCGGCCGCTCCTCGACCGGCGGCTGGCGCCGGCCCGAGCCCGCATACCTGCTCTGGCTCCGACTTCAAGTTCCCGTTTGCACCGTTGGTCCTTTTGAAACAAATGAGGCTGTGACAAGGAGGAGGAGGCTGGCTGCCCACGGCGCCTCCGAGAAGCGCCCCTCGCCGCCCTCGCTCAGCGAGGCCGGGGACCCTGGGCGCCAGCTCCCCCACCGCACCCAGGGCCCCGACGGGCGGCTGCCGCTCACGCGAGCCATGTTCAAGCCTCAGCATCACCCAGATGCCCCAGGAACGGGCCCCCGAGTCGGGGTGCTTCTTCCCGCTGGTGGGGGCAGCAAGGAGCCCTGGGTCCCGGCCCTCCGACCAGAGGCGGAGCGGCCCCAGGCCCAGCAGCCCCTGCTGGAGAATCGAGAGGTCCAGGGAAAACGACAGAACCAGCTCTGCTTGTGGAGCGACGTCATCAGGGGTCGTCTGCAAGACCAAGAGCATCGGAAGGCGATTCGAAGCCATGTAACTCTGGTCATGAGAAAACACAGCAGGGCGTGAAGAGCCGGTCTGGGAGGCGGGCTGCGGGACGGGCCCTCACTCATTTCTCCCCCGTTAGTTCCCCTGTCCGTCTGTCCCTCTATTCCGCTCCCCCGGCGACTGCCAGTCACCCCTCTGCTGGGCGCTGTGAACAGTGTGGCTGGGTGTGCTCCGGCACCCTGGCTGACTCTGGACCTCACGATTCCAGGGGCTCCCACCTACAGGTTTGAGGACCAAGAGAGGCCGGTCAGCAGCCCGCTCCTGCCCGCCGCGTGGGGCTCTCCACGGCCTGAGCGATGTTGCTGAGGCCACTGCAGAAGCCGTGGGAGAGGAGGTGGTGGCTCCGACCCACGCAGGGGGCGCCCGGGGCTTTTTGTAGTGGGGGCATCAGCCAGGACCGGGATGGAGCGGCCGCAGGAGCACAGGGAGGAAGCCACTACTCAGGGGCGTGACCACCTCCCAGAAGTACAGGACGAGGATGGAGGACACATACCATGGGGACACCTGGCAGACCAGACACACTTCAGCCAGGTGACCGAGGTCAACGCAAGCGGGGGCCAGCCAGGTCATCGGTGCGTCCCTGACGTTGGTGCCATAGTAGGGCGCTTCCGCTCTGTGTTCCTCCCAAACCCCGTAACCCCAGTCTAACTGTGAGGAAAACACCAAACAAATCCCACAGAGGGCACCACTGGCCCCCAGGACGGTCACCTCCCCTCGGCGACCGCAGCCTCGGCTCCGAGCAGACAAGCGCGTCTGTCGAGAGCGGCGTGGTGTCCGCTCAGACCCCCACAGCGCGTGCGGGATGCCGAGGGTGTGCCCCCCAGAGGCCCCCCAGGAGCTGGACATCTCGCATTACGAAGAGGACGTGTCTATACTTCAGCTGCTTGGCAAATTATTAGAAGCTCAGCCTTCCGTTTCGAAAGCCATGTGGGACGAGTGGCTCGGCGGCGGCAGTGCTGCCAAATGCTCTCCGCTCAGAAACCACGGTGTTAAACAGGAAGCCCCCCAGCTCTGCGGAGAGCTGAGGGGGCCTGCGGCTCGGGGGCGAGCTCCGCACACGGGCGTCCGGGATTTCAGACGCTGGCTCGCTGTCCTTTTCAGTCACTGTAAAAGCCCAGCGCGGTTTTCGGTTTGGGGGTTTTATAGTTTGTTTAATGCTCACTGTCTAAGAGTTTCGATCCATTAATTTGGCCGAGTCCAGGGGCCGCCGTGGCCCGTGAGCTCCCCACACCTCCCCACCCCAGCCCCAGCCTCCCCTCCCCCAGCCCCCACCCTGCTCTGCTGCCACCGCAGGCCCTGCCTCGCCCACATCCTCACTCATGGGGACTCACAAGCAGTGGGTGGGGACGACCCCGCCTGGCCTTGCTTCCAACGCGCTCCCCCTGGAAGGCACCGTCTCTCGCAGTCCACGGGTTCCTCCGCGCACCCAGAGTTCGGGCCTGGGCAGCTCCAGGTGTTGGGACCTTGTTGATGAGGCTGACGCCCGAGGTCCCCGGCTTCCTTCACTGTAGGGTGAAGCTCGGAGCATCCTGTGACACTAGCTGAGTGTCGAGTTATCTCAGCCCTTGGAGGGACAGTGAGTGTGGACACGACACCGCCCCCGTCCTGTCCAAGCCCCCAGGCCGCCGGCCAGGCCATGCTCCCCGGCCACCCCAGCATCTGCCGCACTGGCTCGCTCATCAGGCGACGTGATAAACAGCGTCGGCTCGTTAGCTGGAGGTCGCGGTGTCCTGCAGCTGCGGACACAGAGGGGTGAGGGGGCAGAG
This sequence comes from Pteropus medius, assembly GCF_902729225.1. Taxonomy (NCBI): domain Eukaryota; kingdom Metazoa; phylum Chordata; class Mammalia; order Chiroptera; family Pteropodidae; genus Pteropus; species Pteropus medius. The sequence goes on along the minus strand of NW_024342469.1, from coordinate 989,004 downwards.
TCCAGCAGAGAGGCCAGCTGGCCGGTGGCAGGACCCTGCCATCTCCGCCATGGCTTCCCCTGCCCGGCCCTCCGGAGCCAGGCGGCTGCGGCCACTTTGCCTTGCTGACACATCCGGCCCCAGGAAGCCCCGGGGCCTGGGTCAGAAGACCCCCGGGGATGGCCAGGGCCCCCTGACACTCGAGGCACTTCGTGTGCCACCTGGATGGAGAGTCGCATATTAGGATGGTCCCAGCTCCCCTCCAGGTGAGTGGCTCGGGACCCCGCCCAGGCCTGGGGCACAGAGAAGGCCATGATCTACCGGAAACATCACTGGGGCTGCCGTGGGCTGTCAGAGGAGGATGCATTTATTCACTCAGGCATTCATTCATTCATTCATTCATTCATTCATTCAACAGTGGGCAGACAGGGCAGACCCTGGGGTGAAACCATAACACGCAAACACAGTCATTCGCCTGAATGGAGCTCACCATTTTATTTGGGGGGCAGGGGGAGGGCGTATTAACTACCTGGGGATTACAAAAAAGCAGTGGGCATCTAGGTGCAGATGCAGCATCGTGAGCAACGCAGCCTGAAGAGATGGTTCCCTTACGAGCCGAGACGTGGGGACGGGGGAGGGACGGTCCCCTCTCCCTGGGACGTGGGCAGGGGGCCGAGGGCAGCTTCGAGGGTACAGCCTTTCAGCCTTGAAAGCCAGAAGCAGGAGCTTCCAAAGGGCAGACGTCCAGTTCTGCGTGTTCCACGCTGTGCCCCGTGCTGTGTGGCCATTTCCTACTTTTCTGAAACGTTTGGAATCCGCGGTCGGCAGGACGCGACTCTCTGCCCTCGCGGCTTTGCCGAGAGCAACCCCGTCTCGTGCTACCCAGCCCGGCGCCGGTCACGGCTCCCCTGCAGATGACACGCGGCCGGGCCACGCGCGCTGGCCACACACGGGCCCCCGAGCCCTGCACCGACGAGCGAGCGACGCAGCTGCTCTCAGTGTCCCCTGGGTGGTGGCTGCACCTCGCTCCTCAGTCCAGGTGAGAGCCAGGGGTGCAACCGTTCCCTGAACCCGCAGGTCACCCCGTCTTCTGTGGTCCTGGGTCCCGCCCACGGACTCGTGTGTGAGCCCCCAGTTCCTCCCTGTGTGTTGGGACGGGGCGTGGGGCTGGGGCTGGGGCTGGGGCTGGGGCTGGGGCTGGGGCTGGGGGGCCCACGGCACTCGGGCCTCTGTGCCATGCGAGGACATGAGGATCAAAGGGCCGGGAGCATCCTGGAGAGGCCTGGCCGTGGCCGTGGCCGTGGAGCTCGCAGGCGCCCTGCCCGCATGGGTCCGGTCAGAGCCAGCACAGGCAGGATGCCCCCAGAGTCACCCCGGGGCCTCCCTGCTTCACCAGGTGCAGCTCCGGAGACCCCCCCGTCTGTGGCCTCCGAAAACGCGTGCGGGTGCGTGTTCACGTGCAGTGCCAGGCGGGGACTGCCCGACACCTCCACCTAGACCTTCACCACAGGCGCCCCGCACCCCAAGACTCCTAATGGGACTGACAGGGCTTTCCGGGGCCCCTGGCCCCGTGAGTCGCTCGCCTGTCAAGTTCCAGCCCTGGGAGGTGACACGTGTTGCCACAGAGTGATGGCGGGGCGGGGATCTCAAAGACCCACTAGCCTCAGCCTCAGATGGAAAAATAGAGAAACAGAAGTGGGGGCTCCAGCCTGCTCCCCCGGCTACCCGAAGACCCCCATCCGTCTCCCGACAACCCCCACTGCTGCCTTCCTTCCTGGCTTTCGTTTCTGCAATTTCTTCTTTATCTATATCATTCCTTCTTCGCTCCATGTGCATAATCTCCAGGAGAACTGATTCGGCAGCTGGAAAAAAGCAGCCCGCCCACCCCAAAGCGACCCGGCTGAGTTCAGGGCAGGTGTGGGCACCTGAGAGTCACCCCAGGTGAGGGCACTGAGCCACCCACCCCGCCCGGCTGGCAGCCGCAGCCCTGGCCACCTGCAGGCTCCAGGTGGCCCTGGGAGGCTGCGGTTTCTGCCGACAGCCCCTCTCTCCGGAGAGCCCCCCACCCCCCCTCGCCGCCTCCACCACGAGCTTCTCAAAATGCAGAGCAAGGCGGCTTCCATCTCAGATAATAAAGCACTTTGTGCTGCAGGTTTTACAAGCCACTGCTGGTTGCCGCTGCGATAAAATTTGATCAAACAGTGTCATCCAGTGGGGAAAGCAGCCAGCAAGCCCCGGGGGGCGGGGCCAGCGGCCTCCCCGCTCCCGGCTCCGTTTAAACCACGTGCCTGTTGTTTACAGCCGGGGACCCTCTCAGCATGGCGGGGACCCCGCTCCAGCCCGCCCGCCCTCTCCCTGAGCTGCTTCTCCCCACCCCATTCATCTCACAAGAGCACAACCTGAGTCGCTTCAGCCTCTGCCATCCCCCCCAAACAAAAGCAGCACCGCCAGTGCGCCCCGCCCCGCGTCGGAGGGAGCGGGAAACGCAGGGGCTTTGGCAGGGAGGCCGCAGGCGGTTGGGATTAACCGCGCAGGCCCGCACGGCGCCCCACGTCAGGCACCTCACGTCAGGCACGCCTGGCCCGCTCAAAGCCGGGGCTCGAACCGCCGTCCTTTATGCCGCAAAATAACCCTCCAACTGCGGGCAGATGCGGCCACCAGCCCAGAGCGTCTGCAGGCAGAAAAGTGGTCGCTCGCACGTGTGTTCTGTCACTCACAGTGGCCGGGCTCTGTGGCGCGGGTGCCCCCCCAATCCCCATCAGCGCTGGGGCCTCTTGCCCCTCGGCGTGGGGCAGGGGGCACTCGGCACACATCTGTGAGGGGCTGTGAACCTGCCGACGCCGGGCATGCACCGAGTTGTGACTCAGTGTCCCTACCAGAATGCACAGCGACGCAGGGCCTCGGGACCCCGGGCAGGACGGAGCAGCCGGCCCACCATTCTCGTCTAGGGCGGCGTGTGACCCACGGCGGCTCGGTGACCTTGGCCAGGCCACTGCCCCCACTCGGAACTCAATTTCCGCGTCCGGTCAATGAAGGGGCTGAGCTGTGACTCCGGAGGCCCACGCCCGCGCTCACGTCCTATTATCTTAATTGAGCGCTATCGACCCTCGCGAGCCTCTGGCCCCGCACGGTGTGCTGGCGGATTTGTGTATTGATCTCGGTGTGACTTCGCCAGTCGTCAGAGCAAACTCCCCAAAGTGACTTTCACGGGGCACAAAATAAGCCACGCGGTGTCATCTGAAATTGTTTCAACCTCGTAATGGCCTTGAGGACGACGGGATGACACCACGGAAGACGCGCAAGGCCGTGGGGGGTAGGGGGGGGCGCCCTGAAGCCCCCACCCAGGGCCGGGTGCCACCTCACCTCCGGGTGCCACCTCGTGTCCTCGTCTCTGTGTGCACACGCCGCGAAGGCCAGCGCCCACGAGGCCGTGGGCACGCAGGCGCGTCCTGCCATCACCACGTGGCAGGGTACCACACGTTCCCTCAGGTGTTCTGACTTGGTCATGGCCAGAACCCGCTAAAGGCCCCATCTCCAAGGACAGCCACACCGGGAAGGGCCCCAGCACGTGAGCGTGGGGACACGAGGCAACCCCCAGCATGAAGGAGGCAAGGTGGCAGCTGGAGGGCAGCAGTCGGGGCTCAGAAAGGGGGCCCCCCGACCCCGCTCTGGGGCCCCGCCCTCGTCCCCAGAGTCAGGCTGAGGCCGAGGGGACAGGCGGTCACCGGAGAAGAATAGAGACACATCCAGGAAATGGGCCACCGGAGCCAGACGGCCCGCACAGGTGGCCACTGGAGTCGCCGCCAAGGATGGCGTGGCAGCGGAAGGGTGTCCGCACCCCAGCGCTGTGGGCTGCGCCATGTCCCCCACATTTGTGTGGGGCCACCCTCACCCCTAAGGCCCCCAAATGTGACTGTGTGCCAAGAAAGAGCCTTTAAGAGGAGATTAAGGTAAAAAGGGGTCGTATGTGTGGGTCCTTGCCCAACAGGCTGGTGTCCTCATAAGGAGAGGTGGGGACGCAGACACGCAGAGGGACGGCCACACGGGGACACAGTGGGAGGGGCCTCCGCGGGCCAGGGGCGAGGCCGCAGAGGCACCAGCCCTGCGGGCAGCTGGCCCCCGGCCTCCGACCTCGGGGACCGGGGATGAGTGCGCTGTGCACGCTGCCAGCCTGCGGGGTTTGGGCGGCCAGAGCTGAGACACCAGGGGTGACCAGGTGCATCTAACTTACCTGTGAGGGTCCCCACCACCTCCCACGGGGCTGCTCATGGTGGGTGCTCACTGAATGCCCACGGAACTGAATCCATTATTCCCCTGTGACACCAGTGGCTCGTTTGTCACAAAACCTTTGTCACAAAGGCTTCAACAAGGGCTTCTCACCGTCCTGGAGGAACGAGGGCTTCGCCCCCAGCAGGCACCGCCGAGCCGCCTCCCACCTGCGAGCTGCTGGGACCTCAGTGTGGGCCACGCTCTCTGCAGCTGGTGCACGACCACCCACGTGTGCTTCTCCACGTGGGCACCGCTCCCTGGGGACCAGCCGTCCACCGAGAGCCATCCTGAAGGAGGGCAGCACGTGCCACCGTCACAGTCACAGGAGGCATCTGTCCTAAACACGCGACACCTCGAGTGTGTAACGTCGAGAGTGCCACCAAGCACTCATGACAGGCGGCCTGCACCGTCCCACCTCTCTCCTGGGGACTTACCCAAGCAGTGCTGGGCCACCCACGGGCAGACACCGTTGCGTGTGGTCAGTGGCTATAAACGGCCGCAGGCCTAGCCCCCAGCAACATCGCTCCTCACCTGGGCAGGTGCCACTGCGCCCTCCCCCGGCTGTCAGGGAGGAGACACGGGGGCCACACTGTGACAGGCCCCAGGGACAGCCACACGAGGGCCGTGTGCGGGCGTGGGGGCCGCAGAACGGTGACAGGCTGCTGTCACGGTGCCGTCCCCAGCGGTCTTCTGTTCCCGGGCAAGCTGTGCCTCAGACAATCCGATTCTGTTCCAAGGCCCAACCGGCCAAACCCCCAGCCTCCTGCAGAAGTGCAGCCACCAAAGGCCGAGGGGAGCCTTTCACCCCCTGGCACCGCAGCCGTGTCTGTGGGGCCGGTTCCTCCCCGCCTCGAAGAGACCGGGGACCCAGGGGGGAGGCGGCCCCTCCTGCTTCCCGAGGGGAGAGAAGAGAGAGAAGAGGTGGGCGGAATTCACGAGCTGCCACCTACAGAAGCCAAGCCACAGTCAGAGGCCACACCAGAGGGGGCCGTGGTTGCAGCTGCGCCCATGTGGGCAAGGCCACTGGCCCACCGGCAGCAGCCATGTTCTGGCCCGAGCCCCCACCCGCCCCCGGCGCCTCTCCCCTGGAGTGTCTCTGGGGTCTCGCTCAACTCAAGGTCCCCAAGTCCTTTGCAAAGCAGCTCCCCGGGGTCTGATCAGCATGTGGCCATCTGGGAAAGCTGCGTTATTATGTGATAAATTCATCACGTGTGACATTGTACTTGTTGGTTATGAAAAATCCGCCGTTGCCTGGTGACCGCAGCCATCTGTCAGCGCCCAGCCCTCCGAGGCCGCGGGGCCAGGCGTGCTGGATCGTGCGGGTCGTGGCCGAGGTTCCAGACAAGGCCGAGGGCCAGAGACACACCCGGCCCCCGGCACAGTGGTCCCCTTAGAGAAAGCGCCAGGTGTGGTTTGTGGTCACACTCAGCTTTAGGAGGAGAGAGGAGAGGGAGCTATATCAGGCTTGCCGCGTGTGACCAGCGCCACCAGGGAAAGGCCGGACACGCAGAACGACAGCCACTGACTGGGGCACTCGGGGAGGCCGTGTCCCTTCCAGGCGCCCGCGTCTCTCCTTCCTCCCACAGGGGCCGAGCTCTGCCCTGCCCGCGGGAGCGGGTCTGTGTCCTGAACCAGCAACGTGGAGTCTGCGCTCTCGGCTCTCCAGACCTCCTCCCTGTACCTGCTTCTTAGTGACCTTCGTGGGGTCCCTCAGCCACCGCACACGGCCTGTCCCCATTAGACGCATCCCAGTTACGAAACTGTAATTGAGGGGAGGGTGTAGAAAGTACCCCGAGAAGGGGAGCCCGCGCCTGGCCCGGCAAGTCTTCCGGTCCCGCCTCCCAGTCTGGGGGTTCTTTCCTACAGCCCCCAAACACATGCAGGCTCCTGCTGGGCAGTGGGCTTCGTGTGGGCACCCTGGGGCCCTGGGGCCACACAAACCCGCCCCCAAGACAGCGAGAAGGAAGGTGTGGGTGCGGAGTTCATGCACATTCTGTTTTAACTGTCCCCAAATTGTAACCGAGAACAACACGCAGGCCCAAGCTTGGCCCATCCAACGTTGAGCGCTTGAGTTCTCTGCCGCGGCCTCCACGGAAAACGGCGCATGCACAGAAGTCCACAGAGTCGGGCCGTGTGAGTAAAATCACGTGTATAATCAATCGCACGACGAGCGGGGAACGCCGTTCGCCCCCAGGTCCCTCTAAGAACCGGGCGAAGGAAGGCTCAGGGCGAGACCGCTGTGATGACAAGTTGCCGCGAGCTCTCCCGGTTCCCGTTTCTCTCTCCCCTGCTGTCGACAAACGGGCGACCGGACCCCGCGGGATCGGGGCCGCCCCGGGGGCTGAGGGTCCGTGGGGCCGAGCGGGTGGGCACGGGATCCAGGCAGAGCCCGTGGTGCAGCGTGTGGGCGGGCGCCCCCCGCTCACCCACTTCACAGGCTTCGTGATTCGCGTTTCGCTTTTTCATCCACCCACCTATCCATCCATCATCTATCCATCCATCATCCACCCATCCCCATCACCCACCCACCCACCCATCCGTTCATCCATCCATCCATCCATCCACCCTCCATCCATCCGCCCATTCTCCCAGGTGCCTCTGCCGCGGCCGTTGGTGCCATTCTCTCTGTCCTTGCGAGCCTGGCTGTGACCCCGCCTCCCACGGCCAGGAGACCCAGAGCGCCACGCGGCCCCGGCAGGAGCCTTCTACACACCTCGGTCCGCCCCCCGAGGTTTTCCTGTGGTCAGGGCCCGACGTTGGCTTCCGGGCTGGCAGTCATGATGCTCTGACACTCAGTCCTTTCTTCAGGGACACAGCGCAATCCCATAGGACAACCGCCAGGACCGAAACGCCAGCAG
>NW_024342469.1:938694-981314 GCF_902729225.1 Pteropus medius | reverse complement strand
GCCCCCCCAGGCTGACCTTTGCGGAGAGCACCGAGCCCCCTTCTCCCAACTATACTTTCATTTCTAGCAGTTTCACGTGTTTGGACGTCAAGTTTGCTTCTTCCCAGGAATAACCTCCTCTCCTATTTTTATTTTAAGTTTATAAACCCTGGAGAAGACGAGCTCCACCCCTGTGACAAAGCAGCCGACAGACACGCCGCCAACACCTGCCACGCAACACCATTCATTAAGTACAAAAACACGGTAGCGTCTTACGCGTTCATCCACTTCGAGCCGTTTGAAAGGAGCTGCACGTCTCTGGGCCGCGCGCCAGTGACCCGCCGGAACCCCCAAGCACGTGTGCAGGGAAGGGCTGCAGACTGGGGGTCCCCGCTTTCTCGCTGGGGAGCAACGCGCTGCCTTCTGCCTGGCGAGGCTCACCGCGAACCTTCCGCACTTCCTGCTCACGTCTTCCTGGAGCGAACAGCAAGGCGGGAACGCGCGAGACAGTCCTGTCGCACAATTAAATCTCGACACGTCTCTGCGACATCCGTTACAATGTAATGGGATATCAGGAGCCCCGCAGACACCTGGGGGCTGCTTCGCACCGAGCGCCGCGGTGCGAAGTGATCTGTGCCCTGGGGATCCGGGCACCCGGAGGGAGCAGACCCCGCGGTCCTCCGCCCCGCGCAGCGCCCGGCCGGTGGCCGAACGGACCGCATAGGGAACCAGGAGAAAGGCCGGCGGGGAGTTCGACATGGCCCTGACTCATGCCCGCCAGGGGCCGCGACACGCCTCAGCAGACCAGTGGGGACAGCCCCTTCCCACCCTATAACTCTCAGTGAAGTGACCCGAGAGCGAAATTTCCGCTCCTCAAACGCGAGGGCGGTCCCGGCACGGCCACTGCTCCGCCCCGTGGGACTCGCGCCCTCGCTCGCCGGCTCCTCCGGTGCTTCCAGGACCGCGAGGAAGCAGGGGGCAGCGAGCCCCGCGGAGGTCGGGGATGCAGGGCGCGCCCGGGAGCCAGACCCCCGCGCAAGGCCAGGGGCGGACCTGACCCTCTGACCCGGCTCAGGCCCCTGTTCTGACGGACCAGCTCCAGGTGACAGGTGGGGAGTAGCAGCCCCAGGCCTGGCACCTCCAGCTGCTGGCGGCGGGACACAGGGGGTCACGGAGCCTGAAAGGGAGCTGGCTCGCTGGCCTGGTGGACGGAGGGGCCTGAACAGGGGGCCACGCCGGGTGTCCAGGCGGCCGTTTCTGGATGCTGTGGGGAGGTGGAGGGGCCGGCGTGTGTCCCTCTCTGAGGAGCCATGTGGCTTTCTGACAGACCACACTGAAATCAAAGGCTCCGCCGACCCCCCTCAACAAGTGGCGACTACGAGGGACCCTTGGGACCAGGGTGGCCTGGGGTGCCAAAAGGCCAGCCGCGGTCATCACCGCCTGCATCCAGGAAGCCGACTGGAGTGGGTCGGGCACCCTGTAATCAGGTGTTCTGGGCCCACCTCATAGCTGTCCCACGATAACCCTCGCCGGCACGTGTTCCGCCCCCGTAAAGCGTCGGCCTCTCTCGTGTCACCCTGGTCCCCAGGGTCCCCCACCACTGGCTGTGTTGTCACCCACACACCAGCGTTCATAGTAGCTTAGCATCCATGCACAAGGGACCCCCTGCCTCCCCCGTGGGCTCACCCGGCTGCTGCCTCTAAGTGGCCCCTCTACTCCAGGGCCAGAGACAGCCTTCTCGGGTTCCGTGACCCAAACCCGGGCTCCGGCTCCGTGAGCTGTGAGCCTGGCAAGTCGCTCGGCCTCTCTGTGCCCTGTCACTGCACAGGGGGTGTGGTCACCCCCGAACACCCTACGCACAGCCCCTGCGGGCCGCGAGATGCCCAGGAGACCGAGGACATGGACAGCTGAGGGATGGACGATGGCGTGGGGCCGGACGATGACGTTCTGCAGCGTCTCTCCATCTTGTCGGCCTCCCACATTTCCCAGCAGGCCTGGCCCAGCCCCTCAGGTGGCTTTACAGGTCCTTTGGTAATTCCCAGGTGGCGAAGTGTCCTGTGGTCATTGTAAGTCACAAAGCCGAGTCTTTGACCAGCGGTCGAAATGACCCGGTCAGCATCACAGCTCCGACTCTACTCGGACGTGGGACTTGTCTGTCCCGCAGGTCAGGTCCGGGTCGGGAGGGGGCGCGCTTGGGGACGGGGGCCTTTTTATCTTTTCTCTTCCCTGGATCCTCCCCCGTCAGGCCAACCACTGTCCAGACCCCAGATGGCCGGAGAAGCAGGGGGCAGGCTCGAGGGGCATCCTGTTTGGCCAGCGCTATGGTGGTGGCTCGGCGCTACTTCCTGTCGAGATGTGACAAATGTCTCGCGGTGACTCTGCATGGCTGCGGGCCTCTCCCCTAAGTGCCTTGACACGACCGAAGTTTTCAGCATCCAGATGCCCTCCTGGCCCTCGTGGGGACAATGCAGGACAAGCCGATGATCTCCTTCTGAGGGTGGCCCAACCCAGCCCACGGGAGTCACGGGCGTGGGGCTCCGCCAAGCAGACTTCACACTGTCTTGCTGGGTGACTCAGACATGCCCTGTGCCCAGATGCCGGGGCCGCGTGCCAGCTCCGCTGCGATGGTCAGGTGACACCTCCTCACCTCTCCCCTTGGCGGGAGGGAGGCGTGGGGATCCACACAGCTCATCGGATAACTCCTCTGCAGAATCTCACAGCCCCGCTCACGGACCCCAGGGCTGGGAGGTGGCGCCCTTGGGTGGGCGCGTGTGAGCACGGCTCTCGCTGCCGGTCCCGGCCCCGGCCCCGGCCCCCCGCAGTGCGAGATGAAGGGCTCCTGGAGCGCCCTCCGCCTGCCGGGCACTGGCCCCCTGTCGGCCTGTGCCTCGTGCTGGAACGCGACCCCCCTTGCAGCCTCGCATTGGCGCCCCACAGGCGAACCGTCTTCTCTACTAAACCGGGGACCGGGTGGGGCTCCCCGCCTGCTCCCCGCCGCCCCGGGCATGCTCACGCACCCAGCGGTCTACTTACTGTCGGCCGTTCACAGCACGTCCCAGGCGCTGGACCGGATGTTGGAGAAAGTGTGTAAACGTGACACATGCGCCCACTGCACCCTCCAATCACGCCGTGGTTCTCACCTGGGGGTGGCTGTGCCCCCAGAGGTCGTATGCAATGTCTGGATGCATTTTTGTTGTCATAACCGCCATGTGTGGGGGGTGTTGTTTGCGTCTAGCAGGCGAAGTCCATGGATATTTGTAAACACAATGTACCGAGAGTCCCTTCTGCCACAGAGAATGATTCAGCCCAAATGTCACCGGCACCGCAGCTGAGCAGCTCTGCCAAAAGAGAACCCCAGGTCGCCAATCAGGGAGGACGACACGCGTCAGCTGAGTCGCCTCCTCTTCGCATGGCAGGCGGGGGGTGGTGAGCGCCCTGCGTGGTAGGGGTGAGCGCCCTGCGTGGTAGGGGTGAGCGCCCTGCGTGGTAGGGGTGAGCCTGCGGTGCGCACCCCCACAGGCGGGTGACAGGACGCATCTAGCAGAGGAAGCTGACACACGCCTGTGCGGGCCGGGCGGTGGGCGCGCCCTGCTCACGCTCCTCGGTCTGAAGAGAGCCGCACGTGCTGGGCCTGGAGGGCTGCGACTTCTCCTGGACGCCGTGCCTGCAGGCATCGCTGCCGCCCGCGGTCCCTTCTCTCCCGATCACCAGGTCGTCCAGCGGAGGACTGCCTTGCCCATAGGCGGCGCGCAGGCGTGTTCGTGGGTCAGCTCGGGAGGAAGAGAAGCCACCAGTGCTGGTGCCACCGAGGCGTCAGCCCCACCGTCCATCGGGACTCCGCCACCCGCCCCGCCGTGCCTCCAGGGGCCGCAGCGAGCCCCACTCCGCAGCCTGCCTGCCCTCTGTGGCCCTCCCGCCCACAGGCTGGGTGTTTTGGGGTTCACGGTACCTGGAGGCCGATAAGACACAACCTTTTACTTCAAGAGGCCAAGAGTCTGTTGAGGCAGATCAGGGAAGAGTGAAGCCGGCTACCAGCATGGAGCCGAACCCACCTCTGACTTTCCATACTGCGTGTGACGAAGCCAGCGGGCCGAATGCGACAGCCCTCGGCATCAGAGACCTGTGGAGGCTGTGCCCCTGCTGTCGCTGCTGCCCCCGCACGGCCAAGCTCAGGCCGGGACGCGAAGGCGCTGAGACCTCGCGGCTGGGTCCCTCCCTCCCTCCCTCCTCCTTCCTTCCTCCCCCCCCAACCTTCTTCCCTTCCCTCCTTTTCCGCTTCCTCGATCCCACAAGTCTAAGGCTGGACCTCGGCGGTCCAGCCCCCGCCGACACCCGAGTGGCTCATCTGAGTTGCAGTGAGGACCGCCCCCGCCCGGGTGCGGGGGGCTTCTTGGTGTTTTCACTTGTGGTTCTCAGGGATGACAGGAGTTAGCGTGCCTTGGCCACCCTCCTCCGTCAGACCTCAATAATATGTCCTAGTTTTATGTCCTAAAATTTGGGGTATCTGCACCCCAGCCCCTTAATTCCCCAGTGGCTGAGCTGCAGGCCTCACAGCACCGTCTCCCTGCCGGCCCCATGCCCGGGGCGTCCTTCGCGTGCCCAGGCCCTCCACCCACCCCACTTTGCTGTCCCCCCGCCTGGCAGGGATGCCTGGACTTACTCGCTGGTAACGAGCCCGATGGGCAAAGACAATTCGGAGACTTCCAGAACAGGTGACAGCACGAGGGACTCTGCAGATCTGTTCCCCAGGGAAAAACCAAAACCAGTGAAAATCGTTTTTAAAAACCGCCATTTAAAACCACTGGAGATGTTTGTTGGGGCATCGAGTGCGTGAAGGAACATTTATTCCCAGAATCCTCTCAATCTCGGTGAGAACAGAGAGCGCTCGTGACACCTGAGCCATCTCTGACCCGGCCCCTCTTGTCCCTTGCTCAGCTTGACAGAACCTCCATTCCAAGTAGTCGTGGCCACGGGGAGGGGACCTTCAACCCCCCACTCCCAGCAAACACACACCGTCCGGGCAGGGCGGAGCACTTCCGACCCTCCCAACTTGAGCTGCTGAAAGCGACCAAGAGGTGGGCTCCTTCCTCTCCCCACCCACTCAGGGCAGAGGCTCTGCCCACGACACGAGGTGACCAAGATCGCAGGGCCGGGATCACCTCATAGGGCCGCGTTTCCATGTGGGAAAACGGAGACACCATCCGAAGCAACCAGAGGGAAAAACCTAATAAATACAGGAGTGGAAAGTAACAAAATAGAGACTAGGACAAAACGGAGAAAATCAACAAAACGGACATTAGTTCTTTGGAGAGACCAACAACATTGAGAAACTTGCAGATGTCGCTGACCGAGAAAAAACTAGAGAAGACTCATGACAAAAATCAGAATGAAAGAGCTGTTCCTACTGAGCTTAAGGGCATAAATAGAACTTTTCAGGAACACTAAGGATAACTGCAAACATTTAAATAACTGAGTTTTGTAAAATGGACACGTTCCTAAAAAGACACAAACTAATAAAACTTAGTCAAGAAGAAATATAAATCCTGAATAGACCTAAAAGAAATAAAGGGATTGAATTAATAATAAAATATTACCACTCAAAGCAATCTACAGATTTATCGTAATTCTTATCGAAAATCCCAAAGGCGTTTTTGCAGAAATAGTAATTATCTATTCTGAAATTCATATGATCTCTCAAGGGACCCCGAGTAGCCAAAACACTCTTTTAAAAAAGAATAAAACTGGAAGACTCAAAACTTATTACAAATCTACAGTCACCGAAACCGGCATAAAGTTTGGGACCAGCGTGAAGACAGACGTATAGACCGATGGGATGGAGATTCCAGGAAGACACCTCTGCCGATGTGCTCAGGTGACTTTGGACAAAGATGCCAGGATGACTCAATGGGAAAGAACAGTCTTTTCCACAAACGCTGTCGAGAACACGGAACATCTACATGCGAAAGAATGAAGCTGGACCCTCCCCTCACGCCATATATAAAAATTTACTAAACGGATCAAAGATCTAAATGTAGGACGTGAAACCTTTGAACAGTTAGACGGAAGCACAGGGTAAATCTTCACGACGTTGTATCTGGCGACCATGTGATGGGATTGCCAGAAAGGCCACAAAGTAACAAAGGCAAGTTCAAGGACATTAAAACGTAACCGTCAGTGAGCTGGAGAACGCAGTCGACGGGGCGAAAGGCAATCTGCGGGGCGGGGAAGATAATCGTGACTCGCGTGTGTGATGCGGGGCTAATATCCAGCATATAAAAAGGATGTGTGCAACTCAGTGACACCAAAACAGCAAAAGACTCAATCGAAAAATGAACAAAGAGCTTGAATAGGCATTTCTCCAAAGAAGGTACGCACATGGCCAACCAGTGCGTAAAAGATGCTCAGTATCACTAATCACTAGGGAAATGCAAATCGAAACCACAATGAAATACCACCCTACACTAATTAGGATGACAGCTATTTAAACACAAGGAGAAAGAGAGAGAGAATGTAAGTGTCGGCCAGGAAGGGGAGAAATCGGAACCCTCGCGCACTACTGGTGGGAACGCAAAACGAGCAGCTGCAGTATACACCCAAAACATTGAAAGCGGGACCCCCAAAATCTATCTGTACATCCATGTTCACAGCAGCATTATTCGTAATACCCAAAAGGCGGAAGCACCTCCATTCCATCGGTGAATGAATCGATGAACAAAACGTGGTTTATACGTACAAGGGAATATTATTCAGCCTTTGAAAAGAAAGGAGATTCTGACGTATGCCACATGGATAAATCTTGAGGCCGTTGCACTCAGTTAAATAAGCCAGATGCAGAGGAATAAACACTGTACGATTCCATTTGCATGAGGGACCAGAGTAGCCAAATTCACAGAGACAGAAAGTAGGGTGCCCAGGGCTGGGGGACTGGGGAGCTATTGTTTAATGGGGAGCTGTCGTTTTAGTTTTGCAAGAAGAAAAAGTTCTAGAGATTTGGGATGCAGCAAAGCGAATAGACTTAATGCTACTGAACTGTACACTTGAAAATAGTTAAGATGACAAATTCGGTTATGCATATTTTGTCACAATTCGAAGATTTTTTTGAAAAAAGAAAAAAAAAACTACCAAGAAAAAGACGCCCAAGGCCAGATGGCTTCACCAGTAATTTCTACCAAGTACTTAAAGAAGAATACAAATTCTTCACAGAATCTTTTGAAAAGTACAAGAGAGGACATCTCACCAGCCATCACATGAGGCCCGCGTTACTCTGATACCCACGCTATCACATCACTAAAAGGGACAACTCCAGACCAGCACTTCGGAGCACACACGCAAAAATCCTCACCCAAATACCAGCAAACCGAATCCATCAACACACAAGAAAGAGTCCCAGGAGGTTGTTTTAACATCCAGATACAATGTGATACACCACATCAGTAAAATAAGTAACAAAAACCATGTGATCATGCTAACATATGTGGGAAAAGCTTAGAAAAAACCACTTCGTGACGGAGGGAAAGAAAATGACAGCAAACCAGGAATATAGAAGGGACCTTTCTCACCCCGACGAAGGGCACCCACAGGAAACCCCGCAGGGGGAGAGGCCGTCCGTGTCCCCCCAAGACCAGACACAGGACGCGGATGCCCACGCCCTGTCCCCCGTTTACCTACGTACTGGAGCTTCTACCAGACAGCGAGGTTAGAAAAATGAGGGAATGGCCCGTGGATTGGAAAGAACAATGAAGGTCCCCTGTCTATTTGCAGATGACATGACGTTAGATGTCAAAAACCCTACGGGACCCACCAAGCGAACATCAGAGCTAACCCATGAATTCAGCCGGGTTTTAAAATCCAAGGTCAATAAAAAAAAAATGCACCCCTATACACTCACAATGGACAATCTTCTGAAAATTGAAATGGAAGACAACTCTTTACAGTAGTATCAAAAAGGATAAAATACATAGGAATAAATTTAACAGAAGAAATTCAAAACTTACACTCTGGAAAATATGTTGTTGAAAAAAATGTTAAAGAGGGTCCAAGCAAATAGAAACAGTTCCCGCGATCACGGATCAGAAAATTTTAAGTTGTAAGGATGGCGACATTCCTCACAGTGGTATACAGAGTCAGCGCGGTACCTAACGAAATTCCAGCTGACCTCTTTGCAGAAATGTATAGGTCGAGCCTAACATTCAAATGGAAATTCAAAGCATCTAGATAGTCAAAATAATCTTGAAAAACAAGAACAAAGTTGGAGGGCTCGTACTTCCCAATTTTAAAACTTACTACAGAGCTACAGTAATCAAGATAGTATGGTACTGACACAGGGTAGACAGATAGGTCAGTGGAACAGAATGGAACGGAACAGAACAGAACAGAACAGAAAGGACCAGGATCCGAAAGCGAACCCACGATTTGTGGTCACTTGAATTTTAACAACGGTGCCAAGACAATTCAATGAGGAAAATAATCTTTTCAACACATGGCGCAAAAGAATTAATCTGGACTCCTACCTTACACCATATAAAAATCAACTCAGAATGGAGCAGTTACACATAGAGTGAAAACTGCAGAGAAGAAAACATGAACATGAATGTTCTTGACCTTGGGTTAGGCAACAGTTTCTTAGATTTGACACCAAAAGCACAAGCAACGAAACCGAAGAAAAAGACCAACTTGTCATCATCAAAATTAAAAACTTTTGTGCTTCAAATGACACCATCAGGAACGTGAAAAGACAACCCACAGAATGGGGAAAAAAGATTTAGAAATTGCATATCAAATATGAGATTTTTGTCTAGAATATGAAAAGGACTCATAACTCAGGAGTAAAATGACAAAGCAAATTAAAAACAGGCAAAGGATTTGAATAGACGTTTCTCCATAAAAGACATCCAGATGGCCGATAAACACACGAGACGATGCCGCAATCACGAACCATCGAGGAGATGCAAGTCGGAGCCGTAATGAGATGCGTTTCACACCCACGAGGGCGGTTATGAAAAAAAACAGACAGATAATAACAATTCGTGAGGACGTGGACGGATTGGAACCCTCAAACGCTGTTGGTGAGAATGTAAGATGTTGCAGCCACTCTGGAGAACAATCCGGAATGTCCTCAAAACGCTAAGCATAGAAATACCACCTGACCCGGCTGCTCCAGCCCAGGCGTCTGCCCGAGAGAAACGAGCACGTGCACACAGGGGGTCCCGGCAGCTTGGTGACAGCCCCAAAGAGGAGCTACGTCCGTCAGTGGATGCACGGCTAAGCGACACGGGGCCCAGCCACACTGTGGGCTGTTACCGGCTTAAACAGGAATGAGAGGCTCCTCAGAAACACTGCCCTACATGAAGGAAGGCAGTCCCAAAAGGCCACACGGTGTCTGGTCCGCGCACACGACACGCCCAGGTTAGGCAGTGCGGGTCGGGGGCTGGGCGTTTAGGCAGAGTGGAGAGCGACGGCCGATGCGCGTGAGGTTTGTGGGGTGAGGAGGCTGTTCTAAAATTGATCGTGATAATGGTTGCACACCTATGTGAGTGAACTAAAAACTTCGAATAGTATAGGGTAAGTGGCGAGCTGTGTGGTGTGAGTTTTATGTCTATTAAGATGATACTTTAAAATGTCAGTCTTAAGATGAACATGTTCCTGCTCTGCAGGGGACTCGTTTTCCCACACGGGAGCAGAGCAGCTGTCAAAGGCATGGGCCTCCGGCTGGAATCCGGGGCCGAAGTGCCACGTGGGAAGGCTCTTTGGGCACAGGTCCACCCGAGGCACCGAAAGATATGCAATCGTCTCAAGCAGACGCTTCGTGGGCAGACGGTTCGTGGGCATCGCCGGGGAGCCAGCTGACACCAGGCAGAGCCGGGCCGCCCACTGGGAGCTGATCCCGTCCGGGGGCCTGCACCACCCAGGCGGTCTCCGGTGGGGCCCGGCGAGGTCCTCATGCCTCTTCCCCGCCCCACGGCCCTCAGCCTGTCAGCGGATCCCACCCGTCTGCTGCCTCTGAACACACCGGGCACTCTGAGAAGATGCTCCAGGCAGCGGAAAAGTGCCTTCTGCCCCGGGGGGCTGCAGACTTCGGGGTGAAAGGACGGCCGTCGAGCCACCCTGAGTGGGGGGGGCTCAGGAGCCGCCTTTGGGGGGGGCTCTCAAACTTAAATTTGCACAGGTTCAGCCGGGATGAGGGGCAGCGGATGGGGGCTTTTGTAAAACTCAGGTTCCCAGGCATCTGCCTGTTGACGCATGGCCCAGGCTCCCCGGGCTGGTGGGGTCTGCTGAGCCGACGCTCTCAGGAATGGAGGCCAGGCAGCCGCACTCCCCGGTCCGGAGGCACGGGCCAGCCCGGGGTGGCGCTCTCTGCCCGTCCAGCCCCTCCTCAGGGCCCTGGCGTGTCTCACGGGCGTACGCGCCCCCTGCGTGCTGGTGCACGTGTCCAGCCCACCCCCTCCGCTTCAGTCCAAACGGCTCTCTACACGGTGCTTTATCGTGTCTGCCGGGCTTTCTCCTTCCAACTCATATGCTGAGAACTTACGACGGTGGGGACGAGGGATGGACATTGGGTCGCGGACCGTAGAACCGCTGTCCAGCTGCCCACTCCGACCACCTCATCGTCGGCAGCCCGAGGACGGCCACGGCCTGAGCCCTGTGACCGCGCCGGCCGGCGATGGGGCGGAGCCGTGCCTCGACGTGGGGACAGAGGAGCGGAGCAGCCGCGTCCCTGCCTGCGGGGGCCACGCAGGGCCCGGGGGCCGGGGAGGGCTCCCGGCTCCGGGCTCCCAGCTCCCGGCGAGCTCGGACCTGGCCGGCACTTCAGCACCGCGGGCGGACAGCTCCCGCCGGGGTGCGGGGCAGGGCGGGGGAGAGGGCGCGACCTCCTGCCCTTTGGGGCGAGGGGGGGGCAGGGTCTGCCCGCGCCTGCGCAGAGGCCCCGAGCCGGCTCCCAGCAAACGCCGGGGCCCTGGCCTCACCGCTTCCGAAACTGCCGGTTATTCCCGCCGCCCATGGGTTAACCTGTCCCGTCTGAGGCCCAGAGTCCGCGCTGACGCGAAGCGATGACGCGCAGTGGCGTCCTGTCCTGCGCTCGCTTCCCAGCACCGAGCGATCGCTACCTGAAGGGCGGCGGCGGCCGCGGGTACACGGCGACCCGGCCAGGTGCAGTTGGCGACGTGACACTTGGATTCAGGGCCGCAAATCGGAGAACGGGCTCGTCCGCATTTTAATTATCGGAAAGCACTTCGCTATCCTCGCTTTATTGAATTATATAAAATTTAAGCACATGCAATTATATTTGATAAATAAAAAGCAGTGGGCACGGCTCAGAGATGCCGTGGTCGCCGGCAGAGCGACATCAGTCTGTCATCCCGCCCTCCGCCCTCCTCGTCCCGTGGTGCTCCCCGTGCCCCCCACGGCTCCCCGTCCCCATCTGCCTGCTTCACAGAGCGGGCCTCTGCCTTCTGGACCGGCAGGAGCACCGCTGGACGTTTCTCATCGGAGGGCTGGGAGCCACACACGGTCCCTCCGCCAGCCTCTCCGGGAGCACAGGCCACGGGGAGCCCCATCTGGGTCCTTGCAGGGGCTCTGGGAGTTGACGCCCAGACGAGTATGAGCTTGATTAAGTAGGCGACAGTTTTATCTGTGCAAACCAGAGGGGGTGAGCTTCGTTGCCATCCAAACGCCAGTCTCGTCTTCCTCATGCCTGGCAAATGTGATGTCAGGGCATGAGAACTCTGCAGACCCCTCGAGGGAGGTTCCTCTGAGGGAGGGGCCAGAGCTGGCCCAGTTTGAAGTCCGGCTAGGACAAGGAGGGGGTCCCTGCTAGCAAGTGGGGGTGCCACCATCTGGAGAGGGACAGGGTCACCAGAGCCAGCATCTGAGCAGTGTCCTGTGGTGGATAGATGGCAGCTGGCCTCAGGCTCAGCTTGGCGGACTCCCCGGGGCACCCAGGGCAAGTCACAGCGAACCCTCGACCCCTGATTTCTGTCCCGCCCAGGCCCTTTCGAAGACAGGCAGCCGTAAGCAGGGCCCAGAGACAGATGGCACCCAAGTGATAAGGTGAGGCCCTCGCCTGAATTCTGAAGAGCCAGAAAAGCAAATGCTTAAAACAAAACCACCTGCACTGGCGGATCGGGAGGGTAAGAATTCAGACATGAAACACAATCGATACGGGGCGGTTTGCTCAGAAGCGATGGCCGCAGACACTCCAGGACCAGGAGCCGGAGGGAGAATGCGGTGGGCGCTCTGTCCCCTCGGCACAGTCCAGAGCCCGTCGTCACTGGGGGAATGAATGGCTTGGGAACAAAGCCCGGCACCATCGCCTCCCAGACAGGTATTGATTCGTCAGCCATTTTCATCAAAAAAGACAAAGCGCTCAGGTCCCCTCATGATTACAAAGTGCTTGCGCTTTGTCACTCATTGAAAGGAAGTGTCTCAGTAGGCGAGCAGTCTGCCGCATGTGCAGGGGCCAAGGTGGGCCTGGGGCTGCGCCCGAGGACCTGGGGGTGGGGGCAGGGACCTGCAGCCTCTCACGGGCCACTGCGACCCAGGAAACTCGGAGCCCGCCCAGCCTCACTCACCCTGCAGGCGGGGCCTGGACCGCACTCCAACCCGCACCCCGGCCGAGTGTGACACACAGTGAATCCTGAGAACCTCGCACCCCAGATGTTCCTGGGCGCGTGAGGACCCGGCAGATCTCCACGGGGCTCTCCTTCGTTCCTGGGGCGCCCGGTCCCCTCCACCCTCAGGCCTGCGATGGCGGCCTAACCTCGCTCTCTGAATGTCTCACCATCTGCCACCAGCTAAGGACACGCTCTTGCCACGATGGCTGGTGCCTGGCAAGGGGCCTCCTGGCAAGCTGACACAGGGACACGCCACACACAGGGTGCCGGTCTCCCAGAGCTCGACAGGGCACAGTGGACACGCCCGACACCCGTCACCCCAGGCACAGGGCCGAGCCTTGCTGACCACTGTGCTCAGCTCCCAGATGCCAGCTGGTACGCCAGGTACTACATTTGCCACAGAGAAGTCCGGGGAGTGTCTGTCCCCTGGACGTCACTCAGCGTTGTAAACGGCCTTTCCAGCTTGTACCTTCAGGAGTTCAGGAGCTACGAGAATTATGACAACTTTACTGCAGACAAGGGAAAGCCATCGGATCCACGAGAAATTCAGTGAAACTGCAGTAAAAATCTAGATAACTGTATAATTGTAGGCAAAAACATAAATATACACACGTGTATATCGTGTGTATGTGTGTATATACGTATGTGTAATATGTGTATATATGTGTGTATTTGTATGTGTATTATGTGTGTACATGTATGTTGTGTGTGTGTGCATGTGTGTATGTGTGTAATGTGTACATGTGTGTAGCATGTGCGTGCATATTAACCGGGGCGGGTATTGTGTGCATTGCGTTCGCTATAGGGCGTGTTTGTGTGCATTGCAGGCTGTGCGTACGAGCGTACGTGAAGACGACAGCGGCAAGCACGTGGCAGCATTGCAGGTGATTGCAGCAGCATCGCGCATCGCGGCAAATACACGGTGACGGTGGCATTGCAGCACGACAGATGAGGTGGCGACCGTAAAGACGTCAGCATCGTGGCAGGTAAGATTGCCACCAGCACAGGCAGCATGCGCTACCGCAGACATTTATTGAAGACGCATTGTGCGCATTATTGCGGTCAGACTGCAGTGTAATTGCCCAGGGTACGATGTGTGGGCGCCAAAGCAGGCACATTGGTTCAGGCGGTGGAGTGGTCCCACGGCGCGTAGTGGTGTGCAAGAACACTGCAGACCCACGTTATCCATCTTATCGTCTCGATCCCACCAGAACCACCTGAGCCCATGAACTGATCACATGGAGCAATTAGTCCGACCTGGCGATCCGAACCGATCTCAGGTGAACGATAGACGTCCAGTCCCAGCAGTGGCCGAGCCCCACCAAGGGGACCGAGCGCCCTGCCCGGGCGGAAGGCAGAGAGGTTAAAAGTGGAACAGCCTCACGGGCCTGGGCGCTGACAGCCACGTCCACTTCCTGCTCACAGAAGTGTCACTCCGGCCCCAAATTAGTCCATTCTTTACCGAGTCGGTAATGGACGCAGAGGGCGCCCATGTGAAACAGAGCCCTCCATTCCAGTCCACTTCGCGACAGTCCCAAAATAGCCGCTGCGGTCATCAGTCCTGCATTAGCATTGCGTGGGGATTAAATTACTTCGCCACGTGTCTGGGCTGCCCGCCTGTCATGGAGGAATGTCGTTAAAACTGATCCGCACCTCACATTCCACATCTGGGAAGAGAATTAAGCGAGAAGTAATGAATGCCGCCCATCTCTGCGCAATCGCATGGAAAGCGTTGGCCCTTTAAATTCTTTATGAAAGGCACGGCGACGAGGCGGGTGGCGCGGGCCGCCGTGGACTGCCATTAGAAGGTCTGCGCGCAAATCACTCATCCGAGCCCGCCGTTAAGAGCCGGCTCGGCCTGCTAAGTACAGCCAAGGTTACTCTGCCCTGATCCGTGATAACGCGTCGATGTTTTAAATGCATTTTCAATTTGGGATGTATTTTAAAGCAGCGCGCAATTTGTAGACAACTGTATATCGGAATATTAAATTAATCGCATAATGAATATGGCGGAGCCATTCTTTGTAACGCTGTCGAGTTTATTTTCCTTTATTTTTACGTGCTTAGCGGACCCTGCACTTTCGAAATGAATAAAAAGCTCTGTATTTAAAGCACGATGACTACAAATTAGAATCTGATGGCCTGTCCATTTGCAACGCACGTCGTAGGCGTTTTTCCACCAGCGGGCGGCGGTGACAAAAGTAAGATCCGGTTAGGCACCGCCCCCGTCTCCTCTCTGGGTGCAGGGCCCCGTCAGTCATGGGGGTGCCGACGTAGTCCCAGGAAGGCCCCAAACACGGAGGCCCCACGGCCCCTGTGCCCGGCGAGAGGCCGCGAGCCGGGCAGGGGCGACGACTCGGACCAGCGGCGGGGACGCTGAGGCGGCCTGGCGAGCGGCGGCACTGACCGGGGGCGGGGGGCCGGCCCGCGCGACCCTCTCCGCGATGCGGGTTCCCAGGTCGCTGCCTCACGGGGCTTCCCATACGAGCTGCCTCTAAACCTGACTCACAGCTTTCGGAGGAGAAGTGAGAGCCGCTCCGAGTGGACATACGCGGATCCCACGAAAGCAGCCGCCGCGACGAGGCGCATTCTCCGCCATTGTCGCTTCCTCTTATCTCCGGCTGCGTCTTGGGGCGCCCAGCTGCTGCGGGAACCCGCTACCTGCTCACTGCACCCCAGCGTGCGGGCGGGGACACCGCGCGGCAGGAGACGGTCAGGGACAAGCACGTGGAGGGGGCAGGCAGAGAGGGCGCGCACGGCCCCTCCCCGCTTCCCACCCCGGCCAGGGCACGGGGTCCCGCCCTCCGTCCCTGTGTGACACCACAAGGTCACGGCCCCGGCATCCGCGGGGCGATCCCTTCTCTGCTCTGGGCCTCGGTCCACTTTTCCGCATATGGGCGGTGCTGACCCCGCCTCGAACTCCCGCCCCTCACTCGTCCCTGCCATGGGCCAGGGCAGTCTCCACAGCCTCCCGAGCACCCCCATGGACCGTGGGCACAGATGGCCACAGAGAGGGGCAGCCTGCTCCCTAGACGGGCTGAAAGGTCGGTGCGGGGCACGGCCGGCCTGGCGAGGGCCACAGAGGGCCCTGGCACGCGGGCCCCACGGCGCAGCCGCAGCTTTCCCGAGAAACGTCACCACGCAGCTCCCGGGGGGGCCCCGAGCGAGCGGCTCCGGCACCGCCCCCACTATGCAGCACAGACCAGACGGCAGGCCCCGGGCCCCTGGCCGCCATGAAAGGACCCCGCCCGCCTCCGACAGCCCCAGAGCCCCCTGGGGCAGAGGGCGTCCCCGGGCCCACCGCCTGCTCCCCGCCCAGCTCCCCGCCCAGCTCCGCTTTTCCGTGTGCCGCTCGCCTCCGAGCGCAGATCCGGGCTCCTGCCTCCTGCCCGGGGCTCGCAGACCTCCGCGGCCGCGCGGCTGGGGGGGCGGAGGTTAGAACCCCACGCCGATGACGAGGCCCTGGGCCCCGGCAGTCACTACCTCAGCCACATTTGCCCGGCCCTGTCCCTGCCTCCAGCTGCACCAGCGTCCCCCCAGTGCTGGAGGCCCGCGTGGCTGCGGGCCTGGAGCCTCGAGAGCACCCCCTTCCCTCCGGGAGGCCGCCCCATCCTGCCCCACTCCTCCCAGTGGTCAGCCCCTCGCTGCTCCAGGGTGTCCTCCCTCATCCTCGGCCTGCCAGCCCAAGCGTCTTCCCGTGAAGGCCTCCTTCTCGCGAAGCTGAGTCTCCATTCGTAATTACGCAGCATCACTGCCGTGTGTTTATTATGGCCCGTGTCCCCTCCACTGTCACCCGAAGACCCAGACTCCAGCCTGGCACACGCGGCCGGGCCCAGTGACTTTGAATGAATCAACCAAGGAAGGAAAGAAGGGAGGAAGAAAGGAAGGAAGGAAGGGAGGGAGGGAGGGAGGGCTGAGCGAATGACTGAATGGATGGATGGGTGGGTGGACAGATGGGTGGACAGACGGATGGGTGGGTGGAGGAGCGAACGGATGAACGACATCTCCACGGACCCACGCCCTGCGCTGAGTGTCAGATGAGCGTCATCCGCGCAGGAGCTGCCGCTATTGGCCGCCGGCTCTGCGTTCATGAATGAGCGGTGCCCGTCAACTCCGGCGTCCCCAACAGGAACGCACGCAGCAAGGCTCCGCGCTGACGTGGTCGCTCAGCGACTTCGCAGAGCGTCCACGTCCGTGGGTGGTGGGACCCGGCTGTGCTTCATGAGGCCGTTGTCCCTGCCCCGCCCGTCTCTGCTCTTGGTGTCCGCGTCCAGCCCCTCCGAGCCCAGTCCTGGCGCGTCCCCCGCAAGCCCCATCTGGGGGCCGAGTCCTGCAATGCACTTGGCGGGGCAGAGGGCAGCAGGGCTAGAGGGACAGGGCTCAGCACCCCCGTCCCCAGCCGGGCCTCGCGACGGGTCCCCAGGCTCAGAGGTGGATGAGCTGTGGGAAGCCTGCCCCACCGCAAACACAAGTGTCTCATCCACGGAGACGCTCGCCCTGGGCGGGCTAAGCAGGGACGTGTGTGGTCAAGCCCTAGAGGCCAGGCGGTGGACAGGGGCCTTTGATCTCGTTGGCGGAGTTTAGCTGGGCCTGGAGGTGCCTCGGGCAGGACCCCGAGATGGCTCCCTCGGGGGCGGCTAGGGTACGGTGCCTTCAGAGCCACCCTTGTGCGCGAATGAAGGCGGAGTTTGCTGCCAAGGGACCCGCTGAGCCCCCCCCGCCCCGCACCCACCCCCACGCAGGAGCCGGCTTCCTGGGCCCCCCGCGGCCAGGCGGAGCAGAGGGCGGGTGCTGCTCATTGCGGCCTTCCGCTCAGCGGGAGGCCGTGGTCTCAGTCCGCCCGGCTCTGTGAATACGCGCAGCCCAGCACTCGCCCCGCAGGAAACTGGGTGAGGACTCATTCCAGAGGGACGGATGTGGCTCCCAAGATAGCCACCCGGAGGTGGGGAGGACCTGGGCGGCCGCTGTGGGGGCTGGTGGGGCTGGCGGGGCTGGCGGGCCACCTGCGGCCTCCCCCAGGCCTGGCGGGCGGGCAGCGGCTGGACCTGGAAGCCCGTCTGGCTCGCTCGCTGCCGGCCAGGCGCGGTCACAGGCCAGGCACACAGGGAGAGCGACAAGCAGCAGCGCCTGCCTCGGGGACCCGCCCTGGGCTGCCCCGCACTGCTGGGCCCGCACCCCCACCCCCACCCCGGCGTGGGTGCTCCCCCCGTCAGCCTGCGACCCTGCTGTCTTTGCTCCGGGCCCAGTTCACAGCCCGGGTTACCCGGCCACGCCCTCCCGCCCCCCGGAGTGTGTCCCAAGCCAGAAGCTGCTCTGCAACCTGTGACTGCAGCACCCAATAGGGCACGTGACCGGTCACGGGGGCCCAGGGGATGCCGACCTCCTGGCTTTGCATGTGGCACTCGGGGTGGGTGGGGCATGTTGGCCGCCTGCCAGAGGGACAGAGACCCCGAAGGTGCTCGCAGTCCCCTGGCGGTGGCACTGAGGCCCCAGCCGGTCCCCAGGTCAGCACAGGGGGCCGACCGGACACTCGCGCGGGGCCCCACCCAGGTCTCGGGCACCAGGCCGGGGCGAGGTGCTGTGCCACTGGCTGCCGGGCGCCCCTCCCTGCCCCAGGCGTCTTGTCTGGAAAGAGGAAATGAGAGAACTCGCTCTACGCGCGAGCCGTGAGGGTCCAGGGAGAACTCTACAGGGCCCTGAACGCGACAGCCACGTGGTTGCCAGGCGGCACACGGCACAGGGTGTCCACATGCTGACTGCTGCCGCTCCCCCCTGGCATGGGTCTGCTGGGACCTGTCACAAAACACCGCAGACCAGGGACCCAAATAGCAGGAATTCATGTTTTCCCTTTTCTGGAGGCTGGAGGTTCAAACCATAGTATTGGCCAGGGGGACGGGGGGACAGGGGTGGCTGCTTCTGATGAGAGCTCTCCTCTGGGCTGTAGGTGGCCCCTTCCGGCCGTGTGTGCCCAGGCGGAGACAGAGAGCCCTCTGGGGACTCTTAGAAGGCGCTGTCCTATCAGCTCAGGACCTCGTTTGACCTCAGTGACTTCCCTGAGGCCCCATCCCCAGTCACACTGGGACACTGGGGGTGACGTCCCCAACATGTGAGTGGGGAGGGCCCCAATACTTGGTCCACAGTACCTGTCGGGGGTGACCAAACGCTCTGAAGCTCAGGGACGCAGGCCTATCGCAAGAGTTCAGGGAGAGAGGACGGTGGCCGGGCCGCGGTCAGTGATGGCTTCCTGTTAGGGACCTCAGAGGAGAGTCAGAAGGAGCAGCGAGCGGGCAGCGGCCTGAGCAACGGCGGGGGAGCGCCAGCGCGTTTGGCGGTGGGGTGTCTGAGGCCAGAGAGGCCCAGCTGGCCGGACACCAGGTCCCCTCGACGCCACGCCACCTGTGAGCTGCAGAGAGCGGCTCCGGGTCGACCCTCGCAGGCCCGACAGCTCAGCCCCGAGGAAACGGTCCAGGCTGAGCTTTACTTACACCCATTCTGAGCTTTACTTCGGATGGCAGCAAGTTTGGGTGGCATAAAGCTAGTCCCTTGTGACACTGGCAGTGGAGTCACATAGTGGGTAAAGTGACAAAGGTTTCTCTCTCAGTGCTGAGAAGCCACCAATGCTTGGGGTTTGTTATAATTTTATGGATAATAGATCATATCACACATGAGAAGAATTCATAATATGGAGATGAAGAAAAACAATTTATTAATGTTAATAAATCCTACGATAAAACTTCCAGGAGGGCCTATGGTGATAAATTGAATAATTATGAGTATAATTATGACTAACTAGAAGTATAATTTCATGCTAATGCAATAATAATGACAGAAAAGTGCGGATCATAAATTTTAACTGCTTAGTTATTTCACATTTCCACCAGTATGGACAAAAAAAAATCCTTCTGAAATCTGATCAAATTACGGTCGACTGAGGAAGAGAAAGTGTTCTTGGTTTAATAGATATCGTTCTGATGATCTTTACTGGACTGCAGGACGGTCTCATGCTAATTAGGGACCGGAAGATCGAGAATTCAGGAAGCGAACACTTTTCTGAGTCAAAAAAAAAAACCCTGATTGACCATCATTTGATCCCCTGAGAAGGACAAACAGCCCGTGAAAGGGACTCGCCTTGGAGTCGGCTCATGTGATGATAAGCGTTTCAGGAAGGAATAAATGCGTGAACCCGGATGTTCGCAGCGGTTAAAGGCAGGTTCAAGGTAGCCGGGCGTCCGGAAGGAAGACGCCCAGGAAATCAGAGAGATGGTGCTCGTAGGAGGTGACCCTAGGGCCACATGACCCAAGGCCCTGGAGGGTCTCCCTGGAGCTTCCCATTCACACGGTGACGGAGGCTCTAAGAATTGTCCCTGTGCCTCGACACAGCCCCGCCAGCTGGGTGCTGAGGTCAGGGCCTGGGCCGCGTCATTCAGTCACAGTGACACAGGACAAGGCGGACCCCTGAGCAGACCAAAAGGGCCCCAGAGGCCGGGCTGGGTGATGGCCCTCCGGCCCCCCTGGCTCCATGTGATGTTTGCACATACGTCCCCCGGAAGCCCCAGGAGGCAACAGCGCCTTGTAGTCAGCTTCGCCCGTCCGGGGGCCCAGCGGGGAGGGCCGTCCTCCCAGCAGGACCGAAGTGGACGTCTTGGGATGAGAAACGCCATGAATCTATGTCGAGAAATGGCAGTTTTGCTCAGTGGGGGCCTGCTCACCAGTGGCGGGGGGGCCCCCCGGTCTCCCCAGCCCCTCGGGGGTGGGATCCGTCTTCGATTGCGGCCATTCCGAAAGATGCATACTCTGCATTTCCCTAACGACCAGCGATGCTGAGTGGTTTTTCATGCGCTCATCTGCTCTCCATACATCTTCTCCGGTGAACGTTTCGTTTGAATATTTTGTCCATTTTTTACCAGGTTATTTTCTTATCGAGTTTGAGAATGCTTTCTACATTCTGGACACAACTTCTTGACTAAACGTATGCTTTATAAATGACTTTTCTCAGTCCGTGACTTGTCCTTTCACTCTATTAATAGCCTTTTGAAGACCAAAAGTTTTTAATTTTAATGAGGTCCAAGTTATCAATTTTTGTTTTAGGCATTTTACTTTCGGTAGCATATCTATGAACTACCTGCCTAAACCAAGGTCGCAAAGATTTTTCTCCTATGTAAACTTACAGAATTTTTAGAGTTTAGGTTTTATATTTAGGGCTATGACCCATTTCGAAGTAATTTTTGCAGATGGTGAGAGATAAGGTTAAAGTGGTTTTTTGTTTTTTGTTTTTTGCATGTGTGCATCTAAACGTTCCGGCACCATATGGTAAAAGACCACCCTCTCTTTCCTGAATCGCTTTCACGGCGTTGTCGGGATCGGCTGTTTATACCCAGATGGGTCTACTTCTGGACCCCCTGTTCTGTCGTGCCCGCTCCGGCTTGGTGGCTGCAGTGTCGTGAGTCCCAAAGCCGGGTAGTGTCAGGTCTCAGCTTCCTTCTTTGGTCAGAGTTCGGGTTACTCCGGGCTCTTTGCATTTTCACGCAGATTTTGGAATCAGTTTGTTCTTTTCTGCAAAAATGCTGGATGAGGTTTTGATCCGGCTGCGTCAAATCTATAGACCAATTTAGGGAGAATTGATAGCACAATAGTGAGTCTCCTGACCCGTGACCTCTCTCCTCATTTAATTCCGTGATTTCTCTAAGCACCAATTTACAGTTGTCAGCTTATAGATCTTGCAAAGTCGTTGGTAATTCATACTCCAGTACTGCCTAGAACACTGCTCGTTTTGTATTTTTCTCTTCTGATTCCTTGTTACAGATATATGAACACACAATGGACTTTTGTATGTTAACCTCGTGTCCTGCAGTGATGCTGGATGCACTTATTATTTCTAGTAGTTTCTACGCAGATTGCAGTGGGTTTTCTCAATAGATTATCACGCCATCACTGAATAAAAATAGCTTTACCGTTTTCTTTGAAGTCTAGACACTGCGCGTTTGGCCTTATTGTGCTGGCCGGACCCTCTGGGCAATGCTGACTGGACGGCGAGTGGGCCCAGCCTTGCCTGTTCTTGGGGACATAACCCCCCCCCCGTCTTTCTCCATGGAGCATGGCGTCAATTTCAAGCTTGCTGTAAGATGCTCCTTATCAGGTTGAGAAAGTTCCCACCATCCCTAGTTCGTTGAGACTTTTTATCCTGGAGCCATATTCGACTTCATCAAAGCTTCTTTGGTTTGTTTGTTGTTGTCGTTTTTATTTTTAATTTTTTTTGCCACCTACGGAGACGAGCGTCCATGTTTGCATTTTTAGATTGCTAATATGATCCGTTTCATTAACTGACTTTCAGATGCTAAAATAACCTTGGGCTCCGAGCTAAGTCTCGTTTGCAATGATCTATTTTTGTTTTTACGCTTCGTTGGACTCCGCCGGCTGCAGTTCCGTGAAGAAATTCTGCACTTACGTGCATCAGAGCGGTCCGTCTGTGGCTGTGTCCACGCGTGGTGTTTCTGTGCACGCGTGCTGGCTCCGCATCACCGTGAGGACAGCCGCTGACAGTTTAGCGTCAAGTGCCTCGTGGGATGAGACCAGAGCGAGCTCTCCCGCCGGGGCGAGGCGGGGCGGGTCAGAGCAGGTGTCGTCGCTCTCTGAGCGAGTGGCGGGACTGGCCTGGACCTGGAGTGTTTTTGAGTACGTGGGAGGTTTATCCATTTCTTTAAGTCTTTCCCAAAAAGCAGAGTTTGCGTTTGCTGATTTTCTCCACTGCCTGCCTGTTTCGTCTTTCTCTGCTTTCTGCTCTCATTTTATGATTAACTTTCTTTGACTTACTTTAGGTTTAATTTGATCCTATTTTAGCTTCCCAGAGCTCACTGATTCTCTTTCTTTTTTCTAATACAGGCGTCCATTGCCCCGAGTCTCCCTCTAAGAACTTCTTCAGGGCGGCGGTCCCCAACCTTCCTGGCGCCGGGGACCGGGGCTCCTGTGAGAATCTGATGCCTGACGACCTGAGGTGGAGCCGAGGGGTGACGCTGGCGCTGGGGAGCGGCTGCAGACACAGATGGGGCTTCGCTCGCTCACCCGCCGCTCACCTCCTGCTGTGCGGCCCGGTTCCTGACAGGCCACGGACCGGTACTGGCCCGGGCTTGGGGACCCCTGCTTTAGATCACACAAATGTTGATGTTATATTTTAATTTGCTTCACTCCACAACATCTTCTAAATTTTCCTTTTGATTTTTTTTTTCCTATGAGATGGCTTTTGTAGAAATGTGTCATTTTCCAGATATTGGGGGACTTTCAAAGATCTGTTTCCCATCGATGTCTATTTTAATTCCATTGTATGCAGAGACAGCCTTTGTATGACTTAAATATATTGTGACTTTCTTATGGCACATGATGGGTGACAGTCTTTGCTCTGAAATGTGCTGTGTCTGACAGCAACATATTCAGACCTCACGCAAACCAGAGTTCCGGGGAATACCAGGGTACAGGTGTCGTTCGCGCCTACGCGTCTTTTTCGTTAAAGTGGGGGTCCTCTCGGCCGCGCGCAGTTGAGTCTTGCTTTTCTGACTGACCTACCTCTGCACTCGGCCGGCCACGTCAGAGGGCGGCTCTGCTCGGGGCCACCGCACTGCGGGCACGTCCCCAGCGTGGGGGTGCGGGAGGGAACATGGAAACCTCGTGAGAGACGGACAGGACACACAGGTCAGCCACGCTGCCCCACGCCCTGGACGTGGGAGGCCCTCGCAGCCCGCAGCCCCGCTCCAGCCGTGTCCCTGATGTCCAGCAGGGCTCAGCCGAGAGGGGACAGGGCGGGAAATGAGCGTCAGGGGGAGACCCTGGCTCCCGCTGGCCCAGGACCCCAGCCGAGACCCCTCAAGTTGTAGCGCCACTCCTGGGAGCTGCAGCATGCCCCAAACCCTGTCCCCTTCCAGACAGACAGGCTCTTTGTTAAACTCGGCACAGTCACCGCCAAGCTCTGCGCAGAGCCTACCTGTAAAAGCTCACGGCCAGCTTTCGGATCACCTGGGCCGGCCGCGTGTGCGGGGAGATCATCTGGGCAGGACTGGGGGTGCAGATCACCCGGGCAGGTGCGGGGGTCACCTGGGCAGGCCTGGGGGGGCTTTTCTTTTTGTTTCCTTCCTGTCACGGTGGGTCCTGGAGTGGCCCCTTCAACAGCTCCCCTCTCCACAGTGTCACCGGGAGCCCCTCCCTCTGCGCCCTCTGGGAGAACTCACGGTGACCCCCATTCACAAAACACGCTCAAGCAACGCTCCGCCTCACGGAGAAGAACCAGGTACGTCTCACCCGATGCTGAAAAAGCAGTCGACGAAACTCAACAGCGACTCCTGTGTCTAAAAACACAGAAAGTGAGGGACGCAGGGTCCTCGTCTGGCCAAGGCTGTGGTCGCGAGTGTCAGAAGACACCAGGTCCCCGCGTAGGACTTTCAGACAGTTCGGAGGAGCCGGCCGGGCCCCTGTCCCCCGTTTACCAGCGTCCTCCTGGGCGCCTTCGGGAACCATTGCGTAGACTGGGAGGTGAAAGGCAGCCGGCCTCTCCCAGCCCGTGTCCAAGCACCTCCCCTGCTGTCACGGGGTTCCTAGGCTAACCACCCTGTGACACAGTGACAGTCAGCGACACATGCCCCAAAATACAGCTGAGCGTCCAGGAGTGAGGGGTTCCGGTCTGGCCCACGAACACAGAGACAGGAACGGAATCAGAGGCAGCACCCAATGCTCCTGCGACACTGTCCCGTCACGACGTGGGGCCACCAGTCAACGAGCGCTAGTAAGAACACGTCGCCATTCGCAAACAATGTGCTGTCACCTAGGACCTCAACGGAGAAACAGAAACGCGCCTGGCTCTTGGCCTCGCAAACCCCAGGACCACAAGAGACGAAGGCGGAGCGCGGGCCGCCAGGTCTGCGGGTCGGCTGGGCGCAGCGCTGCGCACCGCGGCAGGGCGCATGGACACGAGCGCGGCCGCCCCGGAGAGGCAGCCTCGTTCCGGCCGGGCTCGCGGCCAGACCCCCCGCCTCCGCGGCCCCCGAGGCCCCGGGCCCGGACTGGACCGGAGCTCGCGGTGCTTCCCGGGAGACAGGGACGGAGGCGGCCCTGAGCAAACCCCCAGGGAGATGTCCGCGGGGCTTGACGCACTGATCGGAAACTTCACCAGGAAGGAAGAAAAAGGAGGGCGACGAAAGCCTGGGGACGCGGAGACGGGACCCAGGATGTTGGAGAAACAAGCAGAGGAAAGCCCCGGAGCACGTGGGCTCCTTTTAGACCGTGCGATGTTGTCACAGACGAGGCGGGACCGAGCCCGGCCTGGAGCAGGGACCCCAGACCCGCTCCCTGCTCCAGCATCGTCTGAGCAGTTAGTTACCCGCTTGGGAAGAGAAGAGCCAGCTAAAGGTCGCACTGTGATACCGCCAAGAAGTCCCCGACGGGCCCTAACCAAACGGCCGGGACCTGCGTGTGCGTTTCGTTTCGCTTTGTGAGGCGCGTCGGGAGGGACGGCGGCGCCGGCGCACCCCGGTCTGGGGCCGGCGCGGCCCTTGCAGCGCGCGCCTCCCGCGTCCCGTCCCCGTCCCCAGAGTGTCCTGTCGGCGCCCCCGCCCGCCCCGCCCCCCGCCCCCCACCCTTCCACCTGCTGCACCGCCTGCTGCTTTCCGGGGGTCCCGGGAAACGCGGGGCGCCACACGGGGCCGCGAGCCAGGGACCGGCTCAAACTGGAGGCCGCGCTGCGTTCACACGCTACCCCCCACTCTGCTGCCTCCGCGAGGTGGCGGGGACCCGCTCTCCCCGCACGCCCCAAACACGTCCCCGAGCCGATGGCCCAACGGGACGCGGCGCCAGCACGCCTCAGCCCGGGCCCGCGCCGAGAGAGCGGCGAGCTTCAGCTTCGGGAGAGGAGCCGTCTCCTCTGGGTCGGCCGTCTCGTGAGCCCCGGGCCTTCGGGACGAGGCCGGGTCAGGGGACGAGGACAACAGGACGTCATCCATCTCTGACTGGAACTAATAGAGCTATTAATACTCGCACGCGGCCCCAGCGCCTCCCGCGGGTACAGATGGCTTCTCTGTCTTCTGACACCGCCAGCAAGGACTTCATCTGATTCATTTTAATTATTTTCCAGAAACGATCCATTTTCCATGAAAATGTGTGTAGGGTTTATTTCATTCCTGGAAGTCATTACTTTGTCATGAAAAATTCCAAATGCCCTGCTCGCAGGGGGATAAAATTAGCCTGGGCTCTGATGGCAGAAAGGACGTCGGCCTTGGTCCGCGGGACGAGCGTTCCAGCGACGAGCCGCGTAGAGCCGCGGGAGGGCCCGGAGTCGGGGCTGCCGTCTGAAGGTCGGGGTGCGGCCGGCTGCCCCCCGCGAGGCGAGGTTGCGGGGCGCCCTGGGACTCTCAGGGGCGGGGGCGACCCCGTCGCCCGCGTGCGCAGACGCACCACGGACTCGGCTCTGCGGTCCCCACGCACGCGCCGCCCGCAATGCTGCGGCCCCGCTCCGCGCCCCCGCGGCGCGCAGGGACCTGTGCCCGTCGCTCGTCCAGCGAACAGCTGCCGAGCACCTGCCACGCGCCAGGCGCCGAGCAGGTGCCGTGGGGGCCACCAAGACGAGACGGCCACGATTTCCGTTTTTCCACTCAGGGCCCGCGTCCTACGACAATTTTAAATGCCACTGGAAAACCGCGATGTTCTCAAACAGATGAAGCGTATCCTCACCCCTCTCCATACGCGATTCAAACACCCAGGACCCCGGCCGGCCTCGGGGACCCACCGCGGGTCTCGCGTCGGCGCGGGGGGAGCAAGGCCCTCATCTTCACAAGGCCGCTTCGTCCAAGTCACCTCCTGGGACGCAGGAAGGCGCGCTTGTGAAAACGGCGTTTCGCCGCTGCTAACAACTCACTCCTTAAAGACGATGTCAGGCTTGATTGGGGCTGAGACGTGCGATGTCGCATCAAATGTGCAGAAAACCTCCCTGAATCCCCAAATGCCCCCGCGGGACAGACTGTGCCCGTCCAGGAGACAGCGGAGCGCAAAGTGACATTTATGAGAATTGATGACAGGCCCTTGAAACACCCCAGCTCAATTACCAGCCAGGTTACGAAACCGGCCGGCCTCCGAGGCCCGGCCCCCACTTCCACCCCTATCGGCCACCAGCCCGGCCGGGGCCCTGTGGGGAACAGGCAGGAACGGTTCAGACGTCACCACATTCTTGCCGGTAGCACATCAGATCCGGAAGGTGCAAGGACATGAATGCTGGAGCCATTCATCCATCCATTCATTCATTCATTCATTCATTCCTCCGTGTCCCGGACACCCTGCTGCACACAGAGCCCCGACAGACACGCCAAGCAGAGCCGACACGCAGACACTAAGCAAGTTCTAGAACATGTAGGGCACGTCGCGTGGCCACAAGGACTTTGAAGGAAGGCAGGGAGGGCAGCGCGAACCACAGCACATGGCGACGGAGAGGGGAATGGCTCTGCTCCTGGTGGTCCGGGAGGGACTCTCGGAGGAGGCGGCGTCGAGGCAGCGGCTACGTGGGGTGAGGAGAAGAAGGGGACCCGGGTGCGCGCGGAAGAGGGGCAAGAAGGGACGGCCAGGCGGACGGCAGGGAGGGAGCACCCCGCCAGCCGCGGGACGGCCGCGTGTCCCTTGGGGTCGGGACTCCCCCGGGAGGGCAGCGAGAGCAGAGGCAGGGTCATGAGTGGGTGTGGGTGCCAGCTGCGGGCCCGGCACAGAGCAGCGCAGCTGGCTGAGGAGCCCGGAGCAGGAGGCGGGGTCCAGGTGCGCTGGGCGGGGCCTCCTGGCCCCGGCCAGTCAGATGTGAGCCGTGAGCCGCCGCGGTCTGTGACTTTGCAGGAATGGACGGCCACTCTTTAGGGGCGACAGATAGGAGGGCGTTAGACCCGAAGGTACTGTAGGGATAGAAATGCCGTTTATGAAAATGGAGCCAAGTGGGGGCGAGGTGGGGGGCGGGGGAGACGGGCAGCCCCGTCAGGGGAGAATAGCGTCCAGGTGCGGGCGCGCGAGGCCGGGATGCCTGTGGGCACCCACGGGGCACTGATGGCAGGGGCGCGAGAAGCCCCCGGGGGACAGGCTGGGGCTGGAGAGAGACCTCGCCAGAGCTCCGGGTTCCCCGTTTGCGACACGGGGGTGACAAAGCTCCTTGCAGAGGGTCCCAGTTTCCCAGGAAACATAAGCGCTCCTACGAGACAGGCGGGCCTCGGAGGCGGGAGGCCGGGAGTCAGCCTCTTTCTCAGGCCGGGAGCGAGCCAGCAATTTCCCCCACCTTCTCCTGCTCCCCCATGCCTCACCTCACCTTCTTTCCCCACTCCCCCACCTCCCCCCCACTCCCCTCCCACTCCCCTCCTCCAGCCCCCTCACCCCCCACACCCCCCCTCCCCCCCACCTCCCCTTCTGCCTCGGGCCTCGCCCTCTGCTCCGTGGCTGCGCTGCCCGAGGCGCCTGCTGGTCTGCTCAGCCGCTCGCTGGCTCGCAGAGTCGTCCAGCAAACCGATGCTGGATTCGGCCCCGCCCAGTGAGAGAATGAGCTCATAACGCAATTACAAACTAACTCGCGGTAAATGACGTCATCGTTATCACTTTAACGTCATTCCACGAGTGGAGGCCACACGCATCATCCGGTTGTTCCCACGGCGCGCAGGGGTCTGATCTGAGTGGACTCTGACAACCCCCTTCCCGGGTCAGTCTCCCTCTGTTCCGCGGGACAAGTGGGAGGAGGTGCCACGTCACTGCCCCGACATCGGCTCTGGGCACCTGACTTCCTCCTGCACCGCATAGTAACGCTGATCCTGAAGACACGGACAGGGACAGTGAGCCGCTGGCACCAACGCGCCCTCTGCCCGGAGTCCCTCCCGTGGAGCCTGCCTTCCCTGGCCCGCGGCTGTCCCAGCTCAGTGTGCCCCACCGGGCCCTGAGGGACCCGCCCTCCAGCGCCCCCACCGCCCACGCCTGCTCTGGAGCATGAGAGGGTCAGCCCGCTGTGCACTGGGCCACCTCTGGGGCCGATGCTCCCCATTCCCCACCCCACTCCGGGCGGTGAGGACCAGGCCTGTCCGCGAAGCCGCCGTCCAGGGCCCGCTGCTTCCTGCCTCCCGTGGTCCTGTTGTATCTTTCCGATCATCCCACCAGAGTCCTCTCTACGCTCCGAACGAGAAAACGCGGGTCAGGTTAGTGGTGCCACCGCCTCAAAGGAACACGGCGACACAGGGCAAGGCCAGGAATGAGACACCTGCTGGGCACAGCATCCCATGCACCCCTACCTGACTCGCAGGTGGACCCCCTCCACTCCTGCCTCCTGCCCGGGCCTCTGGCAGGTGGCTCCGATTCTCTGGACCTCTGCAGTGCGTCTGTGGTGGCTGTCCCCGATCGGAGCACAGGTGTCAGTGAGTCTCCCAGCTGCGTGTAGTTATGGGGACCTGGAGCCACAGCTTCCTGGCAGCCTCTCGTGTGGCCGGTTCCTCTTCAGTTACAAATCACGTGGACACTTAAACGCAGTAGCCAATCTGACCTCGGAGAAGCTGTCCAGCCTCACGAAGACCTCGTGCCCTTCAGGCAGACGCTTCCCCGAGCACCTGGGGTTCCCGAGCATGTGGGGGCTCCCCGGCACGGTCCGGGGTCACTTCACCTTGCTGTCCTTTCACGTGAGGGCCAGACACCCAGCGTGACAGGCTGGGCCGACTTGTTTCCCAGACTCTGGCTTCTTTCTCATTTTCGTGACAAGCTTTCATCTCTGTCACTGACGGTCTCAGAATTAAACATCCTGAAACTCAGCCTCGTCGTTTTGAAGCAAAGCGCCTGGCGCTCTCCTCACAAACGTACCCGCTTTCCCTGGGAGGCTTCCAGGTGACCACGCGTGTAACGGGCTGACCGGAGATGCAGGACCCGGCCACCCGCCTTTGGGTGCCGGTCAGCCAAGGGGTCCTGTGCTACAGGGTCTGCAGGCCGCAGCCCTGGGCGGCGAGCGTGCAGAGCGGGCGGTGTGGCAGGCCGGAGCCGCAGGCCGCGGCAGAGTGTGAGGCGTGGACGGAGCCCCGTCCGGCCTGGTCCCCGTCCCTGAGCCCCTCTGCCCGCGGGCCCACAGCGTTTTGACCACAGCGACCTCAGGAAGGACGAGGCGCCTTCTCCTCGCCCACACGGCCCTCTTCCCGCGAAGCAGAGCTCAGGGATAACGCCAAATGCTTCTGAATTGGCAGATTTGGGGACTTTGTTCATATATCTGTCTCATAAATTAATGGATCTGTTATTTATATTTGAACCATTGTGTGCATCTTACGGTAAAATTATGAGGACGCTGTGAGTCAGAAATATTCGCCAAAAACATGCATCATCCGGCTGCCACCCAGGGTTAGGCAAACACTCCCTGCCGCCTAATCAGTAATGATGATGCCGACTTAACCACGACTCCCCGTAAAAAGCGGGGGCAGAAGAATCAGCGTCGCACCCACTTCCCAGGTCAGCGAGGATCCCGCGACCACAGCTGCCCCCGCCATGAGCTCTGCCAAGTGGACGCGAGGCCGCGGCCGGGCAGAGCACCTGCCCCCACCCCGAGCCTGCCGCCCGGGGCCCAGGAAGCCCACCACCCACCGCCAACGCCTGGAGAGCCACCCCCACTCTCCGCGTCACCTCCCGTACCCGCCCCTCCTGTGGGGGGAGGGTCATCCTACCTGTTCTCATGCGACAGCGGCGTCTCCCGTCGGAGGGGCACCTCCCACTCTTAGCCACCTGCTTTGGCCAAGGGCGAGGGCAGTGCCCAGCCCATGGAGCAGGGGCCTCCGGGCCAGCGCCTCCTGCCCGCGAGAAGTAAATGCTGGCGGGCCGGCTGCTGCAGTGACAGCCGGGGGACACCCCGTGAGGCTGTGTGTGACATCTGGGCGTGGGACCGGTGTCCTCAGAGACAGTGCAAACCACGGAGCTGGCCATCACCTTGGGTCCACTCTCCCATGGGGACTCGTATGTGTCACGTCTTCGACAGGGACCTGGGACCCAAGGACAGAGCCGTGGGCCCTGGTCATGGAGGGCCGCAGGACCGTGCGACGTGCACCGCTCAGCCCGCCACCCGCTCCAGGCTTCTCAGCTGCAGGGCGTGCGTCGCAGGCTCCAGGGCCCAGCTCCGAATGTGCGAGCGAAGCGGGTGCTCAGGCTAGACACCGGAGGGACACCTGGCCCCTCTGCCCGCTCCCGGGTCCCAGGATGAAGAAGCATTTTCGGGGAAGG
Organism: Pteropus medius; assembly: GCF_902729225.1. Taxonomy (NCBI): domain Eukaryota; kingdom Metazoa; phylum Chordata; class Mammalia; order Chiroptera; family Pteropodidae; genus Pteropus; species Pteropus medius. The sequence goes on along the minus strand of NW_024342469.1, from coordinate 950,496 downwards.
CCAGGACGGAGCGCCGAGCCTCCGGGCCTGGTCACCACGTCCCTGGGGCGGCCCTGCCCCTCCGCAGGTGCTGATACAGCGTTGACCTGACCACCCAAGGTCATGCTTGGCAAAGCCCCTGAGAATACGGGCAGCGTGTGAGAGCCGGCGACGGTGGCTCACAGAAGCGATCGGCTATCGGCTCGTTCGTTTGATAAAATCCTACTGACACTTGCTACGTGCCAGGATGACGAACCATGTTTAAGTGGAGAGGCCTGCTCTCTGCGGCCCGGGTCCGCTGAAGCATGGGGCAGGCGGAGAGGGCAGAGGGGGCAGAGGACTGTGTGAGGACGGGGTGTGGGGCGCCCTCCGGGAGTAAAAAGTTCCTTTTCACATCCAGGTAGCTCCGTGTCCTAGAAATCCCGCGTTTGTGCGTTTACGGCTCTGGTGTTGCCTCCAGCTGGACCCCCACTTCTCACAGGCCAGCGGGACCGATGCCCACGGCCCTGCCCCATCAATGACATGATAAATGGCTTCTGGATTGCTTCATTTATTAAATGTTTGCCACGAGAACAGAACATAGGATAATTCGTTTTAGCGGGACGGCTTTTTTCCTGCCTAAAACCTTTTGCAGGAAACTGTAGTAATTACGGACCTCGCGTCGGTCCAGCGGGAGAAAGGAGCTGTTCTCCAGCTCTAAACGAGGTGACCCCACAACACACCCTATGAGAAACCAAAGCCGAGGAGACATAATCGCTCACTAACGAGCCGGCGTCAGGGCCGCGGGCTGTGCGGGCACCGGGAGGCCGGGCTGCCCGCCGTGGTCCACCTGCGTCCGGGCCTCCGAGCCCCCAGCAGGGCCCGCTGTAACCAGCAGCGATCCGTCACTGCTGACGAGGCCGCTGCTTCCGCCGCCAGCGGCCGGAGACGCAGTCCCCGGGGCCGAGGGCATCATCCATTATGCGCTGGGTGCCTGGGGCCCCGCGTGTCCTTTCTCAGGAGCCCGCGCAGACGGAGTGGCCAGCGCTTAATTGCAGCTGCCAAGTCCTGGACATCAGATTTATTGCCCGTGTGTTTTGCAACCTTCATTAGGAGTTTGGAGGGAAAACTTCTCCTGTGAAATAATAGAAAATATCTATCTCGGCCTCCACCCTGGATCCCCAACATGGAATTCCTGAGACCCTTGGAATTTCCTGGGTGACAGGACTGTCATTGGATCTAAGGAGGTGACTCTGGGTGGCTCCTGGATAGGGGTGGGTCACGGGCTTGGAACCCTTGAGAAGGAGAAGAGCTGGGAGTTAATAACCGACCGGGCCCGCACGAGGGAGCCCCATAAAGTCCGAAAAGTGTGGGATTCAGAGAGCTTCCTGGTTGCTGAACACATGCTGGGAGGTGACACACCCGTCTCCACGGGGACAGAAGCTCGGGTGCCAGGGACCTCCCAGAGCTCGCCCCGTGTATCTCTTCATCTGGGTGTCCACCCTTTGTCACGTCCTTAAGCGACTGGTACACCCGGTAACTGTGCCTGTGTTCTGCCGGCTGTCCCGGCAGACAATCGAATCCGGGGTGGGGGAGGCCAGCGGAACCTTCGCTTGTAGCCAAACCAGACAGACATGGCGGGTAACCTGGGACCTGCTCCTTGCAACCGGCATCTGAAGCAGCACTGTCTCCTTCGTCTGAGGAGTGTGACACTGTCTCCAGGAAGACGGTGTCAGAACGGAGCTGAATCGTAGGACACCCAGGCGACGTCGCAGAACCGCTTGGTGGGGGAAAAGCCCACGACGCACATCCGGTGTCAGAAGTGTGAGCGAACACGGAGTTTTTCTAAAACGCCTATGGTTTCCTTCCACTACCAAGCAGCAAGTATGTTTATAGCCACATTTCCTGACTTTTATTTCAAATTCAAAATGTGCACACAGACCAGGGAGACCATCCGAGCTGGAAAAGAAGGGAAGAGCCACCCACGTGGTCGGCCCGGCCTCTCGCAGGTGCAGCCAGCGTGTCTCCACACCAAGACACTTATTTTCCAGAAACGTTTGGATGGCTAAACATAAGTCTTAATTTTCACATTTGCAGGCATGGTATTGCTTATGTGTTCGGAAGCCAAAAAAATGTCAACTAGCTTGAGTTGGTTTTTTTCCAAAATATAATTCATATCCCATAGAATTAACCCTGAAAAGTGTACGGTTCGGTGGTTTTTACTCTTCATTACTGTTGCTTCTTAGTAAGTTTAGAAATTGACAGTTCTGAGACCTCCGACTGTGTTGTTCTCTGTCAAGACCGGGCTGTTTGGGGTCGCTTGAGTTTTGACAGGAACTTTAGAATCAGCTTACCTAGCTCTTCAAAGAAGCCATCTGAGATTTGACAGGAATTGCATCGAATCAGTCAGGGGGAGATTTCTTTTCACTGATTTTTCTCCATTATTAAAAAATCCCCGACTTGGTGTGTTTCCTCTCCAATACGACTTCCTTCTTTCCGCTTCTTTTGCCTATAACGAGTCTTAAAGTGGAAGATTGGGCTATCGATTTGAAATCTTTCTTCTTTTTAACAAAGGTATCTACAGCTATGAATTTCCCTCTAGATACTGCTTTAGCTGTCAAATCTCAGACGGCTTCTTTGAAGACCCGGGTTAGCTGCGTCCCGATAGTTTCGGTATGTTGTTTTATCTTCATTTATTTTAAAATATTTTTTGATATCATTCATGATTCCTTCCTTGAACCATGGGTGTTTAATTATCACCTGTTTATAAATTTCCCAAAATTCCTTGCTATTAATTTTCTGATTTTCTCCCGTAGCGGTTGCAAAACATTCTGCATATGATTCTAAACTTGTCGATGTACTCAGGCTTGTTTTGTGGACTAGCACATGGCTTGCGCTGGCGATGTTCCACATGCGCTTGAAAAGATTGCGTACACGAGCACCCTGCCGTTGTCAGGGGAGGCTCCGCACGCGTCTACTAGATCCGCTAGGGTCACGCGGCTGTTCCAATCACCGCTTTCCCGTCGATCTTCCGCCTAGTTATTCTGCTCGTTTATGAGAGTGGAATATTAACGTCTCCATTATTGGTCGACCGTCTTTTCTCCATTTAAGGTTGTCCGTCTGTGCTTCGTGTATTTCGAGACTATCTTTTTAGATGCATATATGTTTATAACGGTTACATATTCTAGACGGATTCGCTCTCAGCCTTAAAAAATGTACGTCTTCGTGTGTAAAATCAGTTTTTCCTTAGGGTGTATTTTATTGGATATCAATACAGTCCAGTCCGGTTCTCGTCTGGTCCCCGTTGCGTGGCATAACTCATTTCCTCCGCTCACGTTTAATCGCGTTGTGCCTCTGTCTGGAGAGAGCGTCTCCTTCAAACAGCACGTAGCTGTCATTTTGCCATTGGCTCTTTCTGTGTCCGATGACCTTTTTCCTCTCTTCCTTTATTCCTGCCCCCGTCTGTGTGAGAAGTTTCTAGCACACCGTTTTAATGTCCTCGTCCTCTCTCTCGCTATTCTGTTCTGAGTTGTTTTCTTAGTTGTTGCCCTGAGGATCACAGTTGATGTCTTGACTTATACGAATCTCGTTCGGGTTGGTGGCAGGTTACTTTCGGCAGTGTCGCAGTCTTGGCTCCTATGAGCCACCTGCCCTCCCTCCTCCTCCCTGCGCTTACTGTCATAGGCATTACATCTTTATCCACTGATTTGTAATGACATAATTGTTTATAAACAACGATGTATAATTGTGGCTGCATCAATGATCTCTTAAATCAGATAGGAGAGGGAAAAAGCGTTACAAGCAAAAAACGAACATCCATGTAGACTGCATTTACCTACCTGTTTGCTCGCCCTGTTTCTCTTTATTTCTTCGTGGGGGTCTGAGTTGCTGACTGGATCCTTTTGTTCAGCCCGAAGGTCTCCCTTCCGGCATTTCTTTTAGGAATGGCCGGATGATGATGATCCCCCTCACTTGCATTTCATATTTTCTGAGTCTTGGGACGCCTCAGTCTCTCCCACGCTTGGATGGGATGGTTTCAAGTCGAATCCTTGGTGGATGGGTTTATTCTTTCAGGACTTCGCCTATCTCACCCCGCCGCCCCCGGCCTCCGAGTTTGCTGATGAGAACGTAGCGCTGGACCTCCTGAGGGTCTTACAGGGTCTTCGCGTTTCGAGTCGCTTCTCTCCTGCCATTTTCGGGGTCCTCCCTCTCTCTCTCCGTCTTTGACTTTTGACAGTGTGATCGTGATGCATCTTGATATGGGTCTATGAGTTTATCGGACTCGGACTTCTCTGAGCTTCTCGTAGCTTAATGTTTTTCCTCAAATTTGAGGCGTTTTTAGGCATTCTTTCTTCGAATGTTCTTTCTGACCCTTTCTCTCTCTCCTCTCCTTCTGGGACACTCACGATGCCTGTGTTGGCACGCTACGGAGTGGCACGGGTCTGCAGGTCTTTGCTCATTTTCCTTCATTCGTTGTTTCTTTCTTTTCTTCAGACTGGAGTGGACCTACCAGAACATTCGGCGATCCCGTCCTCTGCCCGCTCGGACACATCGTGCCTCTAGTGAGTTTTACTGCAGGCATCGCACTGTTCAACTCCAGACCTGTTATTGGTCCTTTTTTACCGTTTCTGTCTCTTTTTTGATATTGTCTGCTTGCAGCAGATGATCGAAAGTCTTTGTCTACGAAGCCTGGGCTTCCTCGAGGCCACTTCCGATTAGCTGCCGTTTTCCTGGGTACGGGTCGCGTCTCTTGTTGTTTGCAAGTCTCGACATTTTTGTTGAAAACTGGACATTGTAAATATAACACGGCTTCTCTGAAAATCAGATTCTTCCCCCTCCCCAGGCGGTGTTGTCGTCGCTGTTTGTTTCTTTGCATTTTGTTGTCGTCGTTATGACTTCGATTAGTGACTCCCCTGAACTCATCCTCTAGAGCCTGTGTTATTTGTCATGTCTGACCACTCAAGTCTCTGCTTGGGGAGCTTGGTGGCCGGCTAATGACTGCACTGAGGTGCCTTAAGCGCCTGGGAGCTATGCATCTCCCAATCTTTGACCTCCGTGCATGTTGGGATGTGACTTCAACACCCAGCCCAACGGCTTGCAGCGTGGCCTTAGTCTTCGGCTCCCTTCCGGCCCAAGCGGAGCCTCAAGGTCATGCAGGTGAAAGGTGAGGCCTCCTCGGATCACCCCGCACCTGCACGCAGACCCCCGCACGCCGCTCCAGGGAGGCCTCAGTGATTTTGAAGCCCCGATGGACCTCCTGCGCCCACGTTCCCTTCGTAAACATTTCCGTTCCGGTGGCCTGACATCTGCCTCAGCTGCTACCCATCGTCTCCGTCAGCTGCAAACTTCCTCGCATTGCTTTTGACAAACTCTTTCAGAGAAAAGGGTTTTTTTGTTTGTTGTCTGTCGTTTTTTGTTTTTTTTGCATCATGCAAGCTCTGAGCCAGGTTAAAGAAACACGCCTTTGTGAGTGGGGTCCCCTAGACGGGTCGAACTGTGACGGCCCCCGCGGGAAGGCCGGGAAGGGGCCCCGGGCCTGCCCCGCCCCCTCCGGCGACCCCGGGCTGCTCGGTTCCGCCGTGAGCGAAGCCGCAGAGGACGGAGCGGGGCGCGACACCGCGGAGCGTCCCCTGCGCTCCGAGAGTCGGTGGCTTCAGTGGGCGAATGTTCCCCAGGTCGCTGCGTACATTCCTCGCCTTCGAGGTTCCAAAAACGTTGATTTTGGAAGGTTTGGCCAGTTTTCTCATCGCCTTATGAAACAGAATTCTCGGAGGTCAGCGCTCCGCCGTCTCCACTGACCTCCCTCCATGCGACTTTATCGTCCCTGCCCCAGGAAAAGTGAAGGTCCGTCTCAACGGGCGACCAACAGCAAATATGCGCGGACAACCGCATCTCGACCGGGGGCCAGCCCGGCCCCCTGCAGCCCGCCTGCCCCCCTCGGGGTCTCCCCACTGGCCGTGGCTCGCGGGCACCTGCCCCCCCTCACCACGCACTGCACAGGCAAGGCTCTCGTGTGCGGCCCCCAGGACCCGGCCTTGCCGGCACCCCAGCCTCGGACCCGCGCCCTCCCGTACGCGAAGATCAGATGCTGGTTGTCTTTAAAGCGGCCGGTCTGTGGCGTGTTCTCTGTGCGGGGCCGACAAAGGCAGCCGACGACTCACGGTAAGTGTCTGTCACGCACACGTCGCACGGGCCCTGCTCCCACGCCGAGTCCTGATGTGGGGGGCAATGAGCTTCTGCCACGCTGCACCTCCCAGGACGGCTCTGGGCCCCCCCTGCTGCGACCATGCCTCGGTGGGGCCGGGTTGTCCCATGGGCATCGGGGCTCCTTGCCAGCAGACGACCAACGTCCCACAGGACCTTGGCCAGGGGACACGCGTCAGGCCCGTCTGATGGTGAGTCAGCCGCTGTCCTCATTAGAACAGGAGCTTCCATCTCGGCTTCTTAATAACTCGATCTGACCAAATAATTAAGAGCCGCGTCCGGCCACGAGTCACTGGCCTTAGAGAGCCGGAGTCCTCGCCGACATCGGCGACGGAATTCGCCTGATAACGAACACGCACCCTGTCTCTGCTGTGCTCCCGCTGGGAAAAGGGGAGCTGGGAATCGGGGGGCACAGGAACCACACCGGCCTGTGCCCTCAGAGGAGCGAGGCCAGCCGGGTCCGGAGGAGCCGAGAACGAAAGGGCAGGGCGGCCGCTGGGGGTGGGGGGCTCTGCTGTGTCTTCTCCCACCTGTGAGTGAGAGAACATGACCCCCCAGAACTGGCCCCGAGACAGATGCCGGTGCCCGGCCCGGCAGGTCGGACAGGGGCTGCGCCGCTCCTCGGGCGGCGGGAGCGAGGCGGACAGCAGGAGCCCTGGCAGCCTGGCAGCCACGCGGAGTCGTGTGCGTTTGTAGAACTGTTAAGCGGGAGACAGAGTCACAGCTGCAAACTCCCTGGTTTAAAAATAATCAAGGAGCCCGCCCGCTCCCAGAAATCTGTGTGTGGCACCCGGGGCCCGATGCTCCAAACCCCGTGGCGTATGGGACTGCAAATTAAGACGACGGTGACACCATCGCACACCTATTAGAACGGCCAGATCCGAACAGCGACGCCACCGCGTGCCGGCCAGGGCAGGGAGCCCCGGGCACGCTCGTCCTGCCGGCGGGGACGCGGACGGTGCAGCCACTGCGGGGGGCGCTGTGGCCGCTCCTTACAGAACCGAACGTGCCCTTCTTACCACACGCCCCGGAGAGGCTGCTCCTCGCATTCACGCAGAAGAGCCGAAGATGTCTGTCCCCGTGAAAACTCACACGTGGGTGTTTACAGCACCTTCTTTCACGGTCGCCCACACTCGGGAGCAACCGAGATGCCCTCGGCCGGTGACGGGTACACGAGCCGCGGTCCACCCAGACAGTGGAGTGTCGGTCAGCGACAAAGAGGAATGAGGAGACCCGGGGGACCCCTGAATGGGCGAGACTAAGTGGGCGGAGCCAACGGGCTGCCTGCCTCCCGGGGAGGGGAAGGGGGAGGGGTGGAGACGCAGAGGGCGGGGTCGGCGGGGGTGGGGGAGGCACAGGCGGAGCACGGAGGGCTTGAGGGCAGCGAGACTTCTCCGTGTGACACTGTCGCGGTGACTACGTGGCATCGTACGATTGTCCAGACCATAGAACGTCCAGCTCCGAGAGCGACCCCAATGTAAACTGTGGCCTTTGGGTGACAGCGACTGTCTGTGCGGGCTCATTAGTTGTAACAGACGCGTCTCTCTGGTGGGGAAGGGGGGCGCGGGGACTTCCTTTCACTTGGTGAAGCATCTCGGAGATCGTCCCTATGTCATTCCTTGTCGTGGCTGCGTAGTTTCATGAATTCATTGACCCAAATTTCCGTAGGTGGACGTTTCGATGTTTTACATTTTTTTTAAACTGCAACCAGCGCTGAGCTAACGCTGGGCACTTGGCCGCTAGTTTCCTTTCCCCGCTGGCCCAGGAGCCCTGTCCGCGCCCTGGGCGGGGACCTCGCCTGTAACCCTCTGACGCTACATGTAATTCCGGTGGACTCCTCCAGCGAGTCCCACGTGCCTCAGGGTCCTCCCGCTGGGGACCCTGACTGTTAATCACCTCCTTTAAATCCAGACGCCTTCCCTTCCCTCCCTAGGCGAGGCCCGGGCAGCATCTCTGCCTGAGGCGCTGGGGACCTCGCCGGCCCCCCCGCAGGCGCCCACCAAGCCCGGCAGGGCACCAGGGACCAGGCGTCCAGGAACAGCGTCTGCAGGAGAGCAATTCAATCAGAGGAAAAAAACATGCATTTTCTCTCTGTCTCAGCCCATTTGGAAAGTAGAGAAAGTTGATTTCAAGGGGGCCTTTGGGAAATAAGAGGAAACAGGCTTCGGAATAAAGTGAGGAGGGAGTAATTACACCCTGGGAAAACCGCGTCCTCAGCCCGGGACTGCGGGGGGTGGGGGGGCTGGGTCACCCGGGGTCCGGGCGGAGACTGCGGGTGGGAGGTGCTGGGTCACCCAGGGTCAGGGCGGTGAGACCAGCCCTGGCCGGCGCGCACAGTGCCCACACAGCGGGTCTGGGAAGGGACAGGGACCCGCATTCTTGGTGAGCGCCCCGGCCATGTGGCTGTCCTGGCGGACACCCCGCCTGGCACACAGGCTCCAGCGAGGGCCCTGCGGGCTGAGCAGGGGCTTCCTCAGGCCCCGCCGCGGGAAGGAGAGGGGGCGTTCATGGAAACACTCGGGGCAGCGTGACCACGGGGCCTGGATGGCGGCCCTGACGCTCGCGCAGGGTGAAACCACGTCCCAGACGCAGCAAGCCTGGACCCGACACGCTTATGCCTCACGCCGGCGGCCCTCTGCCTGCAGCCCCCAGCAGAGGGTCAGACTGCCGGGAAGGCCAGCTCTGCCCCTCTGCCCCCACGGGACAGCGCCAGCTGTCCCGAATCGCGGGCAGCACCGAGGCCCCACGGGGCCGCTGTGGCCACTGTGGCCGCTGTGGCCGCTGCTCCCTACGTGTATTTCTCCTGGGGGGCACGTGTGGGAGCCTGAGCGCCCCGGGTCTCTGCGCCCTGCATCTGCAGTGTCCGGTGACCGTCGTGAGCAGAGATGAAACTGCTGGCAGGTGTCTGTCAGAGGCACGAGGAGCCAACGCCTCCGAGACCTCGATGCCACAGCTGGAACCTTTGGGGCAAAAAAACGAATAATGTGGTGTTACTGGGTTATAACCCGCGATATAAGCAGACATCCCTGAGTCCATATAATGTGAACGAATGATTGAATCGAGGAATAAACAGGGTGAAAAAAGCAAGTTTCCACACAGAAAAGTCCCAAGTGATTTATGCAGTGACTGTGCAGCCGCGACCCCCACCCCGGGGTGTGAGCTGCACCCAGAGACTCTGTCAGAGTCCAGTGCAGACGAGAGCCAGAGAAAGGGACCCCACCGTGGGGCAGCCCGACCGGCAGACACTCAGCCAGCCACACGGCCACCCCAGCCGCGGCCACGACTGTGAACTGCGGCCGTGAACACCGTGAACCGCGGCCGTGAACCGCGGTCGTGAACTGCGGCTGGGAACCACGGCCGGGCAGGGTGACCCCACGAGCTTGTCCGGAGGGGACGCGCTGGGAGGGCACTTCGCCTCCGCAGTCCCGCTGCCCGGCGCCCGTCCCCGCACCTCGTCTCGAGGAAGACGTCAGACCCGTTCCCACGGCACCTGCTCAGCACCGTCCCAGCATCGAAACCCAAGGGCATCTGGAAACCGGCCAGGAGCCGGACGCGGGGAGGGGGGGCCACGGGACGCGGTGCGGGGCGCCGGTGCCCCCTCCTTCCACCCCAGGGCTCGCTGGTCCCTGACCTGCATCTCGGGGTTCGGGGGAGGCTGGAATCCCAGTGCTCGGGGCAGGGGCCATTTCTCTCCCAGATCTCGCCAACTCTCTGGGGCAGTGCCGGGGGCAGACACAACCCCCCAGTATCTCTTTCCTTCCCTTGCAGGCCTTTTGCTCCTCCCCTACCTGCACGGGGCGGTGGGGCCACCGCTCCAGCCGGCTCTGCGCGGGGCGGGTGCAGAGACCCCAGAGGCGGAGGGAGGTGAGGGCGTGGCGGGCCGCTCCCCGCTCGCAGGGCGGTGGCCAGGCTGGCTGAGCCTCGTCGGCTGCCACACTGGCTGCCGTTTGTGCGACTTCTGCAGGTGTTTAATTAATTCATTAATTATGAAGCAAACACCCCCCCGCCCCCCCACAGACACTCACACACACACACACAGGTGCCAGTGAGTCTAAGGCAGGAAGACAAGGCAGGGAACACCTGCTCCCATCCAGGGGAGGGGGGCAGCACCTCGGAGCAACGGCGCTGACGGGCGGGCGTCGGGGCAGGCAGGGCGGCGTGCATGGCCAGGGTGTGGCCTGCCTCCTCTGGCCTCCTCGGTGCCCAGCGTCCCCCGCCCCCAGGGCCGGGCTGTGCTGGGAGCTGCGGCTCGTTAAGCTTTCAGGCCGCTGGTCCACCCGGCGCTGTGTCCTTTCCATTTTTAATGTCCCAGCTTATCCAACCTGCATAAGCTGATGCGCCCGCAGTGAGAGGTCTCTGTCTTCCCGCCATTCGTCATTTGTCCCTGTTAGTCTCACTCCGCTAGATGGACAGTGGACAGGAATGGGCTGAACTAAATGAACTTCCGAATTCCACGCTCTGCGTCGGGAGGATGGATGGATTCTGCCCGGGTTTTGCCAGGAGTGCCGCCCCCGACCGGCTTCCTTCCAGGGCCAGAGACAGACGGAGCAGGCCAAGGAGAGCGCGGGCTTTGACGGGGCCTGGGCAGGACGGGTCGCGAGTGTCCCCAGCCCCGATGTGGCCTGGAAACCTGGCTGGAGGAGGCAGCTTCGTTCGACGGCGTGACCAAGGACACTGGCTTGCCTGTGTCCAATGCAACCCCAATTTTGGAAGACGCTCTCCCCCAAAGGCCAAGCAGGGGGCTCCCCGAGGGAGGTGAGGACACGGGGTGACTGCAAGGCTCTCGGCTGAGCCCTCTGTGTCCTGGGAGCCTCGATGCTGGAGCAGAAGCAAATGAATAAGCTGCTCAGAGCCCCAGGCTCCTCCCTGGAAAAGGAGCGGGGAGCCCCGCGGGGAAGAAAAGTCACAAACCCAAGTGTCAGAAGCGGAGCCACCACCCATCCCGACTTCTTTCCAGCAAGTGGGGGCTGACGGCTTTTGCGAACAAGTGTGCACAGGGTCCCCCAAGAGCAGCATACTGGGGTGGCTTCGGGAGGCTGGAGATGGGGACAGAGACGGGGGTGTTTGTGGGGGGAGAGAGGCAGCCAGGTAACAGGCGAGGCTGTGAGCACGTGGGGTGGGCGCCATCCCGACTGCTAGGCAGTGTGGCTGAAGACGCGGACCCTTGTGGGCACAAACGGACACATACGTGTGCACATGCAAGTATGTGTAATGCACGTAAACGCACACGTGTGTGTGTGTGAATGTAAAGGGTTTATGACAAGCCAGCGCTCGGTCACCGGAGGCTGGGAAGCCCACGCCCGCCGACACCCAGGATGGGCCCACTGCTGTCAGGCACTGTCCAGGGCTGTCCGGCTCTGTCCGGCTCAGCGCTCAAGCGGAGAGCACGTCCCCCTTCCTGTGCCCTTTCCTGCTGCCAGGCAGGGGACATAGCCGTGAACGCCCCACGTGGAAGGGGACTCGAGGAGGGTGACTGCTACACGCGGGGAGGGGCCACCACATTGGCACCGGTCTGGCCCGGACAGGTCCTCCCAACATCAGGTCTGACCGGACACCCGGGCGCCCCATGGCCAGTCACAGTGACACATGAAACTGACCATCACAGGCAGAGACCCCGACTGACCAGCCAGCGAGTGGCAA